>NW_022681460.1:7514830-7827330 GCF_009764315.1 Trachypithecus francoisi
AACTAATTTTACAGAACTGTGCTAAGCATGAACCTCTAGTGCATCTGTCCTACCAGCACTTCTCATTTGACCATTCGTTTACGCCAAGGTGCTATGTGTAAGCCAGCTTCCTGAGCTCAGAGAGCTCACATGCAACAAGCATGCCGACAAACAATGGCAACTGGTGGCAAATGCATGAAAGGGGATACTTTTTGCTACATTAATAGCATTCACCATAATAAATTACAACTGAGAGGATAAAGCAGGGAGGGAAATGGTCTCAGCCAACTTTACAAAAGGAGTCAAGCAGAACCTCTTGAAGATAGTGACATTCATGCTGAGACCTAAGTCATGGGAAAGAGTGAACAATGCCATGCCAGGTCCCTCCAGGAGGAAACAGTCAAGGTTTTAAGGAACGGAAAGAATATCACAATGGACAGAACTTGGGAGCAAGGGGCAGACAGGGGCCAGGAAGAGAGCTTAGAGTTTTAAAATAAGTGCAATAGTAAGTCCTAGCAGTGGAGCGATATGATCTGAGTGACATTTGAAGCTCACCTTTGCTTCCTGTGGCTATGGAAATAGTTGGCGGAGGTGGGTGGCAAGAGAGACAGTGGAGCGACAAGGGGGTTGGTTGCAGTATTTACGGCAAGAGATGATGGGGTAGCAATGGACAGAAGAGATGATGGGGTAGCAGTTGACAGAAGAGATGATGGGGTAGCAGTGGACAGGAGAGATGATGGGGTAGCAGTGGACAGGAGAGATGATGGGGTAGCAGTGGACAGGAGAGATGAAGGGGTAGCAGTGGACAGGAGAGATGATGGGGTAGCAGTGGACAGGAGAGAGAGAGGGCAGGAATTTGAGGTACGTTTGGAGATGATAACATCAAAGGTTCTCACCAATCCCTTGGAATGGGAGGATGAGGTGAAATGGAGGAAACGGAAGTGACTCTCGGCTTTCTGTCTTGAACCTGAGCAGTAATAAACAGTGGTCAGCAGTAAGTACCTTAATTTTGACATTCCTAAGATGAAAATCTACACCAAGTAGTAGATAGTGAATACAATTAGTTACTGGACCTCTATTAGTGTCTAACTTAAAATTAGGGAATAAGTAAGACATAGGCAAGACTCCAGTTTGTTAATTTTTTTTTTTTTTTTTTTTTTGGTGATGGAGTCTCGCTCTGTTCCCCAGGCTAGAGCACAGTGGCACGATCTCGGCTCACTGCAACTTCCGCCTCCTGGGTTCAAGTGATTCTCTGGTCTCAGCCTCCTGAGTAGCTGGGATTAACAAGTGCCTGCCACCACACCCCGCCAATTTTTGTATTTTTAGTACAGACAGAGTTTTGCCATGTTGGCCAGGCTGGTCTTGAACTCCTGACCTTGTGATCCACCCGCCTCAGCCTCCCAAAGTGCTGGGATTACAGGAGTGAGCCACCATGCCCAGACTATTAATTTGCTGTGAAGTTTTTGATTTATGCGTGACTTCAGCCTCTCACTTTCTTTTCTTTGAATATTATATACCCATGTTCTATTATTTGATTGAAAGTCGGGTAATAATTTTTTTCCACCTACGTGGTTCCTTCATTACTAGGCTTCTGTCACGCTGGAACATCAGTAATTTTGACATGTCCAAGAAAGCAGGAAGTTAACTCAGAAATGTGTATCATTCTGACTGCTTTAAGTTTGGTTTGACAGTAAAACATATGCCTTTCAAAAGGAAGTTCTATCTTGTTCTTGCTTTGAGATTCCTGAAAGGATTGCACGATCTAACCACAAATGGCTCATTAACTCTCACAATACTTCAGTGAGAAGGACAGATACAGATTTTTTTTGTTTGACAATATTCTTGCAGAATGAGTTATATAACAATCCCATTATAATTTCATAAAATACATTTTAGGCTAATGTACACATGCATATCTTTAATTTTGAATAACCAATGCTACTTTCTGAAGGTAAAACCAGATGTTTACTTTCATAATAACCTGGAGTAGTGATAGAGACCCAATTTATTTGGCATTATAACACAGTGGAAGAGAGAAACTCTCTGAGGACTATAGAAACAGACATGTAACCCATCAGAGATTCATTCACCTACTTAATTAATTATGGCACTCTGGAATACAGCTTGGCAGAGGAAAAGATAGGTAGTGCATAACTCACTATGTAAATAATCCACAGTTTGATGTTAGCTGAACAAAAATATTCTTTAGGAATATTTGTGAATAGCATCCAATTTTTAAGGTGAGGAAATATAGAATATTTTAAAATATAAACAATGATTTAGTTTTCAAAATTTGCATTTATATTTCATCCTGATTTTAATTTATGAATGTTCTATTTGATAGACTCATTTGTGAAGAACATAATTGTACTGTGAAGTAAAATCACATTTTATGATGTAAAATAATATCATTAAAAAAGAGAGAGTTCAATCCCAGCGCTTTGGGAGGCTGAGACGGGCGGATCACGAGGTCAGGAGATGGAGACCATCTGGCTAACATGGTGAAACCCCCTCTCTACTAAAAATACGAAAAGATTAGCCGGGCATAGTGGTGGGTGCCTGTAGTCCCAGCTACTCAGGAGGCTGAGGCAGGAGAATGGCATGAACCTGGGAGGCGGAGCTTGCAGTGAGCCGAGATCATGCCACTGCACTCCAGCCTGGGCAGCTGAGTGAGGCTCCATCTCCAAAACAAGAAGAGAAAGTTCAATAATGTTTTACAGAAATCTATTGATCAAGATTATAACTATAACTAAGATATGAAGACTACATAGTAGATGTGACATAGATTTCATATCTATTAAACTAAACCTTATGAAATTAGGTAGACAATCTACAGATTAGTTTAACTTTTAATAATACACTTTCAGATTTCTATAGGAAATGGCAGTGTAAGAATTCAGAAATCTGACATATCACAGACCAGACACATTTGATACCTGAAAGGTTTTCTTTTTTTCAGTTTTAGTAATAAAATCGCTTCCAGATGTATTCTAGGAAAATATCTGCTTCTTCATTTCAAACCCCAAATAGAAAGCATCTGTTATTAAGACAAGCATTAATTTCTATAATAATACACAACATGTGCTACTTTTGAGCATTATCTAGTTTAAAACACTTAGTATGATAAAACGTGTAATAAGGGGGAAAAGGAAACCATAAATAATGTCAAGGTTAAGTGTAATTATTACAGAGGCTAGGTTTAACTTGCCCTGAAGCTGTAAGGTTTTATATTTATTTATCTAATCATGGTGTAATATCCATATAATTTTGTTGTAATTACACAAATTTCTCTTCCTTATGAACCAGAAAGAGACTATATTGCAATGCAGTGCCATTTGTCATTTAATTTACCAGTTTTCTTGCTAACTAAAGCAATTCACAAAACCTTACAAGGGGCCATCAAGCAACAAAATATTTAAAAATACATGTCATCCCCTCCATCAAAATCTTTGTATCCAGCACTGTAGATTGATGGAGTGACTACTGTGTGTCAGCACTTAGGATACCATGTCAACAAAACAGAAATGACAGACCCCTGGGGATGATGACATCACACAAATGGTTATGAATAACCTACTTCTAAATGATAGATAAGCAAAATCCAATGAAGGGAAGGCACCAAGTGCCATGGGGCATAAAAGACGATGCTGAACCTACTCTGGGTGACATGAGGCTTCTCTGATAAAGATGTCTTAGGAAATAAGATTAGTTACCTGTTTCTAGATCTTTATTTTCTTGCACCACACCCCTAATAAATTCCTTCTCAAGAGTGTCCAGGCAAGCATTTATTCGTTCAACAAATACGAAACATCTGCTTAACCAGACCCTGTCTTTTCCTGTAGAGAAACAAATCTCCAAACCTACTTCAACTCATCTTTCAACTTGCTTCACTCCTGAAACCACACACATTGGTGTATTGGGGCTGCACGATATTCCTTTCTGTTGGCTTGGATGCGTTCCCTCTCCCATCCCAAACCTTCTGCATAATCTCAAGCCCTCTAGTCCAGCTTTAGCCTCCTTATTCTCATCAGCTGCCTTTGCTTCCTACTTCAAAATACAATGAGAAGAAGAGGTCAGTGGGTGAAAACTCCCTTCGATTTTTTCTACCAAATTTACATCTTTATCTGAATCCAGGCTTGTCATTAGCTGTGGGTTTTCCTGAATTCTGTCCCCTAAAGCATCACTGTAATCCATTGCTTACTCTTGTTCCCCTCACTAATTTCTCAGCCGAGATCCAATGGTCTGAATGTTTGTATTCCTTCAAACTTCACATGTTTACATCTTAACCCCCTATGTGATGGTGTTAGGAAGTAGTGCCTTTGGGAGGTCATTAGGTCATGAGGATGAAGCCCTTCATGAATGGGATTAGTCCCCTTATAAAAGAGGCCCAAGAGAGATCCCTCGCCATTTCTACTATATGAAGACAGATAGAAGGTGCTGTCTTGAATCAGAAAGTGGTCTTTGCTAAACACTGAATCTGACAGTGCTTTAACGTTGGATTTCCCAGACTCCAGAACTGTGAGCAATAAATTTCTATTGCTTATAAATACCTAGTTTACAGTATTTTTTATAGCAACCAAATGGACTAAGACAACAGGCAGGCCTTACCTCTGACCTGAGACTTTAGTGACTTATTTTCTGGTGTCTCTGCCATCAGTCTTCTACCTCTATCCTTTATGACTCTAGCAAAGAGGTACTTGTAAATGCAATTATGTTCATATTATATTCCGGCTTTAACAATCCTTCTTGGCTCCCCATAGGGATAAAGTATAATCACTGATGCAACCCCTCATCCATGTGTCTACTTGCACCCCACCCAACTCCAGCTGTGAGTCCTTCAAGCGCTTCCATCTTCACAGCCACAGCCCCACTGGGCATGCTTCCAAATAACAGCTCAGTGAGTTCCAATGTCCTACATCACTCTCTCTAGAGGAGACAACAGCAGATACATAATTACAGTACAAAGTGATGTCGTTACATTCAGATGTTCAAAGCTCTTGGACAATTTCCCAGAGGAAGCTCCTTGAAAAGACGCCACCCTCCCCAAATACCAATTCCTGCTGTTTATCCTTCTAAACCTATAATTCTGACCCTGGGGGTCGGTGACTTAGTGGGTCACTTCCTAATCTTAGCTCAGGATTTTCCTTCAAAAACTGCCTTCTCGTTGCTCATTCCTTATGCTGGGGCCAGGTTACTTCTCTGCATAAGACATTGATCATGGTTTCCTTCTTCCAAGAGCTCACTTGGAGCCTCCTAATGCATTCATGTCCAGATTAAGGTTCTCTTCTAGATTGCTGTGTGCAGTTAACTTGTCTGGAAATTCTCAGATGTCCAGAACATCTGTTGATCATTCCAAGTCCTTCCTTCCAAGCTTCATAGGCCATACCCCACTCCTGGAATGCTGTCCCTCAGGACTTCAAATCGTCTCTTTCTTACTAAAGCAGTTCCTAAAATCACATCTCTTTAGTGAAAATGCCAGTAATGAAGAAAAAAGGAGGACTTTATGATTTCATTAACTTACCATTTTTGTAATTGTTACTTTTCATAAAAATAGCTTAAAAAGTCATCAGAGTTTACTCTGTGATGAAAATTTTGCTGAGCATTATCTCATTTTACCTTCAGAGCTCATTTATTTTATAGATAAGAAAAGTAAGCTTTAATGAGATTAAGTAATTTGCTCTCAGTTATTTAGTTTGTAAATGGCAAAGTTGAAATGTGAAATCAGGCCTGACTCTACATTCAGGACTTTAACCGCTGTAATCCATTATCTGCTTCTGCTTTCACTGTGTTGTATTCCAGCATTACTAGTACTCTGCTCAACTTCTGTTGTGGTTGTTTATTCATTTTCAAACCAATTCACTAAATAAATATTTACTGATTTCCAGCTCCTCCTGGCCAGACATCTCACTAGTCTTTATGGGTTGACAAACATGTATTAGGCAAGAGTCTTCTGCCCAAGGGGATGACTCTCAAGATTGAAATAATGCTAGAAAGGTGACCGTTTCTATGGCTTCAACCCGTGATCTAACTGACATATTGCAATTGCAGTGAAACAGAATAGCAAACTTAAAATGCTGAAAATATGCAGGCCTGGATAGAGTTCTGTTGATACTGAACACCCTCCTGATACTAGTGAATTGGGAGGTCAGTAACAATTATTTTATATGTATAAAATTATAAATTTATAGAAGTATATGTAAAATGTATATATAAAAGTACAATAAATTTATAATTATAAATTTATACTTTTACATATAATTTTATATTTAAATATAAGTTATATTTAAATAAATGTATAATTATAAATTTACACATTTTATTACACAATGTGTAAATACACATTATTTATATTTATAGATATTTATATAGACACAAATAAATTTATACTATATATTAAAATGTTAATTCTGGGTACTTCTGTTTTATTCTGTGTCATTATGTACACAGGATTTTGAACTGAAAATTTCACGTAATAAATTTGTGACCCATGAGAGTTTTATCAGCACCTTATAAATACATCACATGACAAGAGATTAGAAATCCCACACTTTGATATTTGCTAACTTGAGATGTGAACAGCGTTAATGTCTAATATAACCACATCTTGGAAAAATCTTTTGTTGTGTAGAGTTAGTCATTAACAACTACATTCCTTAAACAAAGGAAATCTTTTATACTTTCAATTACCCTACCTGTCTTCACCTGCCCAAACAAGCATCTTTGGTAGTTTTTAGAAGCAATTAATTATAGAAAACCTTGCCTTCCTTTTCATAACTAAGTTTTTAGTTATTCCAATTTTTATCCTACACCTTCCTAGACATCTTCATTTTATTATAGCAAAACAAGTATCATTAGAACTAACATAGATCTATAAATGTAGAATGTGATCCTAGAGGTCTTCTAATCAAAGTCCTCTAATTATGAGATGAGGAACACAAGACCCAAGTTAATTTGCTTTCATAGTAACCTGAACAGAGGCATGCTCATTGTCAGGAATGCAGTTCAGAGAAGCTGCTGTCTACCTTGTTCCTCAGTCACTATCGGTTGTCTTCCAACCTCCCAGCATACATTTGTAGCATGTGACCTGTCTTAGCTCAGGCTGCCAGAACAAAATTCCGTAGACTAGTGACTTAAACAACAGGCATTTATTTCTTACAGTTCTGGAGGCTGCAAAATCCAAGATCAAGATGCTGACAGATGTGGTTCCTGATGAGGGCTCTCTTCCTGGCTTGCTGACGGCTGCCTTCTCCCTTTGTCCTCACTTGGTGGTAAGAGAGCCCAGGTCCCTCTTCTTCTTCCCATAAGAACACAAATCCCATCACGAGGGCCCCACTCTCATGACCTCAACTAAACTTAATTACCCCAAAATGTGCCTCTTCCAAATGCTATCACATTGGGGTTTGGGGCTTCAATGTGTGAACTGGGGGGGATTCAATTCAGCCCATAACATCGCCCAATCACATCAACTACACCTTCAGAGGAAACAGTGGAGTCAGCAACTTTCTCAGAAAAACAAATGTACTCATTTACTTTAGAAACATTTATTACATGCTAATGACTGTTAGTCACTGAGAGCACAAGCATGAGTAAGACACAGTCTCTGCCTCCAGTGGGGCTTACAGTCTGGTAAAGGGCATCAGGCATAGAGATGGACGAAAATCCTTAACCCGGTACAGAGGCAGAGAGAAGAGTTTCCCAAGATAAGGTGGAGGCCCATAAGTGTCAGAGTGTTAAATGAGGTAGGGCCAGAAAAGGGTTCAGAGAAGATGGGACACTTGACCTGAGCCTAGACAGAAGAGCAGGCTGGTTTTCATCACACATACTAGAGAAAAAAGGAAATTCAAGGAGGAACAAAAGTGTAAGCAATAATGCAAATGATGGTTGATTAAGGAACCACAAGAACTATATAGTGGAAGCACTAACCATTTGCTAAGCAGAAAGAGTGTGAGCAAAGACACAGAGGTAGGTAGGGGCCAGCTCACAGATAGCCTCAGGTGCTCCAAGAAGGAAGAATCACTAAAGCATTTTACGTATGGGAATACATGCCTCTGCTCACAGCTTAGATGCATCATCCTGGCTTGGGGTATGGATCTGATTAGAAGGACACTAGACTAAAGGCAGGACTCTAAGGAAGTGGGTGGGAATGAAGGTGGTGGAGGAAACGGTGGACACTAGGGCTGACTCATCAATTTCGGTCCTAAGTAACTGGGCAGAAGGTGGTGCCACCATTCAAAATGGGGAAATGAGAAGATCAGATGTGGAGTGGAGTGTGGTAGACTCACAGGTGGTGAAGAAAAAGGAGAGGATGAAGACTTGGGTGCTAGATGAGTTGCATTTGTAATCCAGGTGCCTGGTCAACCACTGGATTACAAAGGTCATGATGCAGGAGGAGACGGATCTGCAGCTCTGATAGAAATACAGGGTTGGAGTTATAGATAGACACATGATAGCAGAAACTCTAGACTGTGTTTAATTACAAGGTCAACTTCACCTGCTGTCATGCTGTGACACCCTTGGAGTGAGGCTGGATACTTTGCAATTACAAGTGAGATAATCAGGATTTGGGGGAATCTTATTCTTCCTCTAGAAAGCTTCTACAACAATCTTAACATTCAGCATTTTCATGGAAACCCCTGAAACTGTGAAAGTAACAGGGATGATGCAATATATCCGTAAGGTTATGAGCAGCTTTCACATGGGCTACTGATGCAAACCTTGCAGTGACTTCCTTCTTGCCTCGTTTGAGTACATTTATGTGCTGTGTCATAAATAGGTTCACAGAGCTATGAGTGACAGCAAAAAATTTAGACAGCAAGGGAAGTATGCAATCCTTATCTGGCCAAAAAGTTATTCTATCTCCCATGGCCACAGTATTTGATTCTGGCACGGGCACATGACCTAAACCAGGTTAATGCATTCCAGTCTTAACTTTGGCTCTTAACTACTGGGAAAGAGAAAATGTTTTCCTGACGGTGCTGTTAAACTAGCTGAGAATGAAGCCAACACCAAAGAAAATACACCTGAACAATGAAAAAGAGGCTGAATGTTCATGACATTGTTTGTGTCTCTGGATCCAGCTGGGTCTGAAGCAATATCCTTTTAAGTTATGTTAGCCAATGTCCTCTCTTTCCTTTTAGTTCTACTTTTATTTTAGATATAAGGGGTACATGTACAGATTTGCTACATGAATAGATTGCATCCAGGTAGTGAACACAGTGTACCCAATAGGTAGTTTTTTAACCCACATGCTTCTCCCTTCCTCCCTTCTAGTAGTCTGCAGTATCAGTTGTCCCCATGTTTACGTCCATGTACACTCAATGTTTGGCTCTCACTTATAAGTTAGAATGTGCAGTATTTGGTTTTCTGTTTCTGTGTTAATTTGCTTAGGATAATGGCCTCCAGCTGCATCCATGTTGCTGCAAAGGAAATAGTTTCATTCTTTTTATGGCTGTGTAGTATTCTGTGGTGTATATGTGCCACATTTTCTTTATCCAATCCATTGTTGATGGGCACCTAGGTTGATTTGTGTCTTTGGTATTATCAATAGTGCAGCAATAAACAGATAAGTACATGTGTCTTTTTGATATAATCACTATTTTCCTTTGGGTATATACCCAGTAATGGGATTGCTGGGTCAAATGGTAGCTCTGGTTTAAGTTCTTTGAGAAATCTCCAAACTGCTTTCCACAGTGAATGAACTAATTTACCTTCCCACCAACAGTGTATAAACTTTCTTTTTTCTCCACAGCTTCACCAACATCCATTGTTGTTTGACTTTTTAGTAATACCCATTCTGACAGGTATGAGATGGTACCTCATTGTGGTTTGATTTGCATTTCTCTGATGATTAGTGATGATGAACATTTTTCATATGTTTGTTGGCTGCTTGTATGTCTTCTTTTGAGAAGTTTCTGTTCATGTCCTCTGCCCACTTTTTAATGGGGTTGTTTTATGCTCATTCAATTGTTTAAGTTCCTTATAGATTCTGGGTATTAGACCTTTGTTATGACTGGGTGCATATATACAGAGTTCTTTTCTCTGTCATACTGCTGGAACATTCATATGTCCAAGACCCAACCACATTTCACCATCTGTACCATTTGCACCCTGGTCCAAGCCAGCACCATCTCTCTCCTGGATGAATGCACTTATGTCCCAAATGGCCTCCTTTTTCCTACACTTGCTCCTCTCCAATTTCTTCTCAACTCAGAATCCCAAGGGATCCTTCAAAAATATAAGTCAGATCATGTTATTTCAATGCTCAAACCCTAGACTGCCTCTCCTTATCACTCATAGTAAAAGCCAAAGTCCTTATCATGGTCTGTATAGCCTAAAGCTTCTGGCCCCATGACCATGCTGGCCATTGCCCCAGCAGTGACTTCCTGCTGGGGACACTGACCTCCTTGCTCTTTGCAGAACATACCAGACCCACCCCTCCATGCATGGCAGGTCTCCCCAGAGAGTGCGTCTGACGGACCTTCCCACCTCTCCATGCATGGTGGGCACCCCCACAGAGTGCGTCTGGTGGACCTTCATCTCTTTCAGCTCCTTACTTAAATGTCGCCTTCTCAGCAAGCTCACCCTGACCCCTCTAGTTATACAAGTTCCTATCCCCAGCCCTACTGCTTATCCCCCTTCCCCGATCCATCTTTTAACAATTACTGCCTTCCAATACACCAGCTATAATATCCATGTGTCGGCCAGGCATGGTGGCTAATGCCTGTAATCCCAGAGCTTTGGTAGGCTAAGGCAGGAGGATTGTTTGAGGGTGGGAGTTCAATACTAGCCTTGTCAACATAATGAGAACCCCATCTCCACTAAAAAAAAAAAAAAAAAAAAAAAGTTTGCCAGGCATGGTGGCACGCACCTGTAGTCTCAGCTACTCAGGAGGTTGAGGTAGGAGGATTGCTTGAGACAGGAGTTCTAGGCATCAGGAGCCATGACTGCACCACTACATTCCAGCCTGGGTGATGAAGCGAGATTTCCTCTCTCTCTCTCACTATATATATATAATATATATGTTATATATATAACATATAATATATAATATAAATATATATATTTATAATATATATTATAAAATTATACACACACACACACACACACACACACATGTGTACCCATTTTGTTTATTGTCTGCCTCCAAATACCTGAATCTAAGCTCCATAAACAAAGGATCCCAAGCATTTTGATTGCTGCTTTTTCCTTAGTGTGAAGTCAATGTCCAACATATTATAGATACTTGATAAATATTTGTCAAGTGAATAAATTAATGTTAAAAGCAAAACATATTTTTACACATGGATAAATGGAACAGACGCTACCATGAAAATGGCCACCATAGGTCAGGTCATTAAGAGGACCTACCAAATATGATTGACTTAGAAGTCTAAAGGCATAAAAATATATCTGGTATGCTTGGGAATCTCAGTTTCCTTTTCAAGAACTGTATATAAGCCATTGTGTGCAACAGTCTGTCATACAAATGAGGTAGACTGTAAAAACACCTTATCTGAGCTATTTTAAAAATGGGCTTTTTAATGAATATTTAAATATTAATATAGAATATTAATATTTGAAATTCATTCTTTTCATAAAATAGAGTTAATCTGAAGGCTGGCATAGTTTTCAAAACCTTTTGCCAGCTAGATTTGCAAAGCACTACCTCCAAAGCTCCAAACATTTCATAAGCCACACTGGCCTAATTAATGGCTCTTTGTTTTCAGTAATTTATTTTCTTTTGCTTAAAGTTCTAAAGGATGGCTAGGTGGTGCATGTAGTGAAACATCTCATTATTCTCAGGATTTCAATAGCTTTCCCTTCTCACTAAAGCATAAGTATGTGTTATATCATTAGTGAAAAAATGTTAATACCTTTAAACAAGAAATTCAAGTGTCATCGATAGAAATTCCAACTAAATTTCATCTCGCCTTGCTTTGCACCCAAAGTAATATACCTGGCCTGTTTCTCCAGCAAATGGCTGGGAGTCTATGTCCGGCTTATTTCTATTTGTGTCTCTATGTACTGGGGTTGGGGCTAGATATAAGTCCTTCATGGAGTTTTAAAATTCAGGTTAGATTTCCTAACTAAGGTTAAATTCAAGCTCTGAGATTCTTAATTTTAAAAGGAAAATCTTTCCAAATGATCCTTTTTTATATGGATGTGGGATAATAAAAAGTTAACAGTTAAATAAAAATAAAACACACAAAATGTTCCTTTGACCCAAGAAACACACAGGCTCTTCCAGAGACGTTGTCTACAGGCACTCAGAATGCTCCAGAATGTGACGTACTGTCTTAGGCTTCCTATAAAACAGCTCTAGCAAAACTAGGCTGTCCCGAACCCCTTGTAATAGAATTGACTACCTTTATGCCAAAAGGTCCAGAAAACACCAATAATCTGCATGCGGCAAGTGCCCAGGCAGACTTTGAGGGATCTGTGCTGTGAGACTTAAAGTTCTTATGAGATTGTCCAAAACAAGAAAAGCATGCAGCAGGGCCTATGGTGGTTTCACGGGGCTAAATGTGTTCAGGACAGGATCAAGCACGCTTTCCTTATTGAGGAGCAGAAAATCATTGTGAAAGTGTTGAAGGCATAAGCACAGAGTCAGAAAGCTACATAAAAAAATGACACTTTTTTGAGTAATAAAAATTAAAGGACTTAAAAAAAAAAAACACATGATGATAACAGATTCAACTACTGGAAAGAGTTGGAGCCATTTTTCTTTACAACCAATAACCCAATGAGTATTTTTTTTTTTTTTTTTTTTTTTTTTTTTTTGAGACGGAGTCTCCCTCTGTTGCCCAGGCTGTAGTGCAGTGGTACGATCTTGGCTTACTGTAGCCTCCACCTCTTGGGTTCAAGTGATCCTCCTGCCTCAGCCTTCAGTGTAGCTGGGATTACAGGTGTACACCACCACTCCTGGCTAATTTTTTGTATTTTTAGTAGAGATGGGGTTTCGCCATGTTGGCCAGGCTGGTCTCGAACTCCTGACCTCAGGTGATCTGCCCACCTCGGCCTCCCAAAGTGCTGGGATTACAGATGTGAGCCACCGGGCCTGGCCACATGACTTTTACATGAAGTAACATTTGTCATTGAAAATTGAGAAGACACGGTGACAAGTTACTGAATCTTCTCAAACTCTGAGCAAAAGCTTTTTGTTTTGTTTTATTTTTTTACTGTACATGCATCGTATTTCAGCCACACGAAATATTTAGAATGGCTTGTATGTGCTACCTAAGATTTTACCAACATTCCTAACATTATTTTTGTGGTCCTAGGAAGGAGCAGAGCTCCGTCCCTAATCTCATGGCCATGGTAGCCAATGATGGGGAGACAAAGCCGGGGACGTTTGGGCCTTGGCCTACATTGGGAATGCTTCAAGGTCAGATGCCTCATGCCCTCAAGCTCCCACTCCATAGCCCAAATTCCTCTTCCTCATCCAAACCCACACAGAGAATAAATGATTCATCACAGCTTAAAGGGTTTCCCTTTCCACAAGAGTACTTTTAGACTATCAACCAGCCAAAATTATTCAATATTTTCAAATTTGAGGATATTAGGTACCAGGTAAAAAGAATTAGTGTCTTTATCTGCAGTTTCCTAACGTTTCTGAAATCCAATCACAGAGGCTGCCGCCTAACCCTTCTTCAAATGTCATGGCTCAGGCCAGGTCACGCTTGAAAACGAACAACGCAACTCTAGCAGTGTCATTGATGAGCCTTTTTGAGAATGTCTCGCTACTGCCCTACCCATACTCTAATTATAACTAAAGCCAAACTGCTTTGATGTCCCCCAATTATTTCTTGCATGCACCTCTGAGCCTGGGGCCTCCGAACACAGCGAGATCAGCTCACCCGCGCCTGGCCACAGGCACTGCTGGGCGCCTGATACTGATCCCTTGGATTCCCGGTCTCTTGCTTCCCTAACTATTGAGATCTTTTTGCCATTTTCCACTCTTGCTTTCTGCACCCTCCTCTTGCTTCTGGAAACTGACATCCAGGCCCTCCTTCCACTCCGTGTGTTCAGTACAGCGTCAGGTCCTTCCCACCTCCCAGTTGCAGCCTATGTCCACGTGAGCCTACTGCCACCTACGCAACAGCGAACAGGGCAAGAGCTCAGGTCTTCTCATCCGTGACTCGGTAAGCAGCATGTTAAATGCCCTATATCCACAAGCAAAGAAAGAGGAAATGTAACAGAGTGCATTCGGGAGCACATTTTTACATGGTACTAAAACTAATTACACTTTTATTAGAAGCAGAGACTTTGATAATCATATCAGGAAGAGAGTGCTGTGTGCAAGACACTACACTACGTATTTCATTTGGATACAGTAGTTTAACCCCTTCAGCTTTATGAGATGAGGATCACGACTCTCATTTCATTTTGAGATCGTCCAAAACAAAAAAACATGACAGCAGGGCCTATGGTGGTTCCATGAGCGCTAAATGTGTTCGGGACAGGATCAGGCGTGCTTTCCTTATCGAGGAGCCGAAAATCGTTTTAAAGTGTTGAAGGCATAAACACTTCAAAAGTGTTGAAACTATGAATGTGTTGAAGCATGAGCTGGGCCCCACGCATCCATTTTCCAGGTGAGGATGCTGAGACCAGGGAGGCTAAGCCCAAATTCATTTTCTAGTGAGTCGCAGACATGAGGCTGGAGCTCAAGCCTGTCTCACTCTACTGCCTACCTCTAAATCACTAGTTCTTATGTTTGCTTGTTTTTTTTAACCCTTTACTGACAACAAGGTAAGTATTTGTGTTTCTAAAAAGATCAGGTGAGATTTACCCACTACCCACGTTAAAAACGCAGTAAACGTCATGAATGATACAAAGAAACACACTCCAACTTGAACACCCCAGAAAACTGATTCAGGTTACACTGTGTCCCTCCCCTTCAGAAACAGCTAAGTTGAACTCTTAACCCCCAGGGCCTCATGATGAGAGCTTATTTGCAGATGTAGTCAAGTTGACTGGAGGTCATTAGACAGGTCCTAACCTAGGATGACTGATGTCCTTCCAAACAGAGGAGGTTGGAACACAGAGACACACCCAGAGGAGGGCTGTGTGAGGAGACACAGGGAGAAGGCCATGCGGCTGCAGGAGCGATGCTGCCTCGAGCCAAGGACTGACTGAGACCACCAGAAGCTGGAAGAGGAGAGGAGGGATTCTGCCCTGCAGGGTTCGGCGGGAGCACAGTCCTGCCAACACTCTGATCTCAGGCTTCTGGCCTCCAGAGCTTTGAGATAATCAATTTCTGCTGTTTTGAGCCTCCCTTTCTGTGGTACTGTGTCACAGCAGCCCTGGGAAACAAATACAATAACATTGACCTGACCAACATTATATTAACATCCTGGTAAAGCGGGGCAAAGCTGCTGACCGTGGTGAAGCTGATTAAGGGTAATTTGGCAACTTAAACTACTTAAAAGGAAACTGTCACCATAGACTAACAGCAAAACCTGCTGACAAAAGAAAATAATCTCCACCTTTTGGGGATCTTGATGCATCATTATGCAAGTCTGCAGCTGGTCTCTGGGGTTTCTGCCTTTCTCTAAAACCGAATGCGCTTGTTCTCTTTGAGCCTCAGTTTTGCACCAAGTAAATATTACTGACTATTTAACTGGCATCGCCTTCCACTTGATCTTCCATCTTAACGCAAGACACGGTTGCTTTGGATAGTAGACTCAGTGCAAGCAACAGGGTATGTGTTTACTCTGAGAAGCAAAGAGAAAACAGCAGGAGAAAAGCCTTCAGGCTCCTGTGCCTCCCACCATGTCCAAAGGCTCCTCTGCCCCCACCGCCATGTCCCCAGGCTCCTCCCACCTCCCAGTGGAGCCCAGCTGTCCACCCAGGCATGTGTACACATACAAGCCCGTTGCCAGCCCCAGAGAAAGAAGTCCAAAAAGGAAATGGAAGCAGTAGAAGGAAAGGACCTGGGGTGTGATTCAGGCTGGGCCCCACACATCCATTTCCAGTGCCAGACCTGGCCCTTGGACACCAAGACTGTAAACCCCCAGCTGCTGCCGACTAGGATCAGAAGGGCCTTCAACCTCCTTTCTGCCAAGCAAAGAGAATATCAAAACGTTGAGGCAGGATCAGTATCACCAATAAATCATATGCTATTTCTATGTCTCCCCTGAAAACATAAAAGGAACATTAAAACAGATTTTGGGCCAGGCACGGTGGCTCACGCCTGTAATCCCAGCACTTTGGGAAGCCGAGGTGGGCAGATAACGAGGTCAGGAGTTCAAGACCAGCCTGGCCAACATGGCGAAACCCTGTCTCTACTAAAAATACAAAAAATGAGCTGGGTGTGGTGACAGGCGCCTGTAATCTCAGCTACTCGGGAGGCTGAGGCAGGAGAATTGCTTGAACCCGGGAGGCGGAGGTTGTGGTGAACCAAGACCACACCACTGTACTCCAGCCTGGGCAACAGAGAGAGACTCCATCTCAAAAAAACATAACCAAACAACAACAACAAAAGCAGATTTTGAAACCACGAGGGGAATTTGAAATGCTTCCCCTCTATCCTGCTTATGAACCCCACCCACCTCACTCGGTCAGCACACTCTCCCCTTTTGCTTTTTCTTGTTCCTTTTCTTTCTTTCTTGATCTCACTTGCCTGCAGCTTCCCTTCTTGAAAGTGTGAGCAACTACAGATAATGTCAAAATAACTTAATTTCAAACCCAGGTGCGTTAACATGGAACACGGAGTAATGGTTTTCTACATAATATCTGATATATGTCTAGTTACCCAGCAGTAGCAGATGCTGTTGGTCTGCAACTGGTTTGTCACGATGGATTAATTACCATCCTAAGCTCATTTTGTTAGTATTCTCAGCTACTAATATCAGGCTAATACTTAATTTATAAAAAGGTAAAACCAGTTATGACAGGAATAATCAACAATGATCTCTAAAAAGTACTATATGAACCAATGTACAGAGTGAAGAGAGAAAAAAATACACTTGCTCTAACACTGCATTTATTTGCTTACTCTTTTGTCTCCCTATACTCACCAAAAGCTACTTGACATGAGATTTTCATTCATCAGTACAGTTTCTTCAACCAGTACATGTCTAGTACACAGTAAGCCTCAAAACGTATTCAGTTAATGAATGAATGCTAATAAGGTGAAGAAAAAACATCACTCCAAATTAATTAGTGGGAAGTGTAATTGCAGCTCTGGACACCACAAATACTAATACAATGGTGATAATGTTTTAGGCTAAAGGGCTGTGCAATTATAGAAATAATGTTTAAATATTTTGAGCGACCAATTCTAAATTGAGAAACTTTAGGTTATTAAAAAAAAAAAAAAAAAGAAACTCAGGATATTTTGTAACTGTTTTACTAGCCTGTAAGTCTAAGTAAGGGAAGCTAAAGACAAATTTATATACATTACCCATGTTTTTCATGTTGAACACTAGGGTCAGGGATTTCAAAACACCTGCTTCATTATTTTGACAGCTAAATAACCAAAGCATCATTCTGTTTTCTAAAGCAGCTAAAAAATTAATTGGAAATACATTAAACTAGACAATTGCTTTGAGCTGTTTAGTAGCAACACATACAAACTGAAACATTAAATCAGTCTCTAAAGTGTTATATGATACTCTAACATATAATAAGAATGCACACTTTGTAAAGGTGATATTACTTTTAAATAAGCCTATCCACAGGCAAAACAATTATTTTACATTGTTTTATTTACTACTCAATTAGCAAATAAAAACCATGTGGAAAATATTGAGGTTATAGGTATTCAGTTATATAATAGAATTTTCTAAAAATAGGCCAGGCGCGGTGGCTCATGCCTCTAATCCCAGCACTTTGGGAGGCTGAGGTGGGCGGATCACGAGGTCAGGAGATCGAGACCATCCTGGCTAACATGATGAAAACCCATCTCTACTAAAAAGAATACAAAAAATTAGGAGGAAGTGGTGGTGGGCGCCAGCTACTCAGGAGGCTGAGGCAGGAGAATGGCATTAACCTGGTAGGCGGAGCTTGCAGTGAGCCGAGATTGTGCCACTGCACCCCAGCCTGGATGACACAGCAAGACTCTGTCTCAAAAAATATATATAAAATAAAATAAAAATTGGGATTCTACATTAATATTCCCTCTTGATAGTTAATAGATTTTTAAAAGGCAGCATTGATAAGTTCATATAGTATTTTTCATTTCTGCTTTTCTGCCTGCTTTTTTGTAGAACCAAACCACAGCCTAAATGTACACTCTAAAGTCTACAGAGTTAGAGAAAAAGTGAATTTACATTTAAGAAGGGAATATGCCACTGTCCTTTCCTGTGTAATCATGGATGCTTAACATTTGCTAGTGGAACAATAAGAGAGAGAAAAGGGGGCTGGGAGAAAGTGGGGGGGGCAGATTGGGAAAGAGAGCGAGAGGACAGCAAGCTCTGTCAGTCAAGTACTATGGCAGTTCTAGACAGTTTCAAGGAAAAATCTCTGCTCTCTGATATGTTAGCTTGACAGTCAGTCAGAGAATAATCTCAAGGTCATATGAACCCTAACATTTTTGGAAGCAATTAATCTTACATTTTCTACTTTTATTAGATAAAATGTATTGCTTTGTTCATGTTGCCTTTCAGAAAAAAAGGTTTATTTTATTTAATAATCATTAGATAACAGTATTATCTTCTAAGTTTTCTTCCAGAGACTGGTCTACATACATTAAAAGAAGTTTTCTATGTCATTTACATAACCGAATTAATAAGCTTGAACATTGCAAGTAGCTGTTGTTCAGTTAAAGCTTAATAAAAACTTTAAAATATTAAATAATACAGATTGCTAAAGCTATACCTTTTATATATTTCTGTTTAAACTCCTCCTTAACTTCTGTTACTACAGAGCCTAAAAGTCAATGAACATGATTGATTAAATATAGGTTATAAGGAGAGTAAAATTTTAACGCAGTTATGACACTTGTGATTCTTTAAAATAAAGCAATACACTTCCCTGAATTCCCAGGTTTCACCACTCAAAATATTTTAAAAATAGCTAAATAGGAGGTAGATAAATGCAATGAATTTTTGTATGCCAAAGAATGCACACAACTACAGCCATGGGGATTTTTTTATATATATATTTGAAATACAGATATTTCTTATCATTGCTAGAGACAAATTATTTAGCAATAAAAATTCACATATTTATCACTAGATATAATACCATATCACATGCAAAAACGTCAAAGCTAGAGGTAGCCCAAAAGAAGAAAATAAATCATTTGGTGCCATTTGAGCTGTACAACCTGATTCAATGATGTGCCCAGGAGCAGAGCTGGAAGCCATTCTCTACCTCATCCCAGACTAAGGATGATGCATGCTACTTACCATGGCCTTTTCATGTAACTGAGCCCTCACTAAACAGGGCTATCTCCTCTAAAGATGCGATACAGTTTAGTGTGGTTGTTAGTTCAATTCGGGGACTCTCCTGAGCCGAGACTATCAATCATGCCAAACTGTGGAATTATTCATACAGTTCAGTATTCTGGACTGCTGCTCACAAGAGACTGAAGAGATACGATCAAGCTCATTTAATTTAGACTTGAGGCTGGACGTGAACTTCACTCCCTGTGGAACGGTACTATTTATCTATTGGACCACCCAATTCCTTAGGTGTTGTTAAAGTGGTTTCTGATGGAAGATTCTTTTAGGATATTTTACATTAAAGAGGAAAGGGTTATAATATGAAAATTTAGTAATCTGTGTACAACAAGGGGTTCCTAAGTTTGAATACCTAGGTGCTGAAAAGCAAAAAAACTAGACGTAAATAGCTTCAAACTGTTTCATGATCTACAACAATAGCGTGCTGTGTGATTTTTTTAGTCATATTCTTCCTGTAGCACTGTCTTATAATAAGAGACTGCATAAGCAACTAAATACATAATTTCTCACAATAAACGGAGGGAAGAGCTAATTTACTAGAAGATGAGTCTCTCTCTTTCATGACTGAGAAGTAAAGATAAAGGATCATTACCCCTGTCATTTCAGGTTCAGCTACGTGGGAACTGTTGACATTTTTGTTTAAGGACAAATCTCATTTCTGTGCTTGAGAAATGCACAGAGCATTTCTCTCCTAAGATTAAGCAGCAGAAACCTGGAAAGCAGAAGAGAATTCTTGGAGGCACAAGCAAAGCTGATGGGTTAAGACCAGGAAAGCTATGTTGGCTGCTAGAGGAAGCTCCCAGCTCTCTTGCTAGTGCTCCCCTCCCTGGTAAGACTGCAACGACAGCAAACAACTAAACAGACTGGCCCTTTTAAAAAACCATCAGCTGAAAGAAATACTGAATTACCATCCCTGGAATGTTTGCACCCCTGTAACTGATGAAATCTTTAAAATAAAAAGAAATTAAAATATAAATCGTTAAAGTGTGGCCCCAGCAGATAGACAAAACGGACTCTGCATGGCCAACTGAGGTGCTCAAAGTAAAAACAGAAACAGGCAGCAACAGCTGTGAGAAGGAATGGTCAGGTACTCTGTTCTCAGAAAGACGTTGTGGACGCATCACAGGACCTACCTTTCTGCAGTGAAGCCAAACCAGTTCCTATGTTTGGTGATAAAATAGACTGTAGCTGGGAACCCTCCCCGCCAACTGCTGTTTGAAAGAAATATCTGACAGAGAATTCTGGTTTGGGGCTTGGAGGCCAATCAATCAGAGCTCTCCTGCCTGTGCCAGTCTGGGCTCAGCTGTATCAACTAATTAGGGCTCAGCTATATTGATCAATCACAGCTCAGCTGTGCTGACCAATAAGAAGTAAGCGAGTTTCAATCCTTCATTTGCATAAATAGACCTGATAGGAAACCTGGGAGCTACCTTTGTAGCTTTTGCTACAAAGCCCAAATCCTTTCTTTATGCTCTAGAACACCACTGCATTACAATACAAGCTGTGTCTCCCCAGTTTGCAAACTGTTCACTGGAATAAAGTTGCTTTCCTCCTACTTCCTTTTCAGAGAACTTCTGTTCATGAAACAAATAATCCCAACTTAAAGGGAAAATACACACCCACAAACCATCTATGTTACATACAAGATTCAATTTCACCTAAAGAGGGTAAAATCCTTCATCTCATATTCAGAGACAAATTAAACATTCCATCTGTTTTAAATTTTTTATATTAATTAAAAAGCTGTACTGCAGTCCCCAATCTTCGTTCACTTGTTTCACTAATTTGCTAGAACAAGCTTATTTTCATCAACTGGTTTATCTTGCCCACTCTGTCCAGGTTTTTCTTTTTAACTATTAGCCCTTTCTAAACCGAAAGCGCTTTTTCAGTGTTTATATTGATTTTTTCCCATATACATTTTACAAGTTTAAAAAATCAGTTTGTACGAATTGAGGAATAATTAGATATTTGTAGTATTTTTCCTTTAATTCATTTACCAAGAAAAATAGACTTGAAAGGATTACTGTGCTTTAAATACTGAAACAAATTTTGAATCATGAACATATATCCAAAACCTTATTTTAATTTGGAGAAGAGAAGGCATGCAATTTACTGTACAAAATATGATCTGTTTAACTACTTCTAATAATTACTGTATCATATCAGTAAAAGTTAATACATAAAAATTAAAATGTTCAAAGAAAAAATGGAAACAAAAACTTTAACTTAGAAAAACAACATTTTTCACAAGGACTCATAATGTGATTTCTTAATTTTTTAAAAAACGCTAAAAATTATTTTAAAACAGGTGTAAAATATATAACATTGCAAAATCAAAACCTCTTTCAAGACCAAAGTTGATCAGAGTTTTTATGTTTCATCTAATACAATTTCCCTTAAAGACATTTGCCGCTCTTCAGTTCCACATCCCAGGAGAGAGGCCCAGAAACCATGCAGACAGCATCTGTTAAAAGGCTAAAAATCTAAGCAGAAATTAAGATATTTTAGTACCCGGTAAACACCTGCCAGTTCAGCCCTCTTCAGAGCTGGGCCCTAGGAGTAAGAGAAATGGGAAATACAGCAACCCTCATAAAACTTAAATCATAGCCTCCAACAATCTGACTTAGTTACTGCCCTCACTCTATTTTTCATTCAAAAGTATGTATCACTGGGGAAATATAATGTCATTAAACTTTTTCATACACAGTTTATTTATTTTCTTTTTAAAACTTGATACATAATATGTGTACCTACTTATCAGGTACTTGTGATATTTTGCTACATGCATAGAATGTGTAATGATCAAGCTAGGGTATTTATAGTATCTAGCACCTCAGACATTTATCATTTCTATGAGTTGAGAGCATTTCAACTCCTCTCTTCTAGGTCCTTTGAGATATACAATACATTGTTATTAACTATAGTCACCCTACTCTGCTACTGAACATTACAATGTATTCCTCCTATGTAATTGTATGAACCCATTAACCAACCCCTTAATTCCTGCCCAACTACCTGCACATTCTTCCCAGTCTCTGGTATCTATAATTCTACTCTTTACCTCCATAAAACCAACATTTTTTAAGCTCCCACATATGAGGGAGAACATGCACTATTAATTTTTCTGTGTCTGGCTTATTTCACTTAACATAATGACCTCCTAGTCCCTTCATGTTGCTGCAAATGACATGATTTCATTTTTTCGAGGCTGAATAGTATTCCATTGTATTCCATGTATACATGCTACTTTTTTAAATGTATTCATACATTGAAGAATAATTATGCTGATTTATAGCTGTTGTGAGTAGTGCTGCAATAAACATGGGGTGCATATATCTTTTTGATATACTAATTTCCATTTTTTTTTTTTTTTTGGATAAACACCCAGTAGTAAAATTGCCATATCATATGGTAATTCTATTTTTAAAATTTTGAGACACTTCCATACTGTTTTCCATACTGTCTATAATAATTTACATTCCCACATGCTCACTGGCATTTATTTTTTGACATTTTGATAATGGTATTTTTTACTGGAGTAAGATGATATTTTTATTGTGGTTTTGATTTGCATTTCCCCGATACTTAGTGATGTTGAGCATTTTTGTATATGTCTTGGCCATTTGTTAGTCTTTTTTTTTTGAGGAATGTTCATTTGGATTTTTTGCCCATTTTAAAATTGGATTATTAGGGTTTTTTTGCTGTTGACTTGTTTGAGTTTCTTGCATGTTCTGAATACTAGTCCTTTGTCAGATGAATCGTTTGCAAATATTTTCTCTCATTTTCAAGGCTGTCTCTTCATTCTGTTGTTTCCTTTGCTGTGTAGAAGCTTTTCAGTTTGATATAGTCCATTTTGTCTATTTTTTTTAATTTTTATTTTACCTATGGTTTTAAGGTCTTAGCCATAAAATCTTTTCCTAGACCAATCTCCTGAAGCATTCCCCTTCTGTTGTCTTCTAGTTTTTAGTTTCAGGTCTTACATTTAAGTGTTCAATTCATACTGGATTGGTTTTTACATATGGTGTGAAATAAGGGTCTAGTTTCACCCTTCTAAACAGTTTTGCCAGCACAATTTGATGAGGAGTGTGTTTTCCCCCCAATGTGTGTTATTGGCACCTATGTCAAAAATCAGTTGGTTGTAAACATATAGATTTATTTCTGCATTCTCTATTCTGTTCTACTGGTCTATGCATCTGTGTTTATATCAATACCATCCTGTTCTGGTTACTAAAGCTTTGTAGTTTATTTTGAAGTCAGGTAGTGTGATGTCTCCAGCTTGGTTCTTTTTGCTCAGGATTGCTATGGCTATTCAGGCTCTTTTTCAGTTCCGTACACATTTTATAATTACATTTTCTATTTCTGTGAAAAATGACATTAGTAATTTGATAGGGAGTTCATTCAATTTGTAGATTGCTTTGGGTAATAACGTCATTTTAACAATATTAATTATTTCAATCCATGAGCATGGGTGACTTTTGTTTGTTTGTGTCCTCTTTACTTTTTTAAATCAGTGTTATGTAGTTTTCTTTGTAGAGGTGTTTCACCTCCTTGGTTAAATTTATCTCTAGGTAGTTTATTTATTTTTGTACCTATTGTAAATGGATTACCTTCTTGATTTCTTTCTCAGTTAGTTTATTATTGGTGAATAGAAACACTACTGATGTTTGTAAGTTGATTTTGTATCCTGCAACTTTGCTGAATTTATTATCAGATCTAGGAGATTTTTGGTGGAATCTTTGGGTGTGTATGTGTGTGTGTGTGTGTGTGGTGTGTGTGTGTGTGTATTCACGTCATCTGTAAAAAGGGATAATTTGGCTTCTTCTCCTATTTGGATGTCTTTTATTTCTTTCTCTTGCCTGATGATCTGGCTACGACTTTCAGTAGCATGTTGAATAGGAGTGGTGAGAGTGGGTATCCTTGTCCTGTTCTCAGGAGGAATGCTTCCAGCTTTTGCCCATTCAGCATGATGTTAGCTGTGGTTTTGTCATACATGGCCTTAGGTATATTCTTTCTATGCCTAGTTTCCTGGGAATTTTTATAAAGAGTTGTTGAATTTTATCCAATGCTTCTGCATCTATTGAGATGATCATATGGTTTTTGTCCTTCATTCTGTTGATTTGATATATCATGTTTATTTATTTGCATATGTTGAACCATCCTTTCACCCTGGGATAAATCCCACTTGATCATGGTATATTATCTTTTTGATATGCAGTTAAATTTGGTTTGCTAGTATTTTGTTGGGGATTTTTGTGTCTATGTTCATCAGGTCTATAGTTTTGTTTTTTGTTCCATCTTCGTCTGGTTTTGGAATAAAGGTAATGCTGGCTTCATAGAATGAGTTAAGGAGAATTCTCTCCTCTTTGATTTTTTTGGAACAGTTTGAGAATTGGTGTTAGTTCTTCTTTGTAGATTTTGCAGAATGGGGCAGTAAAGCCTCAGATGTGGAACTTTTCTTTGCTGGGAGACTTTTTATTACTGTTTCAATCTAATCTTATTACCGGCCTGTTCAGGTTTTATATTTCTGATTCAATTTTTGTAGCCTGTATGTGTCCAGGAATTTTTCTATTTCCTCTAGGTTTTCCAGTTTGTAAGTGTATAAGCATTCATAATAGTTTCTGATGATCTTTTGCATTTTGGTGGTATCAGTTGTAACGTCTCCATTCTCATTTCTGGTTTTATTTATTTGGGGTTTTTCTTTTTTTTTCTTGGTTACTCTAGCTAGTGGTTTATTGATTTTGTTGATCTTTTAAAACAATGTTTTGATGATCGTTTGTATTTTTTTGTCTCTGTTTCATTTAGTTCTTCTCTGTCCTTCACTATTTCTTTCCTTCTACTAGTTTGGGGTTTGGCTTGTTCTTGACTTTCTAGTTCCTCAACATGCATCATTAGATTGTTTATTTGAAATCTTTCTACTTTTTTGACACAGGTATTTATCGCTATAAACTTTCCTTTCAACCGTGCTTTTGTTGTATCCCATAGCTTTTGGTATGTTGCATTTGACTTTGATTTGTTTCAAGATATTTTTTAATTTCCTCCTTAACTTCTTCCATGACTCAGTGGTCATTCAGGAGCATGTTGTTTAATTTCCGTATGTTTGAATAGTTTCCATTGTTATTGATTTCTAGTTCATCATTACTGATTTCTAGTTTGATTTCATTGTGGTCTAAGAAAATACTTGACATGATTTCAATTTTTAAAAAATTTGTCAAGACTTGTTTTGAGGTCTAATATATGAACTATCCTGGAGAATGTTCCATGTGCTGATGAGAAGAATGTGTATTCTGCAACTGTTGGTTGAAATATTCTATAAATACCCAAGGTCCCTTTGGTCTAAAAGTAGTTTAAATTCAGTGTTTCTCTGTTGATTTTCTGTCTATACGATTTGTCTAGTGCTGAAACTGGGTGTTGAAGCCCTCAACTGTTATTGTATTGGACTCTATCTCTCCCTTTAAAACTAATACTTGCTTTACATATCTGAGTGTTCTGGTGGTGGGTGCACATATGTTTAAAATTGTTACCCCTCTTGCTGAATTGATCCCTTTATTATTATATAATAACCTTCATTTTGTGCTGTTTTTTATTTAAAGCTTATTTTATCTGATATAAGTATAGCTACTCCTGCCCATTTTTGGTTTCCATTAGCATGGAATATTTTTTTCCATCACTTACTGACAGTCTATATGTGTCTTTACAGATGAGATTAGTCTCTTGTAGGCAACATATAGTTGGGTTATGTATTTTATCCCTTCAGTCAGTCTGTAACTTTTAAGTGAAAAGTTTCATCAGTTTACATCCAAAGTTATCATTGCTATGTGAAGGCTTATTGCTGTCACTTTATTCATTGATTTCTGCTTGTTTTCTATATCTTTTTTTTCCTCTGTTAATGTTTAGCATTGTGGTTTGTTGGTTTTCTGCAGTGGTAACATTTGAGTCTTCTATTTATGTGTGTGCTTTACCCATAGGTTTTACACTTTCTATTTGGGGATCAGTAAATGTCTTTCATCTGTATGTCTAAATATCTTTCTAAACTTGGGAAGTTTTCAGCTAATAGCTGGCTAAATAGGTTTTCTACCCCTTTTTGTTTGTTTGTTTTTTCTTCACCTTCTGAGACACCAAAAATTCAAATATTTGGACACTTTTGGTGTCTTATATGTCACAAAGGCCTTGTTCATTCTTTTTTATCCTTTTTCCTTTATTTTCGTCTTACTGGGTTATCTCAAAAGACCTGTCTCCAGATTTTGAAATTCTTTCTTCTGTTTGATCTAGTCTACTGTTAAAGTTTTCAAACATATTTTAAAATTTCATTCAATAGATTGTTCAGTTCTAGAATTTCTGTTTGATTCTTTTTATAATATCTATCTCTTTGGTAAGTTTCTTATTCATATCCTGAATTGCTTTACTGATTTATATGTATTATTTATCTGTGTTCTTTCACTCTCACTGAATTCCTTTCAAATAACTATTTTGAATTCTTTTCCCAGGATTTCATAAATTTTGTTTTCTTCAGAATGTGTTGCCAGAAAATTATTGTATTTCTTTTGAGGTGTCATAGTTCCCCACGTTTTTATGTTTCTTGTGTCCTTACACTGATATGTGCACATCTGACACAATGGTCGCTTCTCCAATTGTTTGAATTTTCTTGCTAGGAGAAGACTTTTTTCTCAAGATGTACCTATGATGTTGGTTTGGTACTGCACTTTGGCTTTGATTCTGGATATATGCAGTAGTATAGTTTCTGTATGATTTATTTGGCTGTAAACAGCATCGGTTGTGTCTGTAATTTCCTCAGTGGCTTAGGGTAGTTATCACTAGAAGCTATGGTAAAGTTTTGCTGACATAAGGATGACAGGTAGGCCAGTCCACAGGCCCCAGTGGTGGCAGTGGGGGGCCAAGCATGCCCATCCTTCAGCCTCAGGGTAGGCTATGCTGGTACCAGTGCTAGTGGGTCCAGACAGGCAATTCTTGGGCCTCCAGGTGGCTTTCTCTGGTGTCAGCAGTGGGCTGGGCAGGTGGGTGGGTCCTCGGGCACCTGGATGGCAGGTGTGGTGTGGGCAACGGCACTAGTAGTAGCATGACAATGCTCTAGTTTCCAAGTGGTCCATGCTGGTGCTTGTAGTGGCTGCAATGAACTGGGTGGGCCAATCCTCAGGCCCACAGCTAGCACATGCGGGTGGGTGCCAGCTGCGGTGGTAGTGGCAGGTTGGGTAAGCCTGTCCTTAGGTCCCTGGGAGAGCTGCTCAGGTGCCAATGGTGCACAGGGCAGGATAATCCTCAGGTCACCAGACGGTGAGCTCAGGCACTGGATGTGCTGGAGCCAAGTCAAGCGAGTCTGTCCTCAGGCTCCCCGGGTGGTGCCTGCAGGCACTGGCTGTGGTAGGCAGTGACAGGGTGATCCCCAGGCCCCCAGTGAAATGCTTGGGTTGGGGCACCAGAGGCTGCACTGCGGCCCTACTACTGAGGAGGGCAGGGTTGCTTTTTCAGTGGCAGCAGCCATAAGCAGGCAGCTGGGGAGTATGCACTTCAGCATACTGTCCTGGTGGTGGTGGCAGACAGGGTGGCTTGTCCTCAGGGCACTTACAAATGCACAACAGCCCACTGCTGCTGGTGGTGAGAGTGCGGCCAAGGGCTGGTACTTTGGCCCTGGTAACAGCAGCCAGCAGTGGTGGCAGCTACGGATGGGGGATATCAATGGGGCTCAGGGATGTAAAGATGTGGGGCCGTGGGTCCCCAGAACAGGATGCATCTGCTGGGGGCTGGTCTCTCAAAATGACACTTTGTTGTAGCCACTTAAGACATAGGGGCGTGTGTGGGATCCAGCATGAACTCCTTCTCCCGAGCAATGCTGTCACAGAGTTTCCAGGCAGCTCCCCGTGTTAGTCTGAGAGCCTGCAGGGGTTGAGTCACTAGGATTGCAGAAGTCCACAGTGGGAATGTGGTCAGCCGGGGGTCTCTCACTTACTCTTTCCCTGCACTGGGGAGCTTCTCTGGGCTCCTGGCCAATCCCAGCTGAGCTGGCTGTCTTGCTTCTCTCTCCTTTTTTGCCTTAGGCGTGTCCTGTCACTTCTTTGTTGAATTCCAGTGTCTTTCTTAGATAATCCATTCAAAGTTTGATTATCTACTCACCATTTTGGTTCTTCTTTGTGGAGGAGGCAAGTGCCAGATACCTCCAGTTAGCCGTACATGATTTCTGGCACTGAATCAATCAAATATTACAAGTCATGCCAGAAGCCAAAACCAAATGACTGAAAGCCAAGAAAACAATTGGACAGTTCAGAGTAATCAACAGGCGAATGAGGTGTCATTATAACATATGGGCTTCAATTAGGACAAACATGTTCAAAAAGAGGAAAAGGTGAAGAGTTCCCATCCAGTTCCAAAGAAATGGAACATATAGAAAGAATCAAATACAAATACTAGAATGGAAAAACACTATAATATTTTGAAATCAGGGATTTAATATATAGGTTTCGGAGCTGGTTATCCACAGTGAATAGGGGAATAAAGAACTCGATGAAGTGTCAGTACAAAATACTCAGATAAATGCAGAGAAAAAAATAGAACGAAAAGTAAACATAGTAGGAGATGGACGAAGCAGAACGAAAGGTCTACTAAACTTTGTTATTTGAATCCCTGAAGAAGAGAGATCGGGGACAGGAAGTCATATTGAAAGCAATACTGGTGATAATTTTCACACACTGATAACAATCCTCCCTCCCCTGGATCTTACTCAGGATGCGGAGAGAATAGCTCTACTCTAACCCTGATTAAAGAAACTTGCCTAAGATTTTGATCATGTTAAAGAAACTGTGACTTCAAAATTCCATAGAGGTTTCTTTTGGTGAGAAAGGTTAGACAAGGAGTTTTAGACTGTTTATCTAGCAAAGCTTCAATTTTGGTTCTGCAAAGGTGGCTTAGATTCTAGTCCGAGGTAAGGGTTGAATAGCTCAAGTGCTTGACATGGAAAAGAATAGCAGCTTCGGATTAGAATCTGGCAGCTAGTGAGAGAGTGAGTGGACATTTATTATAGAAAGGGAGGAATTTTTACAGCTGGGTAGAGCAAAGCTCAAACTAGTAATAGAAGCAACTGGCTTTTTTTTTTCTTTTAAAGTTCAAACCGATAATTTTTATGGAGTTTAACAATCATCTCTAACATGGTTTTTTTGATTCCTGTTTATTCTTTTCAGCCACTACATTTTAATTTTTTTTTAGGTTTTTAATTGACAAATTATACTTGTATATATTTATGGGGTACAATGTCTTGAAATATGCCTACAATGTAGAATGATTAAATAAAGCTAATTAACATTTAAAAAGAAAGTGTGTGGGGAGAGTGTGGAATAGTCAGAGAGGCTTAAAGGAGGCATAGCAGGCAAAACCAACAGCAACAATACAATAAAGTCACCCAAAAACTCCTGCCGGGAAAATGCAAGTGAACTGTGAGGGCATTGCTGTCTAAGATTTCATTTTACTCTGATTTGATTTCCTTTCACTGTGATGTGCTTTACTCGCCACGCCTTTCCCCAAACCTCCAGTGAAAGTGTGTGGCATGTAGGATCTTGCACTAGTAGTACTTTGGGGCATGAAAGAATCCAGGGCAGCACGTGGCACACATGGAGGGGGACGTCATGTGCTGGATACAAGAGGCAAAAGAAGGACTGAGAATCCAACAGAACAGGGAGTCACAGGGAGGTAGCCAGAAGAAATTAAATAACATCCTAAAAATCCTTGGGACTACTGGAGAGAGGAAGGAGGAAAACAAGCCACTCAATCTCTCACAGTCTGTGGGATGAGGGCTTGAGTTTCTCTTTAGTATTAGAGAATAGGGTAACCCCAAAAGGCTGGAAGCTGTGGGGACACTGGGTGGAAGATACTGGATTTTGTGTATGCATGATCACAAACACACACACACACACACACACATGCACAAACACACATATATACAAACACACACATGCCAGGAAGAAAAACACAGTGACTACATTCATTAAGGACGTGTACATTTGTCCATGTAATTTCATTTAAAAGCAAATTCTGAGCTCTGACACATTCATTATATCCTGTGCTGTAGTTTCTGATAGTCCAGTAAAAACTCATTTCTCCAACATTACGAATGTACAGTAATGACCCTGCGTGCCAATATGACAAAAAACTGTTGTTGTCATCTTCCTTCATAACATTTCACCCGTCCAATAATAAAACACCCACAAAATCAAACCCGAAGCAGAAAAAGCAACTGTCACATGCCCCTGCTGCTGGTGAGAAACAAGGCCTGCTGACAGCGGCAGCCGGTCCAGGCACGGAGCAGAGCGGGAGAGCTTCACATGAGACTTTCAAGTCTTATGAAAAACAAATCCGTTTCTGCTGTCGTCTGATTCATAGGGAAACATTCCACTTACTCCATTTGCTTTATTCTGGACTCAAATAGGGAGGACCCAGAGAGACAAAGAGAGATAAAAGAGACACACAGAGACAAAGACAGAGAGAGAGAAACATCACACACAGAAAGAGGAAGAAGAGAAAGAAGACACATACACAGAGAGAGAGAGAGACAGAGGAGAAATGGGCAGGAGAGAGAAACAGAGAGAGAGGGGGAGAAGGAGGGGGGAGAGAGAGAGAGAGAGAGAGAGAGAGAGAGAAAGAGAGAGAGAGAGAGAACGTAAAGAACCATCCACTAATGACAGTCAGATATAAAGAGTAGGAAACAAAATAGAAGTCAGAGAGCCAAGGAGAAGGGGGTCCTCAATCTCTGCCTTGCCTAGAACAGAGTGTGGGGCACTAAGTTTGAGTTCTGTCTTAAGTTTTTCTTCTAAACCTGCCTCTACTTCTCACTTGTTGCCTGATCTTGAGCATATCAGGGCACCCCTCTGAACTTTAGCATGAATATCTATAAAATGAGATATTTGAAAAAGTTGCTCTTGATTTTTTTTATGACTATAATAGTCCATGGCTCCTGATCCATGATCCAGAAAAATATAGAAATCTATTATACCGAGTGTTTATTTGCAGTTAGCATTAGCAACAAACTTAAATAATGGGTTTGGCTTAGCTTCATTTGAGAAAATACTTTGACATTCTAGGTTTGATTTGCTTCAATAATTTTAGAAAATATAATTACCAGTATGAGCTAATTTATTGCATGGTTCTTAATTTAAGAAAAAGACTGACAGCAGGCACTAAACAAATTTTGCAAATTAGCAACTTAAATGAAATTATGAATTTAAAATATTGCTTAAATTGAAGTAAAATAAAAGCCCAGCACCAAAGGCAGTGTTCAACAATATAACAGATAAGAAAACATTCATTACCAGAACATGCTAGAATCAGCTAAGCCTCACACACACATACACACACACACACACACACACACACACACACGCACGTCAAATACAGGAGATGGAAAATTAATGGAAAAGGAATAAGGAGAACAAAGAATGGGAGAAAGGAGGAAAAAAGATAGGAAAGATGAGATGAAAGAAGTAGAGAAGAGCAAGAAGAATAAGGAATAAAGAAAAACATCAAAAAGAAGAAAGCTTCATTACCTGTGCTTTTCTCTCCCTTGCACTAATCTTTGAGTCCTTACCAGGTTGGCTCTGGGCCCAAATGAGGTACTGGATGTAAATGGCTGCAACAGCTCTTTAATTTAATTAAGTCTCAGCTATTTATCTTTGTTTTTATTGCATTTGCTTTTGGGTCATGAAATCCTTGCCTAAGTCAATGTCAGAAGGGTTTTTCCAATGTTATCTTCTAGGATTTTTATAGCTTCAGGTCTTAGATTTAAGTCCTTGATCCATGTTGAGTTGATTTTTGCCTAAGGTGAGAGATAAGAATCCAGTTTCATTCTTCTACACGTGGCTGGCCAATTATCATTTGTTGAATAGGGGGTCCTTTCCCCACTTTATGCTTTTGTTTGCTTTTTTGAAGATCAGTTGACTGTATTTGGATTTATTTCTGGGTTCTCTATTCTGTTCCATTGGTCCGTGAGCCCATTTTTATACCAGTACCATGCTGTTTGGTGACTATTGCCTAACTGGTACTTAATTAAACTAAAGAGCTTTTGCATGGCAAAAGGAACAGTCAGCAGAGTAAACAGACAACCCACAGAGTGGGAGAAAATCTTCACAATCTATACATCTGACAAAAGACTAATATGCTGAATCTACAAAGAACTCAAATGAATTAGCAAGAAAAAAACAAACAGTTCCAATAAAAAGTGAGCTAAGGACATAAACAAACAATTCTCAAGAAAAGATATACAAATGGCAAACAAACATATGAAAAAGTGCTCAGCATCACTAATGATCAGGGAAATGCAAGTCAAAACCACAATGTAATACCAACTTACTCCTGCAAGAATGGCCATAATCAAAAAAATTAAAAAATAATAGATGTTGGGATGGATGCGGTGAACAGGGAACACTTCTACACTGCTGGTGGGAATGTAAACTAGTACAACCACTTTGGAAAACAGTGTGGCAGTTCCTTACAGAACTAAAAGTGGAATTACCATTTGATCCAACAATCCCACTACTGGGTATCTACCCAGAGGAAAAGAAGTCATTATACGAAAAAGATACTTGCACATGCATGTTTATAGAAGCACAATTCCGAATTGTAAAACCATGGAACCAACCCAAATGCCCATCAATCAATGAGTGGATAAAGAAACTGTGGTATATATTTACAATGGAATACTACTCAGCTATAAAAAAGGAATAAATTAATGGCATTCGCAGCAACCTGGATGAGATTGGAGACTATTATTCTACGTGAAGTAACTCAAGAATGGAAAACCAAACATTGTGTGCTCTCATTCATAAGTAGGAGTCAAGCTATGAGGATGCAAAAGCATAAGAATGACACAATGGACTTTGGGGACTCAGGGGAAAAGGGTGGGAAGGGGGTGAGGGACAAAAGTCTATAAATTGTGTGCAGTGTATACTGCTTGGGTGATGGGTGCACCAAAATCTCACAAATCACCACTAAAAAACTTACTCTTGTAACCAAATACCACCTTTTTCCCCAGTAACCTATGGAAATAAAAAAAATTTTTTTTAAATGACTGCAAATAAACCCCAAAGCACTAAGCAAGGGAGTGGTATTGTTGTTTTACACTTTTCTCAAGTTTTCACTTCCTAGATTTGAAGTCTTGGTCCACCCAAGACAACAGGATATGTTACTAAATGGTTAATATTGTTACAGGGATGCTACCACATTACACTATTTTGATGAAGATATGGTTGGTAAATATACCCACAAGCCTTACATTACAAGGGCTCTGGCTAATTTGAAACCTAGGGCAAAGATGACCATACTTAGAATGGAAACTGGTTTGGGGAGTGAGGTGTATGTCACTGAGAGAATGACAGATCTCCTAATTCACTTTGCGTGTGTCACCTATCTAGAAAGTAACTCCTGAGACATAGATGTAAAGATGCTGCTCTCCGCCTGTGGACAAGCTGAGCTCTAGATAGGTGTCTTTTGGCCTCCACATGAGGGTCTTCTGCATCCTCCCACATTCTTTCAGTGTTGGGATCCCACAGGTTTTGTTCTTAGCACTCCCTTCTCTCTCTACACTGCACTGTCTAGCACAGCAGCCAGCAGCTACCTGTGGTTGTGTTTGAAATGTGGCTGATACCACATGTTGAGATAATATTTTAAATGTATCAGGCTAATTCATTAAAGTTAATTTCACCAATTTTATTTTACTTTTTAAAATGTGGCTACTAGAAGAATATAAAATAATATGTGGTTCATGTTATATTTCTAGTGAACAGTCCTGCTCTTCACGGTTCAACTGGATTGTCTAAGCTCCACCCATGCCTTATCAGTTATTCTGACAAATGACATCAGCCCAGACCTTTCTTTTGAACTTCAAATCAACTTATTCCTTTTCTACTCTGGCACTTTCAAACTCAGTGTATTTCAAATTCAACTCATTTATCTCGTTCTCACGAGAAAAGTATCTTTTTTCACATGCTTCTCTTATTTAAGTCAGAAGCTGAAAAGATGGCCTTGACCTCTCTCTATTGAATGCTTAACCCAGTCGTATAGATGCATGATTTCTAAAATAGTTTAGAAATGCATATTAGTAAGACCATGAAAGTAAACAGATCTCTCTATAAACCAAACTAAAAAAAAAAAAAAATTTCTGAACAATTACAGATATATACTTTTCAAATGAATTATTTGTTTTTTATTTAATACCATGATAATTGTTAAAGCAGTCTATTAACAACAGGAGAAATATTTAGAACTCGTGCTTAACAAAGCAATATATAATATTAACTAATTAAAATATAATATTAAAATGGAAACAATAAATTGGCAAGGGATCATTTATCTTTTGGATACTATCGTAACATTTTCTACCATATAGTGTGCTTGGCACGATTCAGTATCAGAATGTCCTGTCACTACCAATTCTGAGTATATTTTTAGGCACTGCAAGGCACTGCTTGCTCAATGGAATTGGCTATATCACCGTATTAATAGCTTTGAGACACACAAAGCCTTACCCAAAAAAATCATGTGGAGTGAATAGCAAAGATTGTTTAAGTTAATACATTTATAAACAAAATGGAGCTTGAGATTCTACTTATGGCAAGTCTATGCAATTTTTCTGCATGTGTGGGCACTAGATAGAGGTGGGTTGTGTCCCCAACCAAATCTCACCTTGAATTGTAGCTCCCATGATTCCCACGTGCTGTGGGAGAGCCCTGATGGGAGATCATTGAATCATGGGGGTGGTTCCCCCATACTGTTCTCATGCTAGTGAATAAGTCTCACAAGATCTGATGCGTTTATAAAAGGGAAACCCCTTTTTTTGACTCTCATTCTTTCTCTTGCAGCTGTCAGGGAAGAAGTGCCTTTTGCCTTCTGCCATGATTGTGAGACTTCCCTAGGCATGTGCAGCTGTAAGTCCATGAAACCTCCTTTTTTCGTAAATTGCCCAGTCTCAGGTATGTCTTTATCAGCAGCACAAAAATAGACTGACACAGCACTAGTGATGGCTTGATCTGGAAGAATAGTAATGCTGAAGTGTGCTTCATTTTGCTCCCAGTAGTCTTTGAACTTTAAGTTTAAATTTGGTAATATGTTATTCAATATATGATAACAAACATTAAGTTATACTATCTTTCAATTATCAATGATCTCTAATTTCTCAGAAAGAAATGTTCATGTTCACAACAAACATGAAAAACAAGAAAACATGACACTTCGAAAGGAACACAATAATTCTCCAGTAACAGAGTGAAAAGAAAATCTATGAAATGCCTGAAAAGAAATCCAAAATAATGATCTTAAGAAAACTCAACAGGTTACAGAAGAAATAAATCATGAAAATAATTCGTTATCCAAATAAGAAATTTTGAAAAAGAAATAGATAGCATATAAAAGAACCAAACAAAAATCTTGTAACTGAAAAATATAATAAGGGAAATAAAAAAAATACAATTGAGAACTTCAACAATGGACTAGATCAAGCAGAAAAAAAAGAATTTCTCAACTCAAAGACAGGTCTTTAAAATAACCTAGTCAAAAAAAAAAGGAATAAAAGAGAATGAAGAGAGCCTATCTGATACATGGGACATCACTACACCACTAAGTGAAAAATGTTTTGCATTTTGGGAGTTCCAGAAGAACAATAAATAAAAAAAGTCCTAGATTATTTGATGAAATAATAGCTGAAAATTTCCCATGTTTAGAAAGATATTTAGACATACAGATACAGGAAGTTCAAATCCCAAATAGATTCAACCCAAAACGGTCCTCTCTAAGGAATGTTATAGTTAAACTATCAAAAGTCAAATACAATGAGAAAATTATAAAAACAGCAAGAGAAAAGCATCCAATCACATACAAGAGAATCCCCATCAGACTAAAAGCAGATTTCTCAGCAGAAACCATACAGGCCTGGAGAGAACAGAATGATATATTCAAAGTACTGAAAGAAAAAACAACTATCAGCCAAGAATATTATACCCAGCAAAGCTATTCTTCATAAATAAATGAAAAATAAAATATTTCCCAGACTAACAAAAACTGAGGGAAATTCATCACCACTAGACTAGCACTACAAGAAATATTTAAGGGAGCCCTGCATCTGCGAATGAAAGGATGATATCTACCATCATGGAAACACATGAAAATATAAAACTTATTGGCAGAGTTTTATACTCTGCCACAATACAGAAATGAGAAAGAGATAGGAATCAAAAATTAACACTACAGAAAACCACAAGACTGAAAAGATAAACAATAAAAAAGGAAGAAGAAAACAAAGGATATACAAAATAATCAGAAAACAATTAGCAAAATGAATACAATAACAACTTTGAACATAAAGCGTTTAAATTCCCCACCTAAAAGATATAGACTGGCTACATGATAAACAAAACAAAACAAAAACCATGAAACAACTATATCCTGCTGACAAGAAATTTCACCTATAAGGAAACAGACTTTCTGAAAGAGAAGGGATGGTGCTATAGGCTGGATATTTGTCACCCTGAACCTCATGTATAAATCTGATCCCCAATTTTAAAGGTGGAGCCTAATGGAAGGTGTTTGAGCCAGGGGGGCAGATCCCTCATGAAAGTTTAATGCCTGCCCCCATCAACCAGGGAAGTCAGTTCTCATTCTCTCTCTATCTTTTTTTTTAGACAGAGTCTCACCCTGTTAGCCAGATTGGAATGCAGTGACATGATCTTGGCTCATTGCAACCTCTGCCTCCCAGGCTGAAGCAATTCTCCTGCCTCGGCCTCCCAAGTAGCTGGGATTACAGGTGTGTGCCACCATGCCCGGTTATTTTTTGTATTTCTAGTACAGACAGGTTTTCGCCATGTTGGCCAGGCTGGTCTCGAACTCCTGACATCAGGTAATCTGCCCACCTCAGTCTCCCAAACTGCTGGGATTACAGGCGTGAGCCACTGCGCCTGGCCGTGAGTTCTCATTCTTATTCGTTTACGTGAAGGCTGGTTGTTAAAAACAGCTTAGCACCTCCCTTCCCCCTTCTTGCTTCTCCTCTCACTGTGTAACCTCTGCACACACATGTTCTCCTTTGCTTTCCACCATGATGAAAGTAGCCTGAGGCCCTTGCCAGATGCCAAATCTTGAACTTTCTAGTAGAACCATGAACTAAATAAACCTTGTTTTGTTTTGTTTTCAAAATTACCCAGCCTTGGATATTTCTTTGTAGTAATTCTAAATGGACTAAGACAAATTGAAGAAAATATTCCACACAAATGGAAACCAACAGTGTGCAGGAGTAGTGTAATTACATCAAACAAAATAGACTTTAAGCTTTAAGTTAAAAAAATATATACATATAGAAAGTCATTATATAATGATAAAATGATCAATTTAGCAAGATAATATAACAATGATAAATATTTATGCTCCCAACACCAAAACACCCACAAAAATAATGCAAATATTAGCTAGAGAGAGATAGAGAGAGATAAACCTCAGTACAATAAAAACTGGGGACTTCAATACCCCACTTTCAACTTTGGAAAAATCATCTAGATGGAAAATTCAACAAGAAACATTGGACTTAAACTGCACTACAGCCCAAATGTACCTAACAGACAAGACATTTCATCAACTGCAATATACACATTGTTTTCATCAGCACATGGAACATTCTCCAGGATAAACCATATATTAGGCCACAAAACAAGTCTCAACACATTTCAAGAAATCAAAATCATATTGTTTTCTCAGATCACAATGTAATAAAACCAGAAATAATAAGGAGAACTTTGAAAATACAAATGTATGGAGAGTAAACAACATGCTTAATGATGAATGGGTCTACAAAGAAATTGAGAAGTAAATTTTAAAGTCTTGAAACTAGTGACAATGAAAACACTATATATATACCAAATCATATGAGATACAGCAAACTCTGTACAAAGGGGAAAGTTTAGAGCAATAGACATCTAAATCAAAAGTAGAAAGAATTCAAATAAACTGCCTAATGATGTATCTCACAGAATTAGAAAAGCAAAAAAAAAAAAAACCCAAATTTTTAGAATGTTTATAAAGATGAGAGCAGAAGTAAACAAAGACAAAAATATTTTAGAAATTTGAAGACATAAAAAGTTGTTTGTTAAAGATAAGCAAAATTGGCAAACCTTTAGCTAGACAAAGAAAAAAAGAGAGAAGACCCGAATAAAATTAGAAATGAAAAAGACACTTAACAACTATGACCAGAGACATACAAATAATTAGAGATTATTATGAACAACTATACAACAACAAATTAGAAACCTAGAAAAAATGATAAGCTTCTGGACTCAAAAAACCTACTAAGACTGAACCATGAAGAAACAGAAAATTTCCATAAGCCAATAATAAGTAACAAAATTGAAGCTATAATGAAAAGTCTCCTATCAAGGAAAAGCCCAGCACCCGATTGCTTCAATGCTAAATTCTACCAAATGTTTAAAGAACTAATACCAATTATATTCAAACTCTTCAAAAAAAATCTTGTGTTTTTAGAAGCTTTATTGAAGTAAAATTAATATTAAAAATGCACTATTAAAGTGTACAATTTAATAAGTTTTGACAGATGTATACACCCATGAAACACCATCACTTCAGTGAAAATAGTGAACATACTCATCAACCCCAAAAGTTTTCTCATGCTTCTTTATGATTCCTCTCTCATCTCTCCCCACTCCATGCTTTCTATCACTGTAAATGTAATAAATGTTTATATTTTCTAGGGTTTTATATAAATGGAAACATAAAGTATGTACTCCTTTTTGTTTGGTTTCCTTTATTAAACACTTTTTTAGATGGATCCATGCTGTTAAGTGTGTCAGTAATTCATTTCTTTTTATTGCTGAGTAGTAGTAGTCTATAGTATACATATATCATCATTTGCTTACCAAAGAACTTGCAGGTGAACATTTGGTTTATTTCCAGTTTGGGGTATTTACATGTAAAGCCCTTATCAACATTCATGTCAAAGTCATTGTATGAACATACATTTTCTTTCCTTCTGGATAAATGCCTAGAAGTGAAATGGTTATACATATGGCATTTGTATCTTTGACTTTTTGAGAAACTGGCAAACCGTTCTCTAAATTGGTTGTATCATTTTACATTCCCATCAACAGTGTATGAATGTTCCAGTTCCTCTACATCCTCACCAAGACATGACATAATAAGTCTTTTTCATTTTAGCCACTCTAATAGGTGTGTAGTGGTATCACTGTTATTTTAATTTTCATTACTAATGAACTAATCATGTGGCACCTGGCATATGTTTATTTGCTTTCTGTCTATCCTTGGAGACAACAGATTTTGGACAAAAGTACAAAGGCAATCCGATGGAAGAAGGATAATCTTTTCAACAAATGGTGCTGAAACAACTGCATATCATATCAACTGCAAAACTTGATCCATATCTCATAGCATAAACAAAATTTAACTCAAAGTATTATGGATCTAAATGTAAAACATAAAACCATAAAACTTCTAGAAGAAAACCTAGGAAAAAAATTTTGTGAACTTGGGTTAGGCAAATATTTTTATAAATGACATCAAAAGCATGATCCATGAAAGAATAAATTGATAAAACTGGACCTCATAAACATTTTAAAAATATCTTTTCTTTGAAAGGCACTGTTAGGAGAATAAAAACACGACTTGTGCGCTAGAAGAAAATATTTGCAAAGCATACATCTGATAAAGAAGTTGAATCCAGATATATAAAAAGAACTCTCATAAATCAATAAGAAAACAATTCAATCAAAAATTGGTTAAAAAATTAAACCGGAAGTCTTCAAAAATTTTTTGTAGAAGAAAGAATACTTGCAAATTCTGTAAGGCTTGCATTACTCTGATACCAAAATCAAACAAGGACACAACGACAATAAAAAGAAAACTAGAGGCTAATATCATCGATGAGCATATATGCAAAAATTCTCAACAAAATACTAGCAAACTGAATCCAAAAGCACTTCAAAAAGATAATACACCATGATCAAGTGGCATTCATCCCAGGGATGCAAGAAGGTTTCCACATATACAACTCAATAAATGTGATACATCATATTAACAGTACCAAGAAAAAAAACATATAGATACTGAAAAAGCATTTGACAAAATTCAACATTCCTTTATGATAAAAACTTTCAACACACTGGTATAGAAGAATAAACTTAAAAATAACAAAAGCCACATATGAAAGACTCACAGCCAATATAATACTGAATGGGGAAAATTGAAAGCCTTTCCTGTACAACATGGAAAAAGAAAAGGATGCCCACTTTTACTAGTTTTATTCAACATAATAATGGAAGTCCTGGCTACAGCAATTAGGTAAGAGAAATAAACAAAGACCATCCAAATTGGAAAGAAAGAAGTCAAATTAGTCTTGTTCAAAGATATCATATTATATATAGAAAAGCCTAAAGATTTACTGCAAAAAACCATTAGAACTAATAAACAAATTCAGTAGAGTTGCAGGATACAAAATCAACATACAAAAATCAGTCATAATTACATATGTCAAAAGCAATCAGTCTGAGAGAGAAATCAAGAAAGTAATCCCTTCTACAAAAGTTACAAAGAATATAAAATATCTAGGAATCCATTTAACCAAAGGAGTGAAAGATCTGTACAAGGGAAACTATAAAACACTGATAAAAGGACTTGGAAAGGCCAGAAAAAAATAAAAAGATACTCCATGCTCATAGATTGGAAAAACTAATTTTGTTAAAGTTACCACCTAAAGCAACATATAAATTCAATGCAATCCTTATCAAAATACCAATGACATTTTTCACAGATATATATATATTTTAAATCCTGAAGTTTATATGGAATCACAAAAGACCCAAAATACCCAAAGAAATCTTGAGCTCAGAAAACACCCCAAAACAAAACAAAACTGGAGACATCACACTACCAGATTCAATATATATTACGAAGCTACAGCAACCAAATGAGCATGGTACTGGCATAAAAATGGACATATAGACCAATGAAACAGAATAGAGAACCCAGATATAAATCCATGCATTTACAGCCAACTCATTTTTTAAAAAGTTGCCAAGAACATACAATGGGAAAAGAACAGTCTCTTTAATACATGGTACTAGGAAAACTGGACATCTATATGCAGAAGAATGAAATTAGACCCTTACCTCTCACCATCTACAAAAATCAAATAAAAATGGATTAAAGACTTAAATTTAAAATCTCAAACTGTGAAACCACCAGGACAGATCATTGGGGAAAATGCTCTGGGACATTAGTCTAGGTAAATGTCTTTTGTATAAGACCTCAGAAGCAAAGACGATCAAACCAAAGATGGACAAATGGGATTATATCATGCTAGAATGCTTTTGTTTGCACAGCAAGGAAACAATCAACAAAGTGAAGAGATAACCCACAGAATGGGAGAAAATATTCACAAACCATCTATCTGACAAGCGATTAATAACCAGAATTATAAGGGACTCAACTCAATAGCAAAAAGTAAGTAATACAAGTTAAAAATGGGCAGCAGATCCAATAGACATTTCTCCAAAGAAGAGTTACAAATAGCCAATGAGAAATGCAAATTCAAACCACAGTGAAACATCTCACCCCAGTTAAGTGCCTTTTTATCAAAAAGGAAATTATATATGCTGCTGGGAATGTCGAGAACGGGGAATTCTTGTACACTGTTGGTGGGAATGTAAATTAGTATAGCCAGTATGAAAAATTGTATGAAGTTTCCTCAAAATACTAAAAATAGAACTCCCATATGATCCAGCAATTCTTCTGCTGGATATTTATCCAAAAGAAAGGGAATCAATATATTAAAGAGATAGTTGTACTCTCATGTTTATTGGAGCACTATTCACAATAGGCAAAAAAATGGAATCAACCTAAGTGACCATCAGTGGATGATTGGATAAACAAAATGTAGTATATATACCCAATGGAATATTATTCAGCATGAAAAAGGATGAAATCCTGTCATTTGCAGCAACATGGATGGAACTCATGGTCATTATGTTAAGTAATATATGCCATGCACAGAAAAACAAATACCACACATTCTCACTTACATGTGGGAGCTAAAAAAAAAAAAAAAAAAAGTAGATCTTATTAAGATAGAAAACAAATTGGTTAATACCAGAGGTTGGAAAGAGTGGGGAGCAGGGGGAGGAAATAAAAACAAAGTGATTAATGGCTATGCGATATACAATATGATAGAAGAATGAGGCCTAGAGTTTGATAGATCTGTAGGGTGACTACAGTATACAACAATCTATTGCATATTTCCAAATAGCTAAGAAGAGAATAATTCAAATCTTTCTAGCATAAAGAAAAGACAAATCTTTAAGGTGATGGATATCACAGTCACCTGATTAGACCTTTACAAATTATATGAATGTATTGAATTATCACATGTACCCAGAAAATATGCACATCTATTATGCATCAGTACAAAAAATTTAAAAATAGTTTCTTTGGAGAGTATTTTCATAATTAAAATTATGAAAAAAATTAGCCAGTCTAGAAAAAAATAGAGAAGACCCAGATAAATTTAAATCAGAAATGAAAAAGGAGACATAACAACTGAGACCACAGAACTACAAAGGATCATTAGGGACTATTATGAACAACTGTATGCCAACAAATTGGAACACCTAGAGAAAATGGGTGCATTTCTGGGCACATATAACCTACCAAAATTGAACCAAGAAGAGCCAGAAAACCTTAACAGACCAATGATGAACAAAGATGTTGAAGCCATAATAAAAAGTCTCCCCTCCAAAAAAGCCCAAATGGATTTACTGCCAGATTCTACCAAACTTTTAAAAAAGACCAAACACAGACTTTTCTCGAACGGTTCCAAAAAACTGAAGAGGAGAGAATTTTCCCAAACACATTCTATGAGGCCAGCATTACCCTCATACCCAAGCCAGACAAAGACAACAAATAAAGGAAACTACAAGCCAATAGTAGGAATGAACATAGGGAAATTCACCAATAAATTCATCAACAAAATACTGACAAATCATATCCAACAGCACATGAAAAAGATAATATACCACAATCCAGTGGCATTCATCCCAGGGATCCAGGAATGTTTCATTTTTCTTGTTTGTTTGCTTTTTTTTTTTTAATTTATTTTAAGTTCTAGGATACATGTGCAGAATGTGCAGGTTTGTTACATGGGTAAACATGTTCCATGGTGGTTTGCTGCACCTATCAACCCATTACCCATATATTAAGCCCTGCATGCATTAGCTATTTATCCTGATGCTCTCCCTCCCCATGACCCCTGACAGGCCCTGGTGTGTGTTGTTCCCCTCCCCATTTCCATGTGTTCTCATTGTTCAGCTCCAATTCATGAGCGAGAATATTTGGTGCTTGGTTTTCTGTTCCTGTGTTAGTTTACTGAGGATGATGGCTTCCAGTTCCATCTATGTCCCTGCAGAGGACACAATCTCATTCTTTTTTATGGCTGCATAGTATTCCATAGTGCATATGTACCACATTTTCTTTATCCAGTCTATCATTGATCGGCATTTGGGTTGATTCCATGTCTTTGCTATTGTGAATAGTGCTGCAATAAACATACATGTGCATATATCTTTATAATATAATTATTTATATTCCTTTGGGTATACACCCAGCAATGGGATTGCTGGGTCAAATGATACTTCTGATTCTAGGTCCTTGAGGAAACGCCACACAGTCTTCCACAATAGTTGAACTAATTTACATTCCCACCAACAGTATAAAAGTGTTCCTATTTCTCCACAGCCTCACCAGCATCTGTTGTTTCTTGACTTTTTAATAATTGCCATCCTGACTGGCGTGAGATTGTATCTCATTGTGGTTTTGATTTCCATTTCTCTAATGATCAGTGAGGTTAAGCTTTTTTGCATATGTTTGTTGGCTGCATAAATATCTTCTTTTGAGAAGCATTTGTTCATGTCCTTTGTCTACTTTTTGATGGAGTTGTTTTTTCTTGTAAATTTGTTTAAGTTCCTTATAAATTCTGCATATTAGACCTTTGTCAGATGGGTAGATTGCAAAAGTTTTCTCCCATTCTGCAGGTTGCCTGTTTGCTCTGATGATAGTTTTTTTTTGCTCTGCAGAAGCTCTTTAGTTTAGTTAGATTCCATTTGTCAATTTTTGCTTTTGTTGCATTTGCTTTTGTTGATTTCATCATAAAATCTTTGTCCATACCTATGTCCCGAATTGTATTGCTTAGGTTTTCTCCTAGGGTTTTTATGGTTTTGAATTTTACATTTAGGTCTTTAATCCATCTTGAGTTAATTTTTGTATAAGGTGAAAGGAAGGGATCCAGTTTCAGTTTTTTGCATATGGCTAGCCAGTTCTTCCACAGCATCACTTGTTAAATAGGGAATCCTTTCTCCATGGCTTGTTTTTGCCCAGGTTTGTCGAAGATCAGGTGGTTGTAGATGTGTAGTTTTATTTCTGAGATCTCTATTCTGTTTCAATGGCCTATGCATCTGCTTTGGTACCAGTGCCATGTTGTTTTGGTCACTGCAGCCTTGCCTCCAGCTTTGCTCTTTTGCTTAGGATTGTCTTGGATATACGGGCTCTTCTCTGTTTCCACATGAATTTTAAAGTAGTTTTTTTCTAATTCTTTGAAGAATGTCAATGGTAGTTTTATGAGAATAGCATTGAATCTATAACTTACTTTGGGTAGTATGGCCATTTTCATGATATTGATTCTTCCTATTCATGAGGATGGAACATATTTGCATTTGTTTGTGTCCACTCTTATTTTCTTGAGCAGTGGCTTGTAGTTCTCCTTGAAGAGGGCCTTCACATGCCTTGCTAGCTGTATTCCTAGGCATTTTATTCTCTTCATAGCAGTTGTGAATGGGAGTTCATTCATAATTTGGCTCTCTGCTTGTCTATTGTTGGTGTATAGAAATTCTTGTGATTTTTGCACATTGATTTTGTATCCTGAGACTTCGCTGAAGTTGCTTGTCAACTTAAGGCTCTTTTGGGCTGAGATGATGGGGTTCTCTAGATATAGGAGGATCATGTCATCTGCAAATAGAGACAATTTATTTCCTCTCTTCCTATTTGAATACCCTTGATTTCTTTCTCTTGCCTGATTTCCCTGGGCAGAACTTCCAATACTATGTTGAATAGGAGTGGTGAGAGAAGGCATCCTTGTCTTGTTCCAGTTTTCAAAGGGAATGCTTCCAGCTTTTGTCCATTCAGTATGACATTGGCTGTGAGTTTGTCATAAATAGCTCTTATTATTTTGAGATATGTTCTATCAATACCTAGTTTATTGAGAGTTTTTAACATGAAAGGATGTTGAATTTTACTGAAGGACTTTGCATCTATTGAGGTAATTGTAGTTTTTGTCACTGGTTCTGTTTATGTGATAGATTATGTTTATTGATTTGCTATGTTGAACCAGCCTTGAATTCCAGGCATGAAGCTGACTTGATCGTGGTAGATAAGCTTTTTGATGTGCTGCTGGATTCAGTTTGCCAGTACTTTATTGAGGATTGTTGTATCAATGTTCATCAGGGATATTGGCCTGAAGGTTTCTTTTATTGTTGTGTCTCTGCCAGGGTTTTGTGTTAGGATGATATTGGCTTCATAAAATGAGTTAGGGAGAAGTCCCTCCTTTTCAATTGTTTGGAATATTTTCAGAAGGAATAGTACCAGTTCCTCTTTGTACCTCTAGCAGAATGTGGCTGTGAATCCGTCTGGTCTTAGACTTTTAATGGTTGGTAGGCTATTTATTACTGCCTCAATTTCAGAACTTGTTATTGGTCTATCTAAAGATTCTACTTCTTCCTGGTTTAGTCTTGGGAGGGTATGTATGTCCAGGAATTTATCCATTTCTTCTAGATTTTCCAGTGTATTTGCATAGAGATGTTTATAGTATTCTCTGATTGTGGGTATTTTTGTGGGGTAGGTGGTGATATCTCCTTTATCATTTTTTATTGTGTCTATATGATTCTTCTCCCTTTTCCTCTTTATTAGTCTAGCTAGCAGTCTATCTATTTTATTAATTATTTTCAAAAACCCAGCTCCTGCATTGACTGATTTTTTTTGAAGAAATTTTCATATCTCTATCTCCTTCAGTTCCACTCTGATCTTAGTTATTTCTTGTCTTCTGCTAGCTTTTGGATTTGTTTGCTCTTGCTTCTCTAGTTCTTTTAGTTGTGATGTTAGGGTATCAATATACAAGAATGTTTCAATACCACAAGTCAATAAATGTGATATATTAAATCAACAGAATGAAGGACAAAAACTGTATTATCATTCAATAGACAACAGAAAAAAAGCATTTAATAAAATTCTGTGTCTCTTCGTGATAAATCTCTCAACAAATGGGGTATAGTAGGAATATACCTTTTTAAAAATTTTTTTTATTATTATATCTTAAGTTCTAGGGTACATGTGCACAATGTACAGGTTTGTTACATATGAATACATGTAGCATGTTGGTGTGCTGTACCCATTAACTCATCATTTACATTAGGTATATCTCCTAATGCTATCCCTCCACCCTCCCCACTCCCCATGATAGGCCGTGGTGTGTGATGTTCCCCTTCCTGTGTCCAAGTGATCTCATTGTTCAGTTCCCACCTATGAGTGAGGACATGCGGTGTTTGGTTTTCTGTTCTTGCGGTAGTTTGCTGAGAATGATGGTTTCCAGCTTCGTCCATGTCCCTACAAAGGACACAAACTCATCTTTTTTTATGGCTGCATAGTATTCCATGGTGTATATGTGCCACATTTTCTTAATCCAGTCTGTCACTGATGGACATTTGGGTTGATTCCAAGTCTTTGCTATTGTGAATAGTGCTGCAATAAACCTACGTGTGCATGTGTCTTTATAGTAGAATAATTTATAATCCTTTGGGTATACACCCAGTAATGGGATGGCTGGGTCAAATGGTATTTCTAGTTCTAGATCCTTGAGGAATCGCCACACTGTTTTCCACAATGGTTGAACTAGTTTACAGTCCCACCAACAGTGTAAAAGTGTTCCTATTTCTCCACATCCTCTCCGGCACCTGTTGTTTCCTGATTTTTTAATGATTGCCATTCTAACTGGTGTGAGATGGTATCTCACTGTGGTTTTGATTTGCATTTGGAATATATCTTAACATAATAAAGGCTATACATGACAGATCCACAGTTAGCATCATTCTGACAGGAAAAAAGAGAAATCTTTTCCATTAAGTGCTGGAACAAGACAAGGATGCCACTTTCACCACTCTACTTAATAGAGTACTGGAAGTCCTAGCCAGAGCAATTATGCAAGATAAAGAAATAAAGGACATTCAAATTGGAAAAGAGAAAGTCAAAATGTTCCTCTTTACAAAGAGCATGATCTTGTATATAGAAAAACATTACAACTCTACCATAAAATTCATAGAACTGATAAGGGAAATCAGTAAAGGTGCAGGATACAAAACCACATACAAACAACAGTAGTACTTCTATACACTTAGCAACAAACTAACTGAAAAAGAAACCAAGAAAGTAATCCTATTTACAATAATTATACAAAAATAACATAATTAGGGATAAATTTAACCAGGAAGGTGAACAATCTCTATAATGAAAACTACAAAACACTGGTAGAAGAAATTGAGGAAGGACCCCTCCCCTCAAAAAAGAAAAGATATCTCATGCTTATGAATGGGATGAATTCATATTGTAAAAATGACCATGCAAATCAAAGTAATCTGCATATTCAATGTAATCTCTCCCCCTGGCATTCTTCACAGAACTAGCAAAATCAATCATAAAATTTATATGGAACCAAAAAAGTCCCCTAAGAGTCAAAAGTAATCCTGACCAAAACAAAAGAAAATAAAAATAAAACCATAGAGTTGGAGACCTCACACTACCTGACTTCAAAATATATTACAAACTGATGGTTACCAAAACAGCATGGTATTGGTGTGAAAACAGACACATAAACAAATGGAACAGAATAGAGAGCCCAGAAATAAGCCCAGGTATTTACAATCAACTAATTTTCAACAAAGATGTCAAGAACATACAATGGGGAAATGACACCCTCTTCAATAAATTGTGCTGGAAAAACTGGATATCCATAAGCAGAAGAAACAAACTAGCCCCTATCTCTCACCACATACCAAAGGCAACTCAAAGTGGATTAAAGACTTACATGTAAAACCTGAAACTATAAAACTACTAGAAGAAAACATAGGGAAAATGCTCTAAGAAATTGGCATAGCAAAGATTTTATGCCTAAAACCTTAAAAGCACGGATTACAAAAATGAAAATAGACAAATGGGACTATATCAAACTAAGGAAGCAGTCAATAGAGGGAAGAGACCATCTGCAGAATGGGAGAAAATATTTACAAACGATTCATCTGACAAGGGACTAACACCAGAATACGCAAGGAACTCAAACAAGTCAATAGGAAAATAAACCCATCTAACGTTTTCAATGGGCAAAGGATCTGGACAAACATTCCTGAAGAAAAAGGCATACAAATGGCCAACAAGTATATTTTTTAAACACTCAGCATCACTAATCATCAGGGAAATGCAAATCAAGACCACAGTGAGATATCTCCCTCTGGTTAGAATGGCTATTATCAAAAAGTAAAAAAATAACAAATGCTGGCAAGGATGTGGGAATGTAAATTAGTACAGCCATTACGAAAAACAGTATTGAGTCTTCTCAAAAACTAAAAACAGAATCACCGCATGATCCGGCATTCCCACTACTGAGTATTTAACCAAAGGAAAGGAAATCAGTATACTGAAAAGATACCTGCATCTCTATATTTATTGCAGCATTATTCACAGTAGCCAAGACTTGAAATCAACCTGAATGTCCATCAGCAGATGAATATAAAAAAAATGTGGTGCATATACACAACTGGATACTATTCAGCCATAAAAAAAGAATAAAAATCCTATTATTCACAGCAACATGGATGAGCCTGAGGACATTATGCTAGGGGAAGTAAGTCAGGCACAGAAAGATAAATATCATATGTTCTTATTCATACATAGGAGTTAAAAAAAATGAGCTCATAGAAGTAGAGAGTGAAATTGTGGTGACTAGAGGCTGGGAAGGCTGGTGGGTGGGGGGTGGGAAATAAGGAGGGGTTGCTTAAGGGATACCAAATTATAGCTACATAGGAGGAATATGTTCCAGTGCACTGCAGGGTGAATTCACAATAATTTACTTTATATTTACAAAAGGTAAAACAATTTGAATGTTCCTAACACGTGGAAATGATAAATGTCTGAGATGATGGAGATGTAAATTACTCTGGTTTGATCATTGTGTCAGAGTAGACAGACAGCTAGACATGAGCAGGAGGGGGAGCCCCTGAGGAAAGGGAGGTCTGGAGGATCCCACAACCCGGAGACCACCAGAAACAGGCATGCTAGATAAGAGCAAGGTGAAGGGGAATTAACCTAGGCAGGAAGGAGCAGTCCTTAAGATCCCCCAGGAACCACTCCCTCTGCAGTGAATCTACATGCTGATAAGGCGGAAGAGGATGAAGGAGGAAATTCCTAGGAAACCCTGGGTGCGATTCATATCCAACACCGGCCGCACATGTGCACCAACTCAAAGCAAGGGCGGGTCCCACAAGCCTGCAGTGGGGACTAGGCGTGGAAAAGTGGGGACTTCAGGCAGGAGCCAGAAAGTTACACAAGGAAAAATGGCAGAGACTTAAGACAGCGGGGAGCTTCAGGAAACAGTCCAGTGTCATCAGAACCCAATGCAGAACTCTTGGGGTGAGGGGTGTTTCTGGCTTTCAGCAATCTGCTCTGCCTCATCTTTCAGAGTGTACTGTGTCTCTAAATAAACTCTCTGCTTTCTATTTTCCTTCAATGAATTCTCTTTTTTGGCTAAATCAGTCACTTGGCGGACTTCTTTCTCCCAAATACGACTAAGAAACAGGATTCCCACATGTCTCAGTAATAATTACACATTGTATACACATGTAGAAATATAAGTCTGTATCCAATAAATTTATACAATTATTACTTGTCAACTAAAAGTAAATGGGGGTAGGGGGAAGAATTTGCTTACTTTTCACATGGGGCTTTTCAAAGACACTAACGCCTGGGTCTTACCCCACAGCAACAGTCAGCCTCTCTGGTGGTATAGCCCAAGTATCTCTATGTTTCAAAGCTCCCTGGGTAATTTTGATAAACAAAAAGTGTCAAGAAGAGGGAGCAAAACACCCCCAGAGGTCAGAGAAATGGAGGAAGCGGCAAAACAAATCAGACAGCCTCCGGAGGAAACCAAGATGGATAAGGATATAGTGAGGTTTTCAATACTGACTCCCTTCTCACACTGACCACGGATATTGGAGGGAATCATGACCAGGATTTTCCCTACTGCCCTGCCTCACCACCTAGAGGCCCTCACTGCTCCCCCGGTCTCCTAGCAGGAGATGAGATTGTACAGCATCGGCCACCTCTTCCTTTCCCACTCTGTCTCTCCTGGGTCTATGTGACAAGGCTGGCTGATTTAGCTACAAAGTTAAAAAAAAATTCTTTTAAGTGTCTCAAACAATATTTTGTGACAAGAGTTTGTTTACATAAAAACACATTAACTTTCAAGTTTCGTTTGTAGTTTAGCTAATTATTGCAATTTGTTCCACTGCTTAGTTCAAAAGTCCCTGAGTAGAAATATATGTTTCAAATTATCCTCATAAACATAAAATATAATAGATACATTATTTTGGAAATTAACTGTTTTTATGAAAGCCTTAGGCAGATATAACATGAATAGCATTTATTTTCACATTTCCATAGAATTTAAAAATAATAGCATTTGTTCTCCCTATTATCTAGAACGAAAACAAGCTCCAATTTAAACGTGGACGAATGAACTCTACCTTCTGTTCAGCCGCCTAAAAACACAATTTTGATAGCCAAATTAGTACTCTACTGAAAGTGACAGAGTGCCTTTATTTACTAGTATGTGATGGTGACCCGTATGTAGCTGATTGCTCAGTTAAAGAACTGTGCTTATGAGGCCAAGATACAATTTTTGTACAACGATGTGTTAGATTGTTCTTTTCCACATTGCATACCCAGTTATCAGGCAAGGAAATGCAGATGGATTAATAAAAATCCACTGGACATGCTAGAAATAAAAAACCAAAAACATAATGATTTCATCCCTTACTCATCCATCCATAACTTCTCAAGTCCCATGGAAATCCCTGCCATCGCAGAGTTCTCGTATTAGACCAGAGAAGGAGCGGAGGCGCTGTGTCTATGGTAAACTGTGATGTGATTCGACGGGGAGCAATCTTAGGTGCTGCTATCAGCCCAGTATAGTGCAGATGCCATAATACAGTATTTTTTAAAAATTTTCATAGCAATCCTATTGTTTCTTTTGTCAGACAAAAGCATTCATGCTTTGGGGAGTTTAATTAACTGTGCAAGGTCTTAAAGATAGTAGATACAGAGCTCCTCTCTTCCTCTCTCATTCCCTTCCTCCCTCACTTCCTCCTTTCCTTCCTCCCTTCCTCCTTTGTTGCTTTTTTCCTTTCCTCCTCCCATTAGCTCTTCATTCTGTAAATAACAGTGAACACCTTGTATGTGCCAAGATCGATGCTTGGGAAGAGGGATGACGAGATTATGAGTGAAGAGGGAAAAGTGTCAAGAGCTGAGACTGGAAGAGTCTGCTGTGGCCAAGCCTACATGGGGGTCAGTGGACCTGTTGTGCTCTGGGCATGGCAGAGAGATCATCTTTTTAGAAGATCTAGACGTTCACAGATTATTTTCATAAAATATGTATTTAAATCTTATATATATTTAATATATTGACACTGTTATACAGCTATTTGTACTACTTACATCATGTGACACATTTTACATTTTAAATGTTTATCATTTTAAATGAATTTTAATGAGTCATATTCACTAGGATAATACATATACATGAGGTTACATTTTTCTATACAAACCTAATTTAGTAAAATTCAGCACAATGCTTTCATTCAATTAATACTGATTCATTCAACAACAACAGTATATTGAGTAAGGACTCTCATGTTGAACTGGCAGCCTGACAATATTACAGACCCTTGTCTGTCACATCCGTATCTTTTCTTCCTCTTCCCAGGGCCACCATGGGTTGTTACTTGCCTCTAATAATTGTACTGGCCTCCTAGCTGGGAACCCTACTAGTTTCTATAATTAGATCTATTCATTTTGCATGGTGCTACAGGAAACTTTTTTCTGGAGCATGGTTCAAATCATTTGTAACAAGAATCTTTGATCCTTTTCTCTTTGGGGGCACTCACTCCCTACCTTTGCTCAGTACCAGGGAAATTAACACCCGACTTCATATCTGGACCTTGGACATCAGGGATCCCACACTATTTCTTTGTAGTTCCTTCGCATAAATCACAGGCATGAACTCTATCAACCCACAAAATATTTTCTTAATCAAAAAGATATTTGCTTTTCTAGAAGCATACAGTAGTGTTTTGTCTCCATGAATTTGTTCATGCTATGTTCTTCATCTAAAATATGCCTCCTAAACTGCTATTTGTTACAACTTTATATTCTAGAAAGCTCATCTCAAATGGTATTTCTTTTGGTAGTGGGAGTGGTCTAGCTCTAACTCCTCTCTGTCTTTTGAGCTTCTGTAGGGCTTCATCCTCTCTGGGTCAAGCTGACCCAGTTACTTGCCCTAGTCTCTCTCATCTTTGCAATGTCAGCCTTACACCCAAATCACTACAATATTTTTATTAAATATCAATCAGTTAATATTATTTAATTGATATCAATTAACTTTAAATTTAATTAATTTAATTTAATTTGATAAATTTAATTAATATTAATTAATATTAAATAATTATTAATTATTACATCAAGTCAGACAACCTACGGACCCTATAAAATTATTCTTTTATAATACAAAAGGGGAACTTAGAAAATGAGTTTATATTTGAAATAAAAAAAGAAGAGTTTACTTCCTAAGTCATTGGCCAAGCCTGCTTTGTGGTGGCATGCTTTTCCAAATTAATCAGCTGAACATTCTGTATTATATTCTTCAGTTGCTTAGTAATGAACTAATACATATGTGTTGTAACTTCTTTTGAAAGATGATAGTCATTTCATTCTATCCCTTAAAATATCTCTCATTATCATACCAAGAAACACATACCCCCTTTCTTGAATACCTGTGCTCCTCCTCCAGCATATTGTTGTTATATTTTTCAGTCTTTGGAATCATTGTGCTGATGCCAGAAATACCAGAAAACGAAATTGCAGACTGGGCACAGCACAGCTTCCTGACTGCCAGCAATTGCTCTAAAAAGCTAGATTCATGTCTCGTCCTTAAAATTGATGAGAACATAAAATTTCAGAAGTATTTTATTTTCAGTATATCATTATAAATTGGTTTGATATTCATTATTATAGTATAGATAATTATGAGTTCATTTGGTATTCATATGGACGTCACATGCACTTCCAGAGGTGTTACGCTGTAATTTAGTATTAGTTAAGGGTCACTAAAAATAAAGTGTTATCACATTTTCTAACAGAACACATTTTAAATGAATTTAATCCAGGAAGATTAATAGATAATACCTCTGACAATTAGCTTCCTTCTACAACAAGGGGAAAAACGATTTATAATTTATTGAATATTATTATCTTGAACATTCCAGTGGTCTAAAAATGTTATATAGAATCTACTAACAAAATGACAAGGAAAAGTAATAATTTGTCTATGTCTTCAGAGGCTGGTCATTTTAGATAATTTAACTAGGTTAGACGAGCACATAGTTTGCACCTTGTAAACACATTTGCTGTTCACAGAATGGTACATTGGTCTAAAAATGACAAGAATGATTACATACACATGAGTGAAAGCCTATAAATATAAACATATTTCAATTTTTTCTTATTTTTCAGAAAATTTTATTCTTTCAAAGCTCTTTTACTGAACAAATATCATAGTATGAGAGAGGTTAGGCCAAAGAGAGGAGATGTGCAGGAGTGGGTGGACAGGATGTGAATAATCAGAACTCTGGCGGTGCCACACTTAACAAAAGCCAGATGTCAACCTGGATTTTAAAACAAGAAGAAGAAAGACAGGTAAAGAAGAAAGATGTAAATAATGCTTTCTCTGTTCAAAAAAGTGGCCGGCGGGATATGCATTCTGATTTAAAATTCTATCTGGCTACCTGATCCCAAATCTATCTCTTCTAACTTTTCTCTAAAATGGATATGGAGACAGCTGACTCCTGACTACAAGGCAGAGGTCCCAAGTGCTGACCCTACTGACCTCTGAGAGCCCTACTTACTGAGGAAGGTGTTGTATTTTCCAGTCCAGAAGCAGGACCACTTCCTAAGAATGTAAATCTCCCAAACTTTTAGACAGAGTTAGAGATGGGTGGTGGCAAAATGCCCTAAGGATGGCCATATTGCTGAGGCTGGAGACCACAGCAGCCACAGTTCGAGTTACCGTGAACTTCACTGCTGCAGGATAAATGCTCCCTGTGCATTGTTTCAGAATTTCTTCATATTACCTCACTGTATAGTTGAGACATTATTGTCCCAAATTTACCAAAGAAGACGCTAAGACAGATTAAGTGAGTTTCTCAAAACAACATGGTTAATTGGAGGCAAGCCTTGAACTCAGGCATACGTGTGACTAGAAGTGAGGCTGCAGTGTAACTTGCAAGGCCCAGACTCCAAAATTAAAATACTCTAGGGAAGAGACAACAAGAAATGCAATCTGGATGTTGCAACTTTGGGGAAAATTAGAAGACAGGACAGTCTGAGGAGAAGAAAGCATCCACCACTAGAAACTGTAAGTTTAGCTAGGAGTGCCAAACATTAACCACTGCTGATCTGAGAAAGAATGTGGCCACTATATCTGTGCACAGGACACTGGGCCAGCTCCATTCATCACTGTGTCTCTTGACAGACACTGACTCTTGTGAGATCTTGCTTTGTTTGAGGATAAGAAACAATTAAAAATAACACCTGGATCCAATACAAAAGAACTACAAACAAGGAGAAGATAGCATCTGGAAGAGACTCAGAGACAGCACAGATTTATGAAATTCATCTAATTTTATGTTGCAGCACAAAATTTCATGAAACTCAACTCTTCAACGAATCACAATAGAACATGGCTTCTATAAAATAGGATAATGTCATAAGGAAAGATGGTTAAAGACAAAAAAAGAAACAAAACAAAATGCAGAAGGAACTGCATTACATAAGAAATGTGAGATTTAGGTTCTGGAAGGGAAGGAGAAAATGATTAAAACAGAAAATATATTTGAAGAAATAAGGGACAAAAACTTTAGTAGAAGTCATAAACAGATTCTAGAATCTCAACATATCACACAAAGGATCACTTCAAAGAAATCATGACCAAACACATCATAATCCAACTGCTGAAAGCCAAGAATAAAGAAGAAATACTTAAAACAGCTAGGAAAAAATACCTTACATCCAGAGAGATGATGATTCAAATGATAACAAATTTCTCTCCAGAAACTATGAAGGTCAGAAGACAGTAGAATAGCATCTTTAGAGTGCTCAAGGATAAGAACTGTCAACTTAGAATTCTATGTTCAATGAAAATATCCTTCAAGAATGAAGTCAAAATGACATTTCCAGATTAAAAAAAAATTAAGAAAATTAATTATCAGTATAACTGCTCTACCAGAAATGCTGAAGGCAGTTCTGCAGATGGAAGAAAAATGATACAAGAGGAAACCTGAACTTCAAGATGAAGGATGAGCAATAGAAATGACTCATATCTGGGTAATGTAAAAACTGTGCTTTCCTCTTAAGTTCTTGAAATATGTATAGCTTATTAGCACTAAAATTATATCATCGTCTGTGAAGTTTTCAATGAATGCAGATATAGCCCATATCACAGCTATAACATAAAGGTAGCAGGTGACAAAGAGACCTCTATGGTTCCAAGGTTTCTACATTAGATATCAAGTGGTACAATATTAACTCCAAGTAGACTTGGAGTTAATAGACTCCAAGTGTGATAGGTTAGGTATATATATTGTAATACATAAAGCAACCACAGAAACAATACAAAAGAATAGCTGATAGCTAAGAGATACGTTAACATGCAATATTAGCATATTCAAATAATCCTAAAAAGGCAAGAAAGAGAGAAAGAGAGAGGAACAGAGTAACAAAAACATATGGTACAAAGAGAAAACACATAATCAAATGACAGATCTAAATCCAACTATATAAAAATGTCACAATAAGTATTAATAGCACAAAACAGAGACTGTCAAGCTGTAGTCTATAGACCACAAATGGCCAATCTCCTGGTGTTTTTTATTATGCTTACAATCTAGGAATAATTTTGTATTTCTAAATGGTTAAATTTTAAATGGTTATATAAATACCTACATAATATCCTAGAATTTGCCTCATAGGTTGCAAATCTGAACATATTTTCTCTGGCCTTTAAAAACGTTTTCCTACCCCGGTCTAAAAAACAAAAAAGATTATTTTAATATCAGCAGAAAAAATAATTTGATAAAATTAATACTCATTCATAATTTTAAAAAATCTAGCAAATTAGGAATAGTAAGAAATTACTCAAGTAGATAATGGTTATCTATGAAAAACTCACAGCCAATATCATACTTAATGGTTAAAAATTGAATTACTTTCCCTTGAGATGGAGGACAAGGTGAAGATTCCCACTTTCATCAAGTCTATTAAACATTTTACTGAAGTTTAAAAAGTTAAATATAAGGCAAAAGGATCGGAAAGGATAAAGTAAAACTGTTCCTATTTCAGATATTTTATTGTCTATACAAAAATCTCAAGGAATCTATAGAATTACAACTGGAAATATACAAGCTGCAAGATGCAAGATTTTTACAAAATTATTTATATTCTTATATACTAGCTGAAAATATTGAAAAATAGAATTCTTAAAACATTTCATTTACATTAATGCCAAGTTATAAAATAGGAAGAAATCTAATAAAAGGTATTTATGACTCTGCACTAAAAAATTACAAAACATTGTTGAGAGAAACTAAAGACCAAAGTAATTGAAAGATATGCCAGAATCATGGATTAGAAGTGGTAAATCTCCCCAAGTTGATCTACAGACTCAATGTGATACTAAACAAAATTCCAGCAGGTTTTCTTTTGGTAGAAATGGGCAAGTTGGTTTTTTAAATTTAAGATCAATGCAAAGGGCGTAGGAAAGCCTAAACAACTTAAAAAAAAAAAAAAAGTAACAAAACTTTGAGACTTTACATACTCTACCTGATTTCAGGACTGGCTATAAAGCAGCAGTTTGAAGTTGGCAAAAAATAAAGAAGTACAACTCAGACTGTTCAGTCTACTTTGGACTGTCTATTCTATTCCATATATATACACGGTCAATTTATTTGTGACAAATTATCAAGGCAATTGATGGGGAAAGAATAATCTTTCTAACAAATGATACTGTATCAACTTATATCTGTATGGAAAAAAGCAGACAATTTATACTTCATACCACATACACAAACTAACTAAAAATCAATCATAGGGCTAGATGTAAAACCTGAAATATAAAACCTTCACAAACAAACAAAGCATAGGAGATCTTGGAGGAGGCAAACATTTATTAGATTAGCATACCAAAAGTAAAAGCATAAAAGAAAAAAATGATACGCTGGATTTCATCAAAATTAAATACATTTTCTCTTTCTTTCTTTTTTTTTTAAACAGAATTTTGCTCTGTCACCCAGGCTGGAGTGCAGTGGTGTGATCTCGGCTCACTGCAAGCTCTGCCTCCCGGGTTCACACCATTCTCCTGCCTCAGCCTCCCGAGTATCTGGGACTACAGGCGCCTGCCACCACGCCCGGCTAATTTTTTTTTTCTGTTTGCCAGGATGGTCTCGCTCTCCTGACCTCGTGATCCGCTCGCCTTGGCCGCCCAAAGTGCTGGGATTACAGGCGTGAGCCACCGCACCCGGCCATACATTTTCTCTTTTGAAAAGCCTTAAGAAAATGAAAAAGCTAACCACCGACTGAGAAAAAATATTTGAAACACATAATTTTAGACAAAGCATGTTTATAAAATATATAAAGAATGCTTACAACTTAATAAGACAGTTCACCTAATAAAAATGGACAAAATATTTGAGCAGACACTTCACAAAAGATATATAAGCACACTAAAAAGTACATAAAAAGAAGATACGTAAGCACATTAAAAAGTATATAAAATATGCTCAATATTGTTAGTCATCAAGGACATGCTCAGTAACTACGTATCCATTAGACTGGCTGAAATTAAAAGGACTGACCATACCAAGTGATTGGTGAGGATGTAGAGAAACTGGGACTCTCAAACGCTGCTAGTGGAAATGTAAAGTGATATAACACACTTGGAAATTTACTTGACAATGTCTTAGAAAGGTAAATAAATAGCACTTACCATGCAACTCAGCCATTATACTCCTAAGTATTTCCCCAAGAGAAATGAAAACATTGTGTCCAAACAAAAAATTGTACATGAATGCTTTTAGCAGCTTTAGTTTTAAGATCCCTGAAACTGGAAACAGCTCAAATGTCTACTGACAAGTGAATAGAGACATCATGGTATATTTATACAATAAAACACTACTCAGCAATAATAAAGAATGAACTATTGATACAGGCAACAAGAATGAACATCAAAATCATATGCTTAGTAACAGCAGCCACATACATCCCCCACAAACACAGTACATGTCGTATGATGACATCCATGTATTAAACTAGGTCAGTGGCTGCCTGGGGATGGAGGAAAGGCTTGGGGCCATGGAATGTTGATTATTGTGCTTCTTGAGATGGTTCATGGGCATATACAGAGGCCAATATTTAGCAGATTGCACACTTTAAATTAGTGTGATTTACTGTATTTCATTTATACTTCAGTGAAGTTGTAAAAATCATAATGTGAACACACAAATAAGCCTAAAGGCTTACATTGGAACAATAGGCATAAATGCTGATATTTTGCCATACTTCCTTAAAAGTTTTATATACATAAAATTTTATATGAGGTTGAAATATCCTTTGAGCTTATCCTCAATGGTAGCTTTACAATCCAATTTTTTTTTGGATTTTACTACACACGTATTTATAAGAATATAATGTGTGGGCTGGGTGCAGTGGCTCACGCCTGTAATCCCAGCACTTTGGGAAGCCAAGGCAAGCAGATCACGAGGTCACGAGATTGTGAGCATCCCGACCAATATGGTGAAACCCCGTCTCTACTAAAAAGACAAAAATTAGATGAGCATGGTGGCACATGCCTCTAATCCCAGCTACTTGGGAGGCTGAGGCAGGAGAATTGCTTGAACCAGGGAGTCAGAGGTTGCAGTGAGCTGAGATCGCGCCACTGCACTCCAGCCTGGGTGATAGAGTGAGACTCCATCTCAAAAAAAAAAAAAAAAAAAAAATATATATATATATATATATATAATGTGTGGCTTATGTGTTTAACATTTACATGACTGTATCATAGTATATACAGGAAACTTCATTTACACTTACTACAGTGGCAGAAGTTACAAAGCTGCTACATGCTGGCAAGGACGTGGTGATACAGCAATACTTGTGCACTGCTTCTGGGAGGGTAGAGGACCCTCATTCAAGTTAAGCATACACATGCACCTGAAGACCAGTTGATTCTGCTACTGGATTTATACCCCTAAGAAGGCTTCAAGTTCATACGAAAACATATACAAAAAAGTGCCTTACTGCACTATTAGTGGCAGAAAGGAATTGGAGGAAACCTGGAAGTTGATCACAAGAAAACAGGATAGATTTCTTTTTAATGATAGAAATATACTAGGGAGTACTCTATAGCAGGCATTAACAACAGACAAAATCTACTTCTAATAACTTGGATTGACCTTGTGGCTGGACATACTCAGTTTTCCTTTCCAGATGCTCTGTGCTCTCTGCTTTGAGAAAGTCACCTGTATGGACTCCAGTGTCTTCTGGCCTCCGTTTTGTTTGGCCAGTGAGGGACTTTGGCAGAACAGCAGAAGTAGAGAAGAGAGAATGAAAAGAGGAATTTGTTTCCCAGGCTTCCTCTCTGCCAGGTTTTCTCAATTATAGGTGACTCCTCTTCTGAAGGCAACTTTTTCTGCAGGACCTCTAGAGTCAAGGAATCTTTCCCTCCTATCATCCTTTTGGGCCTAGCACTGTCCAAAGCTCAGCTGCCACTAGCCCTAGATCACAGCATTATCACTTGGTTTATCCCCTCCCCACACCTTTGAAAATCTTTGTAAATAAGCCCTCTTTGAATGATTCTCCTGAATTTGAGTAGAGAGCAATTTGCCAATAACCAGTAAATCTAAAGATGGGCATTTTCTGGAACACAGACCCTCTTATTTCTGGTTATATGCCTAGAGAATTCTCACGCATGTGCCCCAGGGGAGATCCACAAAGTTGTTCACTGCATATGTATCTATATATCTATATCTGTATTCTGTAAGTATCCTAAACGCAGTAGCTATTTCACCCAATATATTTTTCAAAAACATTGGAGAAGATACTACCAATTAAATAACTTTAATTAAGTAAGTTCAGGCCATTGGCCCAGAACATTTCATTTAGTTTTGGTAATAGAAGGTAGAAAATCCGTAGTTTCTAAAGCTTGAGTAAGAATTATTTTCGGAAGAGGAGAAAATCTCACACACTTGTACTTTCAAAACACTTGAGGTAAAATTGTACATTCACCTGAGTGGTACAATCTTCCATCTATAAACAATAGAGCACAATTTATTGTGCTTGATCACATTATAATGCAGCTGTGCTTCATGCAAAGCAGAAATAAATGAATGTAAAATGAAGCTGTTTGCTTAAAATAACTTAGTTCTTGATTTTATTGTCTAAGTTAATGAAAACAAATCGATATCGATGCAGATGTGCATGACTTAGAAATATCAAATCAAATATCAAATATCCGACTCAAAAATTGTCTAATATTCTTCTAATGTTTCTCAGTATAACAGAGTGTGTTCAATTGTCCTTTAATACAAAGTCTACTTTCATGACTTTGGGATGGTAACATGAGTTATATATAATCCTCAGAATCACTGTAGCCTGCAGTGTCTTTGGAGAGCCGGAAGGTGAGAAAGTTGCTTTAACTTTTGGTTTGATTCATTTTTCCTCCTTTCTAAGTGGGCTCTCAGAACTAATCTGCAGAGAAAATTATGGGCAATGAACTGCTACTGCTTCTATGTTGCACTCTTCGTGTTTTGGAGACCCCACTGCCTCTCTTTAGGTACTTTGACAGACGGGAATGGAGAAGAGAATCCATTTAACTACATCCTGAACAAATTCATCCTGAATAAACTTCTGCCATTTTGAGCTGTTTACAATTTGCAATGTATCTTGTTTTGTTTTGGGGAAAATTGCTAATATCTACACAAATAGAAATAATGGTTTGATATAATGGTTTGTGTTTTTCTTCAATTCAAATGAAAATATTGGCATTTATTTGTCAACTATCTATGTTCAGTTACCTAAAGGTATAAACAATATAGCTTAGCAGTAGTGAGCACAATTATAGCAATATCTCAAAGCTACATGGTTCATGTTACAATCTTATACAGAAAATAATCATTAGGACAAAAATTAGCGAAGGGAAGGAAAATATTTCCCTGTATCCTTCTTCCAGCCAGTAAGAACAAATTGTGAAATCTCAGTGCAGCTGAAACTGTGAGGGCTTTAGCATCAGATAATCTTTCATTAGAATATTACCTCCCCATTTTAGAACCTGTGTGACCTTGAGGAAGTTATTTAAACATTCTGAGTCTCCATTCACTTACCTAAGAAATAAGAATAATTATGTTTATTACAGAGTTGGTGAAGATTAAAGAAGTAAACACTTAGCAAAGTGGAAACTATTACCACTATCTTTTTACATATGAGAAAACAGAGGCACACAAGCTTAGGTGCTTTGCCCACGGTTACACAACCAGCAAGTGAAGACGCAGGGATCTGAGCCCAGGCATTCTAGCTCGGAAGCTTACACTCATTTTAACACTACACATACTGACACTCAAGTGCTTCTTCATATACCTGTTTGCAGAGAGCAAACAGAAAATTGCTCTAGTGTAAAACCCATCCAAATCTACTCACTTGTTCATGCATTCCTTCATTCATTGATCAACCATTCATTCAGTCCCCATCATGTGCCAATCACCGTGCCAGGTATTGGGGATAATTGATGGAGGATAATTCGGATAATTCATGGCCCTTTCTCTTAAGAAGTTCTCTGTTTAATGGCCAATAATCCCACCATCAAATATTATAATGCAGCGTGACAAATGCTAATGATACTTGTGTGCCAGAGTACTGTGGACATGTAGAAGAGACGTATCTAAATCTCTCTGGGAAGGGGTAGGAAGTGGGGACAGCGAAATTTCAAGAAAGAAATGCTTAAGGATGATTGATTATTATTATTATTATTTTTTGAGACGGAGTCTCGCTCTGTCACCTAGGCTGGAGTGCAGTGGTGGTATCTTGGTTCACTGCAAGCTCTGCCTCTCGGGTTCACACCATTCTCCTGCCTCAGCCTCCCGAGTAGCTGGGACTCCAGGCACCCGCCACCATGCCCAGCTAATTTGTTGTATTTTTTTTTTTAGTAGGCGGGGTTTCACCATGTTAGCCAGGATGGTCTTGATCTCTTGACCTCGTGATCCTCCCACCTCAGCCTCCCAAAGTGCTGGGATTACAGGCGTGAGCCACCATGCCTGGCCAAGGATGATTTTTAAATGATGCATAAAGACAACGGCATGGAAGGACTTCCAGGCAGAAATAACTTGGGAAAAGCCTTTGTTAGGAGAAAGAGTAAGGCTTGTGAAGTGGAAAGCAGTACCTGAAAGAGTAGGATCATTTGGAAGAATTACAAAGAGTTCATGTGGTTGGATTCAGCAGTGATAGGAGATGAGACTAAAGCAGGAAAAGGAAGAAGTTAGGTCAAGAGGATCATGTATTCTACAGAGTTTGCACTACATCTTGCCCTCTTGAGAGAAGAGTAGCATTTCGAGATTTTGTTCTAGAGAGGTTACTCTGGCAGCTGTGGACATGACTGCTTGCTCTTGAGAAGAGCAGAGACATGGAATGACAGTCCAATAATTTGATATACCCACCCAGCTTCCATCTCCCCATGCTGTACTAATGGTGCCATGCTTCCTGTGGAGAATCCCTCCCACATCGTTAAGTCAGGCTGATGGCCTAGCCACTGCCACAGCCAAGCAGTGGGCACCTGACTCTGGCTAATCCAAGTATGCCATGCCCCTGTCCATAGTGACTGGATCCTGAAGGTTTATGCAGCCCAAGACTGGCTAATCAAAACTTATTTCAGCTCATTTCTGCCAGTTATTGGGGAAAATGGCTTATCTCTACTGTGGTTGCAGAACCTGAAAGGAACAGAGACACAGAATGTCATGGAATGGCCTGTCTCTACTGTGGTTGTAGAATGTGGGTCTTCAGCTGCAAGGCCATATAATGTGCTACTTGGTGGAGAGTCTACTGAATGATGGCATTATGATAAAATGGATTACAGCCTCTGGAATAGGTCATGCCTGAAGGCAGTACACCACTGGGCTTCTGTATGCATGCCAATGGATTTCCTGTTTTGTACTCAGGCTAGGTTGGGCTTCTTTAAGATGCAACCTAAAGAGTCCTAAACATGATTATGACAATCCAGTTTTGCAGAAATGCATGCTTTTGAAATAAGAGATGTTCACTACTTAGTAGGTATGTATGTGAATTACGACAACTTGTCTGAAGTTTGAGCTTGAAAATCAAACATTAATGTAGTCTTTTTATTGTTTCTGTATAAAGTTATAATTTATTCTATAGGAAAAGTCCGTAAAATTGGTATATGACTTTATCTAAGTATTAATATATGCCTGTGACTTAACTCCAGCCCTTAAAATCATGAGACAGTGACATCTGGTGGTTACATACCCAAATTGCAGTTTCAATTTATTTGAGAGGCGTAAAACTCTCAATGCAGGAAATGTCACTTGGTGTCTTTTTGTTGCAATATCGCAGCTCTTAAGTTTTCAAGGCACATGAGATTTCAGTCACTGAAATTATATGGCAAATACCTTGAAGATGGCAGTGTCATAAGTCTGGTCCTTAGGATTCAGCTACATAAACTCTGAAAGATAGAGAGAACTCTCAACTCACTAGTTTACTATGAGAACAGACATACTCTGAAGACTTCAGGACTTGCTTTCAAAATATATTCTATAGCTTCAATAGTATTTATGAGTCTATTTCAAGTGTAAATGCATTTTTTAAGAAATAATATATAAATATATATTATTTATATTACAATATATATATATATATATATTATAAATATTATTTATAATATATTAATAATATAAAAATATATATTTTTAGAAATATATATAAATAATATATATAAAATAATGTAGCTCTTGTTACATAGCTCTTTTTTAATAATGTAGCTCTTTTTTAAGAGTCACACATACTTCACAGGTCTTTATGTTATTTGAGGTTGTAGATTAAAATAAATGAAATCATTCTTTCTCCTATTAAGTTATGCTTGATGAAGTCACACCAGAAAAATCTGCCTTCTGAGGACTAGCCTCTAATGGATAAATGTGTAGGAAGCATTTTTCTACTCTCTTCCCTTCCTCTTAACCAGAAGTCTTTTCAAATGATCCTAGGAATTAATTTTCAGATCATGTAAAAAAAATATTAGAAATGTCCAATTGGAAGAAAGAAAAATTATTTAATTTCAAATTTTCCTTATGAATGAGTTCAGATATCCATTTACTAAATACATAAAATAGGCATGTATTGATACTATTTACAAATAAACTACTGAATCTAAGCCATTTTTAAACTATAGAACAGGGAGCAGCTGTATTTTAAAGCTGCAACATGTAAAGGCCAAAATTTCCATAAACAAGTTCATATTTTCCAGGACAAAATGTCTGGAATAAAAAAAAGATCTGATACATGCAAATCATTCATACAAAGAACTCATGGTATATGAACAAAATGCTTTTCAACAATGACACTTAGTTTGATTTAAGGCTTCTGCTTAAGATGCATTTCATAGAATATTAACTTTCAATACCCTAGCAACCTTAGCTCCTTACACTGATGCAGCCCACATTTGAGTATAATTTGCATTTCTCCACATTTAAATATTTTCCTAAAACTCACTGGTTTTCATATGCACTATATTCCAGAACTTATTCCACATTTCCCATAACATGAACATCTCTCTGATATACGAGGTGTATGATCATTGTTTTCAGTGAAATTTTCTTTGAGGTACAGAGATTTGAATGAAAGCTAGTAATGGATGTTGAGTCTATTCTTTAGCAATATGTCAGTTCCCTAAAGAAATCCCACAGGCAGAGGCATAAAGATCTTCAATACTTGTAACTTCTTTCGAGATGCCTCTAGTATTGATGTACCGGTAAGCACCATGAAAGAAAGAGCTGTCATTACCTGCATATGAAGAAGATCGTGAGAAAACTCCAGCAAAGGCGTATTCATCAGCGCTTGATATATGCCTGTCATGATCACCAAGATTAAGTTTTCTGTTAACATTGGTGATAACTATATTTCCCAAATGTCCTTAACTCAAATTAGACGATTGTTTGAAATACGATCTGGCATTTAAAATTGTTTTGGAAGCACTATTCTCTACTGATTTTTTAGTTTTTATCAACAAAAGAAAATTTCCTTCCAGTGTCAAGGTTATTTCTAAAACTCTAAAATTGCTCATCACAAACAGAGACAAATACTATCACCTTTGTAGAAGATTTTATTTCAGAGGAAGAGGGATTGACTTACAGAAGAAAGAGCTTTGCATTAAACTGACATTTACGTGTTCCCTATTTTTAAATACTTATTTTAGATCAAGGTAGACTTATACAAAGTAACTATTTTAATTCCTTTTTTGGAACACACGAAAAACAACATTATTAAAATTCAAGATGAATATTTAAAATTCAAGATGAATTATTAATACATCTCCATGAAAAAGACAATAGTAAAAAATTTGAAAACCTTGCTGCAGTTGGAATCAGTTTTTCCTCAGCTCTTTCCTTTTTTTTTTTTCTGTATCAAAATCTTAACAGATTCTAACTTCGATGGGAAAACCATATAAACCAGGAATTGCAAAATGGCTCCTATGCTACATTTTCTTCCTCTAGCCCTCGTGGTGAGGGAGACCACAGGTTCTAATTTGCTGGGGACAGTCCTGGTTCATGCCTGCTGTCTGCATAAGGAGTAACCGGCATTTCTCTCTCCTTTGGGCTGGTTTGGACATTAGATACATGCCTTACTCATACTAAACACTGCAAACCAATGTGGCTTCAGATAGAGTGCTTTGGGCAGCTCCCACCAATCCATCACAGCTCAACATTAATTGGAAGCTACATTAGGTGTATGGCTATTTAAATAAAATAAAAGGGAAAGTGAAAAGATGGAATTGTTTATCACATTAAAGTGTTCTTTTTCCCTGTCTCCCTCTCTCCCTTTCCACAAAACTGTAGTAGAAACAGCTAAGTAGTAGACGTCAGAAGGTTTGGGTTTTGGTCTTCCTGACTCTCTCTTTTGGCTTCAATTTCTTTATTTTTGAAATTAAAGGGTGGAATTAGATGAGCTGTGGGATTCTTTCCAACTCTCACTTTGTGACTGTAAATGTTGTCAGTCTGGTCAACAAACAGAAAGGGTTTCTCCCTTGTATAATTGGTAAGCTTATGTTAGTGGCAATAAGCTAAAGCACTATCTCATAATTATTATTACCTCCAGAAAGCATCCTTTCCATCTTCAGTTCCCTTCCTACCCCACTCACACTGATGACGGGTGATAGTACAGGCAGCTCTCCTGAGCCTTAAATGCTCATGGTGCTTCTTAAACATCTCCTCCCAAGCCTAATGCATCCCCATCTGAATGATTAGCTTGCTTCTTGCAGACATTTCCTTCTCCATTCCTCCTGTGTCAGGCAATGAGGCCACCACCACCTTGCTGCTCCAATGTGGGCAAGGCTTACAGGGAACCAAGAGGCTTTTCCTGATGCCCAATTCATGAATTCCCCCCGTCTCTCTTCTCATGTCTGTCTCTGTCCCAGGCATTCTGCCCTTTCAACTCCATGTATAGTCCTTGCTCTCTCATTCCCACACTTCCCTCGGACTGGATCACTCTTCGCCTCCCAGCTAACTCGTCCCCACCTTTGGGGGTCTCACCACAAATGCATTTCCTCAAAGAAGCCTAATCTTCACCCAAAGATAGTTGGCCACTCCCGCATTATTCTCATGCCATATCATCTCCTTACTCTTTTGTAAGCTTTTTTCACTTGTCATTTATCATTCAATGTTGCTTACTCCACTAAATAAGTCAGGTACTGGGTTTCTCTTGCTCACTACTTTAATCTCAATGCCTAATGTTTCCACAAAGGTAAAATGCAGGCACTAAATACTGGTGAGAAAATGACTGAATGGATTTCTGAACATCATTTAACATGTAAGCTGCATCCTAACCTTAAGTATTAATAGGTTTTTCAAGGTCTTCCTCATTCATCAAGAGTCTCAGTTGCTCAAGCAAGAGAGTGAATTACAGGGTTGAGTTGGACTGCAGCACAGCTGTATCCAGGCACCTGACACTGCCGCCAGGATGGCCTCCCTCGCTCCCCCACTCCACGTCCTCCCAGGTCAGCTGCATTCTCTAGCAGGCCCCTTCAACCAGCTGGGGTTGTTCCCCGACTTGAGAGAGAATGCCCGCTGGTTTTCCTGAGTCTGTGTGAGTTTCACAGAAGGGCCCTGGGGGACTCACTGGCTGCAATGGTTACTTTTATTTGTCGCTGTGGCTGCGCCATGTTGCCCAGCTGTTTCATCATTCATGTAGCTGTTTCTGTGAAGGTATTTTGTAGATGTCATTAACACTTAAAACCAGTTGACTTTATGTAAAGGAAATTACCCTCCCTATAGAGCCTCATCTGGCTGGGTGACAACCTTCGGAGGAAAAGCTGAGCTTCTGAAGAATCTGCCCTGTGGATTTCAGACTCAAGAGTGCAGCATCAACGCTTATTTCCAGGCTGCTGGCCTGCCCTGTGGATTTCAGACTCGCCAGCCCCTGCAATCACATAAGCCAGTTCCCTAAGATAACTCTCCCTCTTATGTGTTATCCCATTGGTTCTGTTTCTGTGGAAAGTCCCAGCTGACACAGGGGCCCACCCTGAGGCAGGGTGAATGTAGTCTTTGGTTGACAAACCCGTCACAATCACGTAAAGGGGTATGTGGGGGCAGTATCCCAAATAAAGAGAAGTAGGCAGACAAAAAAGTAAGAGACAGTTATACGTATATATTCCCTGATACGGTTTGGCTGTGTCCCCACCCAATCTCATCTTGAATTGCTCCCATAATTTCCACATGTTGAGGGAGGGACCCAGTGGGAGATAACTGAATCGTGGGGGCAGTTTCCCCCATACTGTTCCTGTGGTAGTGAATAAGTCTCACGAGATCTGGTAGTTTTACAAGGGGAAACCCCTTTCACTTGTTCTCATCCTCTCTTGCCTGCCACCATGTAAGACGTACCTTTCACCTTCTGCCATGATTGTGAGGCCTTCCCCAGCCACATGAAACTGTGAGTCCATTAAGCCTCTTTTCCTTTATAAATTACCCAGTCTTGGGTATGTATTTATCAGCAGCGTGAAAATAGACTAATACGTTCCTCAATATTAAAAACTTGGGTATTTAAATTATTAACATATTATTCTTTTCCTCCTAGAGAAAAATATATTCCCAAATATTCCTCATCCTCCTTTCCTGAAGCTTCTTGAAGACAAAGGGACAGTTCTCACTTACACAGTCAGATGGTCGGGGGGTGGGTCTAATTCTAGTATTAACTACCTAAAACCTAACAACAAACTGTAGTACGGGAGAAAAATTCACCTTATTCTGATTCTAGTTTTATCAGGACCTAGCTAACCTTTAGTTTTCCTTTAATTAAGAGGTAGCAACAATAAAACATTCCAGCTTTGGATGTTTAAAACCCAGACACAGTTTAGTCTAAGTGCTTTATTCCAACAGCCGGGAAGGATTAACAGTAAGGTATATTATTATAGCAGAAAAACGGAAGTTGTAAAAATGATCAAATGATAAATATATTATCTTCTTGTCTTGGATTATGGTTGTTAAAATGCCTATGGAATTGAAGAAAAAAGCCCAAAGGGCAGCATTTGTTACAGGGTCAAATTGATAAAAGGAATACTTTATTTCCCTTTTGGGAGATTCAGAAGAAAATGATTTGGCCAAATACTAAACTATAGGATGATTTTTGTCTAAAAAATTGATTTGAAAACTCAAGCAAAACCAAACTACATTTTACCTTTGTTGTTAACAATTACAACATCTCTACCTGAAAACCATACAATGAAGACAAAATTGACCTAAGTATTCTGTATACATCTTCTTGTTTTGCTTTTCTTTTGATATACTGTCAGAATAGCAAGCCCCGAATGTTTTAATAAGATGGGATAATGGTCTATCAGTTCATTGGACCTAACTACAAAGTGATAAATTAGAACTAGACATGAAAAACATTTTATTTCTTAAAAGTAAAAATATAATGTAGAATGTTATGCACTGTGTGTATGCTCGAAATTTCTGCAGTCATTCACAGAAAGTTAACTATAGTATTTTAAGGCCACTTAAAGGTATATCATCAGCCATATATTTAAGACAAAACATTAAAAGGTTTACAAACCACTCGAATTACTCTTTAGAGCATCCAAATGGATTGCTTCCTACTTAACAGTTATTTTCTTCGTAAATGCAAAGCTATAATCACATGTAGAACTTTGATCATGTGTATGTAGAATAAACATAATACATTTCTAAAACGTTCTAAAAACATCTTCAAAATTTCAGAACCCATACTTATTACATTTGCAAAGGCTGAAATATGTAGCATGCAATGTGTGAAACCATACAGTAAGAATCTTCTTGTCAAAACAAAAAATGATTAAGAGGAAGCGATTTGGTATTGTAATCTGCATGTGTGCATGGACACACGCAGGCCACATTCCATTCCCATCAGGCAGTACGCCTGGGGCAGTACGCCTGGGTGTTGTTCTTTACTATGCCCAACACAGCCAATATATCCAATAGGCATTTGTCACCAAGTAATGACCTTGGAAGGAACTGTAATTACCTTAGTGATCCTGCCATTGTGGCAAATATTTTTTTGGTGCACTCTTTTATAATTATTTTCAGAGCTTTTAACTTGTTCTTTCAAATTAGTGGAGGTACATCTTTACCCACCAGGAATGGATTTAAGGCAAAAGTATTTTAAATTGAAATCTAACAAATAAAGTGTTTAACAAATTTGCACAACTTCCTGTTACATGACTGTTCGGGAAATTCTACAATAAGTACTTTAAAGACTCCCTGAGCAGAGGTGGTTGCCACAGGATTTGAATACGTTTTTTGAGGTTGCTGATTTCTATCTCATTTTTAAATTTAAAAACTGTAAGTGTTTAGCTTACTCTTTGAAAACAAGTATTAGGATGCAGCTAAAGAATCGAGTCCATTTTCCTATTAACCTCACCTTTATCTATGGAACGGTACTTGCCTTAGAGAAAACCATTGCACCCAACTTGTAAAAGACAATCAGGATTGAAAGAAACCTTAAAAACCACTTATTACAAGTAGCTATGAATCTCTTTACATCATCTCTTCCCAGAAGCCACCTGTCTATTTGTGAACAACTGTAGTGACTAAGAGGCTCATCACCTTCCCAAACGGCCATCACATCTTTGAACACTCTACCTGGTAGGAAGTTCTTCCTTAAATGGAACCAGTATATACTTGCTTCGGCTCCCGCTCTTAGTCAGTTCCATCTCCTAGAGCCGATGTAGCCCAGGGTAAAGCCCTCTTCTTCATGACAGTTCTCTAAATACTAGAAAATGGATGTCTTATCTCTTCTGGTCTTTTCTGTGCCAGGTTAAATTGTTTGTAATATGTATCTGTGTATTATATATTCATTCATTTGATTAAAAATTAATGAGACTATAATACTCGCCAAGGCTCTATTCTAATCATGAGAGATGCTGAAGCAAATAAGATAGATGGAATATGTGCTTCAAGAATTCTAGTCAGGGAGATGGAGCATGAGCAAGCAAAAAGATACTTTCACCTCATGATAAGTATTTCGAATAAAATAAACAAGGTAATAGAACTGAGGAAAATCAACGATTTAAAAACAGGCTCTCAGGAGATGCAACATTTGAGCCAAACCCGATAGCTGAGAAGGAACCAGCCACAGGAAAGGGGCTGGGGCAGAAAGAAAAAGCAAACAGCAAGTCCCGGAGGCAGCAGAGCGCTCGGCACGCTGGAGGGATGGCGAGGAGGCCAGTGTGTTTGGAGCATGAGGAATAAGACAGATGGCAAGAGATGAGCTTAGAGTGGCAGCTCGGGGGCCCTCACACCAGTCAAGGAGTGAGGAAGGAGGAAATGCAGAGAGACAGAGAGACGCCATGGAAGCCAAAAAAAGTTTGAAGAAAGAGAGAACGGGCCATGGTTCCAAATGTTCTTCCTGCGGGTTCTAAGGTTGTTCACGGGAGACTATCTGAAGTATCCATAGACCCATATATTCTCATTGAAACTTAAGTTCATTGAAGACCGGAGTTGAGTCTTGCACGTTATCACGTCTCCTTGCAGGAATCACGTAGGAATCATAGGTTGAAGAAGTGAGGGTAGAATGGGGAGGGATATGGAAAGTTTGAGGCAAGAAGAGATGGAGTAAAATTGATGTCTCAGGGCGAGGGAATGTTGGCCTCTGTAAGCAGAGGCCAGCCCTGCCAGCTCCTTCTGCGTGACGTTCGTGAGCATTGTGGATGCGTATGTACGTGTTGGTTGCTTTACTGATCCTCCCTGGATACCAGAGCATCAGCTCTCGAGGGTGCATTACCCTGTTCCGGCCTGACCATATGGAACTGGCTGTCTCTCCCCCGCCCTTCCGCAGAGCCAGGTCCTTTCTGCTCCCTGCAGCTCCCCAACCCTCCCCGCATCCTCTGCGTGCACAGCGGTGACACGTGCAGACCCCAGGCCAGGAGTCCTGGCCTTCCCTCTTCCTTGTGCTCAGACCTGGAACAGGTTATTTCACTTCTAGCTTCAGTTTCCTCTCCTGTAAAATGGGGCTAATGAAAGTAAATACCTCAATAAACGTACTCAGCTTTTTATTATCCTCCCCGGGGCAACGAGGTTTCACAATGTGAATATCTTAACATTCCTCGTATCCAGTGATTTCTTGCCATGCCGAGTGACTCATGTAGCTCAGGCCCTCATTACATTTCATCTGCATCTTGTCTTCTCAGTGTTTAGGGCTCTAAAGCTCTCAGCCTCTCCCTGGCTGGGAGAAAGACCTTCCTTACAGAGAGGACAGCAGGAGCCAGGAGAGAGGCGAAGAGAGGATGGAAGGACAGCTTCCGCCCAGTGCTTCCCGAATGCCTATGTGCACACCATCCCCAGTGGAAGTGAATAAAACACAAACTCACTCAGAAGGTCCAGCATGGGCTTGGAGATCTTGCAATTTTGACAGCTCCTAGGTGGTGCCTAAGCAGTAGCCACACAGATTCTAGAAAGGTGAGGCGTCCTCCGGGTCCCGGCTCATTCCTGGGAGGCTGCTTTTCCCCAGTGGTTTCTGGGTGTTTCCAAGCCTCATCTATGCCAGCTCTCCTGTCCTCCCACTGCCTGGTGAGAGCGTACTGCATCTCCCTCTAACCTCCTCTTTCTTGCCTGGCACACCAGCTGGCCACTACCAGCAAATTACCATTAATTTTCAAAAATTTACACAGGGCTGTGAATAGCCAAAGAACTGCAAAACCACCCAGCACACAAACAGAAGTGTCTAGAGACTTACTGAAGCCCCCATCTCCCAGAGGGGTATACTACAATATAACCTTGAGAGCTCTGTGTCCTAGGATATAACCACCCTCGGAATTAAACAGGTGTTTATATTTAACACCTGGTGAGATTTAAACCCACTTTCTTTGGTTTGGGAATTATAAGGGTTCATATTAGACATCAGTTAAATAATGTGTCTAGATGCTAAATAATGAAATAGGGACATTACCCAAACTTCTATTTTCTCTGTAATATTTTATCAAGATTTGGTGGATTTAGGCAATCATTCCAAATCTCTGAAACAAAACAAAGTTTTACCTCACAATTTTTAGTTCAAAATTACTTTAGGCATCAATAAAGTAAAATACAGATAACAACAATAATAGCTAATGTTTATGGTGTGCTTCCTAAGTGACACTCCTTAAGTCCTGTATTTGTGTGAACCCATTTAATTCTTACAATATCCCTGTGAGGTAGGTTCTATGATTATCCTCATTTGCAGATGAAGAAATAGACACAGAGAGATTAAGCAATTTGCCCAGGGTCACACAGCTGATAACAGACAGACCCAGGATTGAACTCAGGGAATCTCACTCCAGAGCCTGTGCTCATAATCACCACAGCACTTCCATTTTGTGAAAATTTCTGAAAAGCGATATGTATTTAGGCATTATTTTTCGTTTACTACAATATTTTACCATAACAATATCCAGTCCTGTGGTGCATTCCAGTAGACAAGGTGTATTCTTACATAGAGTCTCACTTCAGTGTAAAGGCAGGTGTGTGCAGAGACTCAGGCTGCCCCAGTTTCTCAGGACACACTCAAGGGGTTCAACCTACGCTTGGGACTCTTCAGCGTTTCTTCCACTACAGCAGCCCACTCAGCAGAGAGGAGATTCCACTTAGCACCATCTGTCTTCGTTATCTGTGAGCAGCTCCACACTGTGCTCACTGCTGAGGCTACACTGGTGAAGAACAGGTAGGCCCTAACCTGCAGCTGCCTACAGATCAGTGGTCCTACTTGCATCAGAAACCTAGTCTTAGGAGGGCAAAACTTCACCCCCTTTCCAGAACGTTCTGCACTGCCTCTCCTGGAGAGTTGGGAAAGTGTCTGTGAATGTAGACATGGACAGGGGAGGTGGAGCTAGCTTCAGGGCTCTTCCTGCCTCTGCAGGTTCCTTCACATCAGGGTAACCACCTCGTTCTGACTTCCAGAGGACTGCCCCATTGCAGCACAAAAGCCCTGAGTGCCCTGCCTCCCTCAGAAGCACCAGCCTTGAAGATGCATCTTAGAATAGTCCAGGACTAGACCCTTTCTGTGGCCTGAAGCTTACAGGACCAGAAGTCCGTGCGTGCCACCAAACTACACATCCTCCTCACTCACTAATACAGCACTGGTGCTCAGCGTGAAATGAAGAAATTTCCTGATAAGAGACACACAGAATAGGTGAAGGTAAGACCCTAAATGACTACAGACCTCCCCAGCGCCTCAGTGTAACGTTACCAAGATGGCAACCAGAAACGACTGTCAAATGAAACCACATCCTTTGCATTTAATGGAATATAGGTGTGTAAATCTTGGTATGAACAGCTTTTCTTACGTATACACATTCACGTCTGGATAAATTCACTTCTACTGCCTGGAGGAATAAATCTCTGTACCAGCTGGGATCGCATGACCTCACCTATCAATGAGACCTCAGTCCTGGAAAGAATGCATCAGGCACAGGCACTTGATGAGTCCAATTCCTCAGGCCTGAGGCTTGCACAGTTGGGGGTGCTCTTTGAAAAAAGAATACGAAATGATGACTATCATTTTATAAAGAAAAAAGCAGAAAGATAATCCAGTCTTTCCAGAAGCATAGTTGATCTAAATTTCTCTTTTAGTAGTGAAGTTTGAAAAAGTTACTTTCAGCTTCACGACTTGTTGTTGGTTATATCATGCACATTTGTAGAACCGCTGATTTGGGGAATTCCAAATTTCTCTCCTATGCAAACGATAAGAACACCAGGCTTTTCAAGTTTTGTTACCCAGGAACTAATCTTAAATACTCTTTGAATTGCTGACACTCATTAACCCATTTATCGTTAGTTCCCTGTTGTAGGGGCTCATTGGCAGACACCTATGACAGATTAGATTATATTCATCCATGTCAGAACTTTATGTCAAGGAAGCAAGAAATTCAGATATTTTCCCAGTGCGTTCATATGCACCACTTCTCTTCATTAATTAAGTTGTCTAATAACCTGAAAGCCTATTCATTACTTCTATTTCGAATGTATTTCCTTCTCATAATAAATTATTGGTTTTGGAATGACACATGTGCTGTTTGGACCTGCCAGATGGCTTCGAAACAAAATAATCAAATGTACTAAGACCTTGTCCAATATATTAAAAGGCATAAGACATTCACCTTCACACACAGACCACTTGCTTACTAAATTGCTACCACAGGTTGTGTCATACAAAGAAAGAAATTCTGATACATGTTATTTCGTATAATTCACATGAAAAAATAAATGAACACATGGATACATTTATAATATACCCTGAATTATTGATGAGAACACAACCTTCCTATCATAGTTTTCCTAGGTAGCCAATACATTTTATAATTGTTACACATCCAAGATTTTACCACGGATTTGCCTGTGACTCCATACATTTCCAATCTTGTTTCTCCTCTACCACCCTTGTGGGTCTGCTGCCAGCACTGTGGGACGCGTTCTTAATGGAGAAATGATTCCTGGATCTTCATGTAATAACTCCTGGTGAGTCGGCACAGTCCGCAGTAAGCGTGAACCACAAAATGTGTCACTCTAAACTCATACTCAGTGTCTTTCCAAATCAGTTTCCCCCCAGCTAGATCCCCAAGCTGCCAAGCGCCACTCCAACTCCTCTAAACAGCAGGGGAATGTGCTGGAGGGAAGTCAGGGTAGAAAGAGGCAGCAGTAACAAAGGACTGTGGCCAAACGATCTCACGTTTGTGAATTTTACAAGAATACATGGCCATGTGACCACCTTGCTTAGACCCCCTCAGGGCTGAGGAACAGGTGGTGGCAATCAGTAACCCTTTCGACTTCATGATCAATCCATCTCTACATAGGCCTGATCTAAGGCTGCTGGAAGCAATCAAGTTTTTGATGACTATTTTTTAATACACTCTGTAGAATCTGTGTTGATCATGAACAATATTATTCTGTAAAAGAAGAAAAAAGCCTGGCTAAAACATTCAGCCATCTTCACAGTAAACACTACAAAGAAAAACATTACAAATAATACAAACTGTTCGACTTGGGCAAAGGGAGAAGCGAGTTCACCGAGGAGGTGACTAGAACACACACCTGCAGTGTGAAGTAAATGTTCTTAGAGCTTGTGGTATCCTGTGAGTAATAATCAGATAACTCCAATTAAGACTGCTGGATGCTCTCTATGCAGTTATTGCTAAGGTTTCAGACAGAAGTAAATTGCTATTCATATCTAAAAAGTATCACAGGTTTCATTTTCACATTGCACAGGTCTTAAACCAATATATTTGGAGGGATTAAACAAACGACTCAGTACTGACTTGTTTAGTGTTAGGCATTATTGTCAAGATCAGGCTGGGTGAAGAAAGCTTTCATAAGAAATTATTAAAACATACAAAGAGTTTAAGTCATAGCCCCATTTGATGCAAAGTAAAGATTAAGAAACGTTAGGCCGGGCGCGGTGGCTCAAGCCTGTAATCCCAGCACTTTGGGAGGCCGAGACGGGCGGATCACGAGGTCAGGAGATCGAGACCATCCTGGCTGATACGGTGAAACCCCGTCTCTACTAAAAAAAAAAAAATACAAAAAAACTAGCCGGGCGAGGTGGCGGGCGCCTGTAGTCCCAGCTACTCCGGAGGCTGAGGCAGGAGAATGGCGGGAACTCGGGAGGCGGAGCTTGCAGTGAGCTGAGATCCGGCCACAGCACTCCAGCCCGGGCGACAGAGCGAGACTCCGTCTCAAAAAAAAAAAAAAAAAAAAGAAACGTTAGACCATGAGTTAACATTTCCTATATTTTGATAACCTTGAAATTCACAGAATGGAACAAAGGCCATGAGCTTTGGGTGAAAGATCACGGATAGATAGTTATGCTGGGTAATTGTAATATTTTGCTTTTATTATTAGGAATTATCACTTGAAATATACTATACATTCATTTGAAGTTGTATTTTTTTTTTTTTTTTTTGACAGAGAAAGTCTCACTCTGTTACCCGGACTAGGGTGTGGCAGCATCAACACTGCTCACTGCAGTCCTGACCTCCTGGGCTCAAGACATCTTCCCTTCTCAGCCTCCAGAGTAGCTGAGACCACAGTCACATGCCACCATACCTGGATAATTTTTTTTTTTTTTTTGGTAGAGATGGGGATCTCACCATGTTGCCCAGGCAGGTGAAGTTGTATTTCACAATTACCTAAAAGGCATAGTTTATTTGGTTTGATGGTATAGATTATTTATTTTTAATCTTCAATGTAGTGGAATGATACTTTTTTGGTGTTTTTGCCAGTATTATAATCTTTAGTGTTCTTAATGAACACTTTCATTATGTTTAATAAATGCCTTTAACAACAATAATATATGCTAACAAGAATTACAACAAATTTCTACCCAACTTCTTGTTACATTTCTGATTCTGTTTCAATGAAAATGTTCTCTCTAAAAATGCACACTATGCAAAGCTGGCATAATTCCCTCCACAAGCGTGTTTCACACAGCAATGAACAGAAAGAGTTCCAAATCAACAAAAGGAAACCTAATTAAAACACATTCATCCAGAGGCTCTACCATTTTTTTAAAAAATGCATAATAAACACAATCCATGTCTCCTTAGAATATCAAGAAGGCTTGTAGGCCACAGGCGTTGGCCTGATTTTCATTTGCAGACAGATAGCCAGGCAGGCTCGGTGTGCACCCAAACACAGCTCTTTTCCAAAACCCGACTGCCTTTTTCATCCCTCAGTGATTACAATCTCTTTCCCAATTTTGCATTACTTTTGGCCCCATATAATTTTGTGATCAAATAATGACACAATGATCAAATGATCAAATAATGATACAAAAGACCATTATCTCTTAGTCAACTTGGTCTTCCTTTTGCAACCAAACTATAATTTTTTAGAGAGCAAGACATGTTTTATATTTATTGGCATTTTTCTGTCTGTCTAACATGGAATCAGGTCATATAATCAAGAAATACTTGTTGGATTAAAGCCTGTAATTTGGCACTCCATGCAAATACAGTTTCAGATCATGGTTCTGGGCTTGAGGGAGGCTAATGTAGAAATATTCTCTAATTCATGGGCAGTTTTAGTCATGGGAAGGAGGGGCATCCACTCCAGGTCTCAGACCATTCCCAGTCAGCATTTGTGCCAGGCCGAGCAACAGCAGCTCAGCAAAACTGGAATGAAAAAGGACGATGGCGCGCCCAGCTTGGGTCCCTTGCTGTGGTGTGCCTTTGTTACTGCCATTCATTGTCATTTCTTCACGTCCCAAGGTAGGGATGGCTGAGTGCGTGATTGATTGTGCACTGAGCGTGAGTCTGGGACAGTGCTACCATCCCTGACCACTCTCGCCAGTGAGTGGAGGCTGACTTGCTTGCCTTCCAGGGCAATACCATTGATTACTTCAGTTGAAGTCAGGGGCAGATTCCATGCATCTTTCTAACTGGGTGATTCCCATCATATCCATGACTGCCCACAGGGTGAGGGTAAGCATGGGCAGCCCTGTTTTCGATCTGCATAGCCATCGGAGTGCTGCATAGTTTCTCGGTGGTGTTGACTTCCATTCTCAAGAGAATCCATAAGATGTAAGGGGAAAGGAAAGCACGTTTTGGGGAAGAAAAGCAACTTAGTACCTGACTCCCACACAAGGAGTGCGGGTCTGGGGAACACGTGGTGCCTCTGAAAACAGAGTGTTGGTTGTAATTGCTGGCACCTCCAAGTTGGGCTTCCTTGATTGTTGGGACCCATGTGAATGCCCTTTGACGAGGACTACAATGTAGCCTCCTGATCTGCTGGTAAAATGCACTGTTTCCAGTTCAGTTTGAGTAACTGGGTGAAGTCCTTCTCGGTTTTGGAGAGACTGTTTGAGGGCCATCCATTTACCCTGCTCTGTCTGTCCACACTGCCAGTCGAGCCAAGGCCCTCCCCTGCTGTTTCTAAAAATTTCTTGGTAAGTTAAGGGCGATGGCAGTCCAGCTGTGTTCAGAGCTGCCTGGTGACGATGTGAGAGCCCGCAGTCAGTTAAGGTGCTTGTAATAGTTTGGGTGAGTAGCACCAAGTCATTTTTCTTCGCAAGGAAGACAGACACCAGGGATGACAGTAAAGGAAAAAAGTCATTAATAGCCTTCACCCCACTTACCTCCTAGTGGAGGGGTGTGGGCTGAGGCTCCTGAGGCTGAGGTGGTTCTTCTCTGTCCACCAGAATAAAGTTAGTGTGCCCCATGTCAGTGGCTGGAGCTTTACTTTGCTTCCAGTGCCCCCTGCTCACTCCCGACTTTCCATCTGGGCAGTCAGGTGCAAGAGGCACAGAGGATTGTAATAAAGTCTACAGAGTCCTGTCATGGCCACCATTTTGGCCTATGTGAACCACTCTAGGGGGGTAGGGGGCGGAGCTCTCAGCCAGCGGTCCCTGTCCCAACTGTCTCAGTCCATGGCAATGCGGCATGAACATCCAGGTGGCTGCATCAGAATTAGACCAGAATGCGCTGGGCTGACGGGGGTGCACCAATCAGGTGGGCCTGGGGGAGTTGTTAGGGTAAAGAGAGAAGCATCATGTCTGGGAATGATCAGGGAAGGTTATCAAATTTTCAAAATAGATCTAGATGATTCCTTGCCCCTTCATTCTGGTCATTACTTGAGAAGATGGTCGCTTTCTGGAACAGCCACATTCAGTGATCAACGTGACTTAGTCAAGCATGTGACCAGGAGGAGACCAAAGTCAGATGTCTTTGAGTCAGTTTTTGAAGAGACTGATCCAGTGCTTGACAATGCCTGATGCCTGTGGATGGCAGCAGCATGGAGGGTCATCTGTCCACTCCTGAGTGGCTTCCTTGACAGAAGGTGTTCCATTGTCAGACACCAAACAGAAAGTAAGAAACAAGTGGCCTGGTGGTGTGTCTGAAGTTGGCTGACCAGACTGGGACAGTAACAACATAACCTGGAACAGTGTCAGCCCTGAGTGGAGGTCAGAGGTCCAACACAGTCAGTCTTCCAGGAGCAGGGGAGGGGGGCCTTGCCCAGGGAAATGTGGCCTCCTGAGATACCAACTGAACTAGAAGATAACCGGACTATAAAACACCTGCATGCAGTGAGTGGCAGCTCTGTGTCAGAAACAGGGTTTCCTTTGTGTTCATGTTGTGATGGTGGATGTGCTGCCATGCCCAGTGTGAAGGTAAATTCAGGCAGCCTGGTGGTTATGTGGCCAGTGCCATCTGGATCCGCAGCTCATTCTAGCTGGTCTCATCAAAACAGGTCCACACTGTGGGCATATACCTGAGTGACTCAAGTGGTCCCATCAGCTGCATGATTTGTTTCCATGGTCTACAGACCCACAAAGCAGTGCCTTTTATCTGCTTGTCTAGTTTTTTCAAGTGGCAAACCAAATAGCTAGGCCACTGGCAACAGCCTAAGAGTTGGGAAGAATGTAGCACGCATTACTAAGGGAAGTAGCAGTTATAGATGAGAATGGCCTTGAGCTCTGCCTACTGGGTGGAGAACCACGCCCGTCTTTGGCCCTGTCTCATTGGAGCTGAGATGCAACAGCTGTAGCAAGCCAGAGAGCACTCTCGGGTCTCAGCTCAGCCAAATCATCAGTGAACCAGGCCCAGGGATTTAGGGAACTTTGATGAATTGTGTGCTGTTCCTATTGAGCATCAGCTTTGCTTCAGGTGCATGAGTGAGGGATAAATTTCCTGCTCTTTAAAGCCAACCCTTCCTAAGGATTTTCCTTCTACTCAGTGCCTCAACTTCCCTTTCTCAAGATCACTTGGATAAGGGAAAATTGCTGTCTCTCTGCACTGCCTGACTGAGGTAGCATTGCAGTTGAAATGAAAAATGGACAGCTGCAAACTTTCCACGTAAAGTGTAGTGCTGCTGGGGTCAGACTGGGTGTGTTCCTGGATACACTACATCCGTTTCACAAGCAAGGCTTGCCGGGCTCTTCCCACCCTTTCGTCCTTAAGCCTAAGCTGGCCCACCCCAAATGTGAGTGTTGGACCACATATGAACATCACAGGGCTTTCCTGGAGCAGGCACTCAGCTTAGCAAGACCCCATCATAAGCTGATGTCTGCTTTGCAAAAGGATGTAGCTGGGGGCCCAGTCAGGGAGCACAAGACCTCGAGGGGTGCAGCTGGGTGGAAGCTGCCTCCCTTTCTGGGCTCCCATCATTAAAACCGTCAGCCACAGAGACTTGAAGCTCAAAGGGGTCGCGAGGGTCACCAGGTCTCCAGGGTAGAGCATACCTCATTGCCTGCTGGACAGCTTTCAACAGTTTCCACCCTGGGGTCCTACCCCAGCATGCTGATTCACAGGATATGTGATATAAAGACCGAGGAGAATGCCCACGTGGGGCACATGCTGTTCCCATGATGCAAAGAGGCAGGTACAGTGCGGGGTCTCCTTTCTGGTAGGAGATGGTGCAAAGAGACAGAAGTATTTCCTTCTCTGAGTGACCCTGAGGAGGGGAAGCTAAGGCACTGAGGGGGAGCAAAACCCTTAGGAGTGGCTGGCTCTAGAGCAGGAGGGCACTAGGCCAGTGAGGGCATGGAGGCCAGTTTGGGCCGGAAAACAGTTTTGATTGTGGTGAAGGTACAGGAGAGTATTAAATGCTGATGGGAAGACGCTAGAACAAACTTTTTTTTTTTTTTTTTAAATGGAGCATTTGAAGACCTGGAGAAAAAATAGAACATTTTCCAATGTAGCTGGTCAGTATTTATTTAGGATTAGAACCCAGAGAGGATGGTTTCGTCATATCGTTCCTTAGATTAAAAAAAGTATACATCCAAGAGGCAAAAACACATTTTATCACTTAAATCTTTTTCGCTTTAACTTGTTTTTGAGAATCAGTAGAAGGGTAGAACGAACCCATGGGAAGGGTTCATCACTTGGATCTCAAAACTAGGCTGCATTTTCAGTTCAATAACAAATGGCAATTGATGGCAATAGTCTCTCAGTGTAATACATTTTAATCTCCCAATTTAACTGGCCTGAGTTAATAACTAGTCATTTCTTTCTAAATTACCTGCCAATTTTCCAGATGTGCTCAGACCTTTCTAATCGATTTGACATCGTTTATTTCAGGTTATAAGTTACACATCACCATTACAATGTCTGTTGACTCATTCAGCTCTTTTGCAGCATGCAGTAACCTTCAGGAGATTGTGCTAAAATGTGTAGTAACTAAGCTCTACTGGTGCTTTATGCTGTACCTCAAAATAAGGTGGTTTCCAATATCCTCATTTAATGAGTATGAAGTATGTAAGTACATATTGAAGAGTCTTGGAAGTAACCAAAATGGAAAATAACCGGACTATAAAACTCAGTTAATATATTGGGTAGATGCTTATATAAGTAGAAGAGACATATACAGATTTCTCTAAAATGCTAAAGTCAGCTAAAGACTGTTACTCATATTCAAAATACAAATATGTAAGAGAACACCATGCCACGCTGGATAATCACAGAAGACAGAATGTATTGGTTTACGCTGACTTTAAAAAGTCACTGGAGAACGTTGTTCTGACAAGGCTGATTTAGACAGTAAACAATGATCTACTTCCATTATTGTAGAACAGATATCCCTGAGATCTAGGTTAACAAGCTATAAAGTACATTTTTATTGCTCTAAGCAGCAACTCAGAATAGTCTGAAGTAAAACACTTCTATTTTTAAACTACCATAACATTTAAAGCTGGGTTTTCAATTTGTCAAACTATCTTAAAAACTGAATATAATAGCCTGATTAGTGGCAAGAAGAATTCGAGGAAAGATTTTTTAATGGATCAATGATGTAGAAAATTTGGTATCATCTGAACAGACTTAATATAGAAAGTATATTATAGAATAACATACAGTTCTTCATGACTTTAACCACCTTGATGAATAACAGCCCAAAATATGCATCAAAAACCTGAGAGTTATAATGGCTTACTGGGTAAGATGAATACTTGATCCAACCCAGTTTTCTCCCTCTCATAGTGTCAGGATTGTGTTGCTAAAATAATCCTCATTTTTTGACAATTTTATGCTTCTCTATCACAGAGGAATTGAGCCTAATGCCAGAAATTAGCTTAATCAGAGAGTTCCAAATCTGATCCCATGGCCACATGACTGATACCCTGAAATATAAACCTATGTTCTCTTTCCTTGTGAATTCCTGTAAATCCTGACCTTCCTTCCTATTTGGTCAGCGGCTAGGTCTGGTTGCCTCAGGGAAGGGTTTTTCAGGAGAACATTAGAGAAAAGAGTCTTGCCCTTTACATTCCTGGCTATTGGGTTTTCCAAAGCAGAAGGTTGCCTAATGGGAGCCAGGGCCCATGTGAAAATGATTGCTATAGAAATGCTTCTGACCCCAACAAACCCAGGCAGGGGAGGACCAAGTGTGTCTTCAGAAAGAGACTCTGCTCTAATCGCCTTTTCTCTCCACCTTTCCTATGTGCTGAGATCAAGGAGTGGAAGTGATATCAGCCTAACAGCCAAAGGATCTGTAACCTCTGTCCTGAGAAAACCCAGAGAGAGAGAGACTCCAAATGTCCTGCCAGCCAGCAGGGCTTGGCAGCAGTTGGAGTTGAAATGACTGTGCCTTATCTCCAAGCAGACAAGTCCAAGGTCTCTGAGAATTGCCGAGCCCCAGCAGCAGCCCAGTGATCCTATGGATGCAAGAGTGGGGCAGAGACTAGAGTTTCCTGGAGCTCCAGCAGGAGGCCTCGTGCCTTAGGTTGGCGCCACATACAGAAAGAGCCGCTGGACCCAAATGGACTTTTGTCTGGATGTGAGGGTTGCGGCCAAGGCTCCAGGATGCAAAGTGCTCATCTCAGTGATGGCCAGCACGGACATCCCACAGATGAGGATGACACCCCCAGCCCACCCTCACCACTAGAGACACCCCCTAGATGAGGATGAGACCACTCCAGCTCACCCTCACCAGTATGGACACCCTCCAGACGAGGATGAGACCCCCCCAGCCCACGCTCACCAGCATATGAGGAAATGACGTTCATCTCCTCCTGAGGATGCTGCAATAAGGGCACCATCTTTGGAAGCAGACAGTAGCCCTCACCACATATTGAACCTGCTGGGAACTTGACCTTGGACTTACCACCCCCAGAACTGGGAGAAATAAATGCTCATTGTTTATAAATTACCCAGTATTTTGTTATAGCAGCATAAGCAGACAAAGACAGTCACCAAGACTGAGGACTGAGCCTCACCCACCCTCAGGGTCTGGGTGCTGAGTCACCAAGACCAAAGACCAGTCTCTTACCCAGCCTTTGGGACTGGGCACTCTGCAAACCGGTCCAGTGGCTCAACCTAACCCTAGGGAATGTATTTAAGGAGGGAGGCAGGGCAAGGTCAAAACTTTCTGGGATTGTCTCAAGATTCAAGTTCAATTTAGTTATATTTCTTAAGACTTCATATTGCATCCTGAGATAACTTCACCCTGATATATTAGTTTCTTCACTCTGAATGTTGGTGGGAAGTTTGGCGAGGACATGTCCACATAAGTATTACTATGGGAATGCCTTCACGGTTACAGAAATCACATGCAATACAATCCCAAAAACATCTGTGGTCACGTGAACCAAGGGAGCCCATCTGCAGAGCTGTACCCGCTATTAATTTTTTCACTAAAATTCCAAAGAATACATTGGAAGTCACGCTTCCATTATCCACACAAGCTGTCTTTCTCTTAATTTGCAAAGATGGAACTATCTAGGAGGAACTTGCTTCAGCCTGGCCATTGCTAAAGAACACACCCACAAGGTGGAAAGCAACCATTCAGACATAATTGGGGGCCAGGCACCGTGGCTCACACCTGTAATCCCAGGACTTTTGGAGGCCAAGGTAAACGGATCACCTGAGGTCGGGAGTTCAAGACCAGCCTGGCCTTATGGTGGTGAGCCCATGGTGGTGAGGCCTCATGGTCAAGACAGACATGGTGAAACCCCATCTCTACTGAATATACAAAAAATTAGCTGGGTGTGGTGGTGTGTGCCTGTAATCCCAGCTACTCGGGAGGCTGAGGCAGAAGAATTGCTTGAACCTGGGAGGCAGAGGTTGCAGTGAGCTGAGATCACACCACTGTACACCAGCCTGGGCAACAGATTGAGACTCTGTCTCAAAAATAATAGTAATAATAATAATAATAATAATAACAACCGGTTGCATAATTATTGTATGGACAACATTTATCTTTTCTCTTAGAAATTTAAATTTAAAAAATTAGTGATATCTAGAATTTTGGGTTCTTGTTCCTGCATGTTTTCCTCCAGGAAAAAGCAAATGAATGTGTCTAATATTTAGAAGACAGTAGACACTGACAACTCTTCTCTAGATTTATGTAACAAAAATAAGACCTCAAAATCAATTTCATCTCTGTGACATAAAAATAAATGGTCAAAACTTCAGAAAACAGCATAACTTGAAAACTGTAAAAAAAAATGCCTTCACTCCAATGAGCCGAATGGCTACGGAAAATGTTTTCTGATTCTATTCCTCATGTTGCTGCTGCCACACCAATGAGAGTCCCACTGGAGGGGTCAATGAACAGATAGACCTCTGACCTTTCCAGGAGACGCGTGCCATGTGATTATATGAAGTCAGGTAAGATTTCATCAAGTTCACAGGATACATAAGAATGAAACAGGTTTTTGAAAAGGAAAAGCCGGAATACATGAGGACAGAAGAGTGGCCCAGGAGGAAAGAGATGGATGATGAGAAGGCCGAGGAGGAGAAGGACCCGGCTTTCCCAGCCCGAGAATGACTAGCCAGAGACACTGCAGGAGAGCCACAGCAGAGACTTGTTCAGAAAGAGAAGTTAGAAAAGAGCTTCCAAGGCCAGGCGCGATGCCTCATGCCTGTAATCTCAGTGCTTTGGGAGGCCAAGGTGGGTAGATCATGAGGTCAGGAGTTCAAGATCAGCCTGGCCAAGATGGTGAAACTCTGTCTTTACTAAAAATATTAAAAATTAGCTGGGCGTGATAATCCCAGCTACTCAGGAGGCAAATAAATGTAATGTGTGATCTGGACTAGATTCTGAATCAGAAAGAACTTACAACGAATGAAAAATTGGAAACATTTGAATTTAGAATGACCACCAAATAACAATATTGTAGCAATATTAAATTTTCAGAATTTGATAAAGTAACTTTATGTAAAAGAATGTCCTTGGTTTTAGGAAACGCACTCTAAGACAGGGAGGAAGGATCATAATGTCTGCAAGTTATACTCTCAAATGATTCAGCAAACAGTAATAATTATTTTATATATACACACACACATATATGCATGTGCATGCATGCACACACACACACACACACGCAAGTCAACTCTCATTATTTGTGGTAAAGTCACCAGGAACACTGAATGAGCCAATACTGCTCCTCAGGGAAACACAGGTTGGTTCCCACAAACCTCTGGTCACATTTTCATCAACGATCAATACATAATTCAGTTTTATACATGTTTCTGTTCAAAGACACCTTATCTGGGTCAGGCGCAGGGGCGCATGCCTGTAATTCCAGCACTTTGGGAGGCCGAGGCGGGCAGATCGCTTGAGGTCAGGAGTTCGAGACCAACATGGCCAACATGGTGAAACCTTATCTCTACCAAAAAATACAAAAATCAGCCAGGTGTTGTGGCACGCTCCTATAACCCCAGCTACTTGGGAGGCTGAGGCAGGAGAATCGCTTGAACCCAGGAGGCAGAGGTTGCAGTGAGCCAAGGTCGCGCCATTGCACTCCAGCCTGGGTGACAGAGCAAGACTCCATCTCAAAAAACAAATAATAATAACAATAAAAAGAAAGTTCCCAGAAAATAAAAAAGGTTAGTCAAAAGGCCAAACTCCGCAGAGCATTGAAAGCAAACCATGTTTTGTTCATGGTTTGTAATCCCTGCAGTGTTTTGTGCAATCTTGTACACAGAGGAACCTCTACAAGCGTATGAAGACCAAACTTTCATGCAGAAAATTATGGTATTATGATGATGGTGGCTTTTTTAATGGGCAAGTGACATGGGTCACATTGAGCCCCCAACTTCACTTCTAAAGTGAAGCAGGGTGCTGAATAAATGTGTATTGAGAAACCCAGAGCAGAGAACTTCTGTTCATTTAAGTGTAAGTGGCATGGCACAATTTCAGTACGTTACACGGGCTGGGTTCATGTTATGTTAATAGATGAGCTTGGGCCCCTGAAATCTTGGTTTGACCTTGCTGGAGTTTTAGTGCTGAGACTTTTAGGTTTAGAGGTTTTTAGGTTTATCATTGGAGAGTTGGCAAAATACACATAAATGCCAACCACCACACACAGGCATACACATATCACTCCGCATAAGAGACGGTGACATGTTAACACCATTATTTTCTATTTCAGGTTTACCATAAACACTATTGTGTTCAAATTTAGTACAAAACATTTACACCACGTACTGCTAGTAACTAAAATTCATGAAGTAGTCATAAGTGGCTTGTTTAATTTTTTTAAAAAATTCGTTAGGAAATAATTTCATATTTACAAAAATAGTAGAGATATATCCATATCCCATTCACCCTTTACCCAGATTTACCTACTGTTAACATTTGACCCTATTTGCTTTGTAATTGACTGTCTATATCTATCATTTATATTTGTGTGCATGTATGTATGTATTTTTATGCAGATAAACCCTTGAACAACACAAATTTGAACTGCCCAGGTTCACTTATACATGGATTTTTTTCAATAAACATACTGGAAAATTTCTTGGTGATTTGTGACAGTTGGAAAAAACTTACAAATGAACCTTCTAGCCTAGAAATATTGGGGAAAAAACATAACAAAAAGTGCAGGGCGCAGTGGCTCACTCTTGTAATCCCAGCACTTTGGGAGGCCAAGGCAGGCAGATCGCTTGAGCCCAGGATTTCAAGGACAGTCTGGGCAACATGGTGAAACCCCATCTCTACAAAAATTAGCCAGGTGTGGTGGCATGCCTGTGGTCTCAGCTACTTGGGGGACTTAGGCGGGAGGCTGAGGTGGGAGGATCGCTTGAGCCTGGGAGGTAGAGGCTTCGGTAAGCTACAATAGCGCATTACACTCCAGCTTGGGTGACAGAGTGAGACCCTGTCTCAAAATAACAAAAGTTAAATATGTTATGAATGCATATAATATATGTAGATAGCAGTCTATTTATGTGTTAATCACCTGCTTATGTTATTGGTGAAACTTTCAGGCAACAGTAGGGTATTAGTAGTTAAATTTTGGGGGAGTCAAAAGTTCTATGTGGAATGTGGATTTCTGACTGTGTGCCTCTAACCCCTGCATTGTTCAAGGGTCACCTGCATGTGTGTATGTAGATATATACATATGCATGTGCGCACGTGCGCGCACACACACACACACACACACAGTTTTTGAAAAATCGTTTGATGCCTTCTGAACCACTTGATGTTTGCTCCTGTTGAATATAAATCATATGTACTGGACTTACCCTGAGACTGGAAAATATTTAAAAAACTGATAAAATTAAAGATGTGATTAAAAAGAGGATAATAAATATAAAATCATTCTCTAAACTTGTTAACATTGTGAGCATCATGTAAATAAGCAGAGACTGAGTGATCCATGCCATGAGAGGAATGAAAGGGGAACTTACATTTATTGGACATTTGTAATGTGCCAGATATTTGGTATGCCATCAGCAAATATGTCTTTGTAATTCTGTGAACTCACACTTTTAAAATCTAATAAATTAATTAGAGGCCAGCTAAATAGGCGGCAGGCCCCAACAAGCTGTGTCATGAGAGCTGAAAGGAAAACTCTTTCCTGGATATTTCATGTGCCAGACAGTTTATGTAACATCAGTAAATATGCCTTTATAATTATGTGAAATCACACTTAAAAAAAAATCTAACAAATTAGTAGTCAGCTAAAAAAAAAAAAAACCAACCTGGTAGTGACAGAATGACCCATAGAACTTTAATTCTGATTTTTAATCGTATAAAAATTAGTTTCATTTAGTAAATAATAACCGAATGCATATTGTCAGACACTGCTCCAAGGCTGACGATGCAACAGGGAGAACTCAAGGTGCCCCTGCCAGTGAAGGTCGCAGCGCAGAGAGTACAGCTCTGAGAGCACAGCTCAAGCCGGGCTGAGGGTTTCCATCGTTTGCTAAGCACTCATACAAATGCTATTGCCCCATCTTCAAAATGATCTAGTCAGGGTTTCTGAAGGTTTGGGAAATAACACTTCAGGGTAAGCCTGCTGAAGTGGGGAAGAGGCGAGTGAGCGCAATGGAAATAATTCATGAAGGTCAGAAAAGGCTTCCTGGACAGTTAGGTTAGTTTGAAATCCAAAGACATGTTGGTAGGATGGGGTTGGGGGGAATGCATAGAAATGACCTGGACAAGGCGCTGGATGTAGAGAATGGTTTTCTTCAGGTGTGATGTTCAGAGTTGAGTCTCATGAGAACCCAGCTTGCCTACTCCTCAGGGTTCATACCCAGGAGGTGAGCTTTGTTCACTCAAGATGACAAACTAAAAGAGCCCCTGAGGTCTACACACCCTTCCTCTTATAATTTTCCCACATATCCAAAGCATTTTATAATTCTTACATTCAAGAATTTACCACAGACTTGCCACTGACTCCATCTATCTAAAGTCTTGGTAGAGAGAGCCCCTGGGTGTCTGTTCTCAGTGGAGAGCACCCTTGGGTCTCTGGTCTTGGCGGAGAGTGCCCCTGGGTCACTGGTCTTGGTAGAGCTCATACCCTGGTCTCTGTTCTTAGTGGAGAGTGCCCCAGGGTCTCTGTCCTTAGTGGAAGAGTGCCCCCCCACCCCAATCTCTGGTCTTGGTGAAGAGGACCCTGGGGTCTCTGTTCTTGGTGGAGAAAGGCCCCGGATCTCTGGTCTTGGTGGAGAGCGCCGCCTGGTCTCTGGTCATGGTGGAGAGCGCACCCCGCCCCAGCCTCTGGTCTTGGTGGAGAGCACCCCAGTGTCTCTAACCTTGGTGGGGAGCGCCCCCTGGATCTCCGTTCTTTGTGGAGGGCAGCCCACTGTCTCTGGTCTTGGTGGAGAGCTTCCCTGGGTCTCTGGTCTTGGTGAAGAATACCCCTAGGTCTCTGGTCTTGGTGGAGAATACCCCCGGGTCTCTGGTCTTGGTGGAGAGCACCCCCAGTCTCTGGTCTTGGTGGAGAGCACCCCGGTCTCTGGTCTTGGTGGAGAGGACCCCGGGTCTCTGGTCTTGGTGGAGAGGACCCCGGGTCTCTGGTCTTGGTGGAGAGGAGCCCGGGTCTCTGGTCTTGGTGGAGAGGACCCCGGGTCTCTGGTCTTGGTGGAGAGGACCCCGGGTCTCTGGTCTTGGTGGAGAGCACCCCGGGTCTCTGGTCTTGGTGGAGAGCACCCCGGGTCTCTAGTTTTGGTGAAGAGTGCTCCCTGTGTTTCTTCAGCCACGTGAACAGCCACAAATCCCCTCTTTGCAAATCTCTTGGACATGATGATTGGAAACACACTTTGACACCCTAGTCACATGCAGCTGCTGGAGCATCGGTACCATCTCTCTGCCCTTCTAATTTAAACTTCCCACAGGACTTGGGTCATTAAAATAAACATCTACCTTTTGCGTGGGTTTATGTAGGACTTAGGCATGAAACCTAGGCCTCATTGATAGCCCCAAAAGAAAACAGGTTCATTAAGGAGCAATCATCATTGAAAGTTTGCTCATTTTGAAGACAACCATCAGGCAGCCCCTGAAGGAAGGCTCTCAGCCAAAACTGCCAGGTGGTTTAAAGTTTATAAACACTTCCAATAGGCAAAATCCAAAGAATAAAGTATATGCACTGAGGCTGGCTGAGGCTGTGGTCCACACACCGGCTCATTCAATCCAGTTTTATTCCCGGATACCATTGCCAGCATCACTGTTAGCAACTACCAAGACCAGGACAATGACATGCACATCTACAGAAGATCCTGACTATCTGTGTCTTTCCGTAGACATAAAGGTACAGACAGAGCACGGCTCTGTGCACACATCCAGCACATCTAACACAGTGCGGCTGCCACGCCCTGAACGATGCACCCCGGCACATGCTTTGCTACACAACGTGGATTTGGCTGGTGTGAAATGTAGCCTTGCCCACGTGCAGCCACAGTCAGATGAAAGCGATGTGTAGTTTTAGGGTATCTCGGAAGACGATTTCAGATCGGTGGAATTTATTTTTACTGCTTATTTTTGTAATATGTATGAGGTGCAACAGTTTATAGAAATTTAAGATACTTTTTATTCTAAAAGGAATATAAATTTTCATTTTATCTTTTCTAAAGCATTCTTGTTTAATAGTCATGGCTGATCTTACTATATATAACTTAGTGTTGTCTGAAAGATACGAAGCATTATAATTTTCTATTTTTGTTTACAAATACACAGAACCTTGGCTGTATGCCACCTTCTACCTCAGATATTCAAAACACTACAAGGAACTCATTCTTCTGCAGTATACTGTGGGATAGACCCTGTTTTTTGTTGTTGTTGTTTCTTTGCTCTTTCTATAATAAACAGAAATACACGCTGGAGTTGGAATACATCTAACAAAGGTCCTAAGTGAATCTATCAAAAACCAATGCTGCGTAAGTGATCATTCTCTCATGTAGATTCCAGTGAGGGGCCTGGTGACATCATCCTCAAATTCTCAAGTAAGCAACAGTCTTTTATGTGACAGATGTTACATAAATGTTTGCTGCATTGTCTTGAAATCCAACATTTCTTAGGGTTGCTACATTTTATATAGGGACAACAAACCGAGCTGCAACTAAAGGGCAGAAGATCAGGCCTTCCCTCTTCCCAGTACAGGCCTGCTGGCTGAAATTCATTTCCACAGAAGGGGGTGTTGGAGGCAATCACTTCTCACAGGATCCCCATATACATGTCTGTTTTCTCCCCTGTGCTCAGCCTCCCTCTGGTTCCAAGGTGTGGTTTGACCTTGACACAGAAGCAAAAGGAGACTGCCCTGTACTCACCACATGCCGGGTGCTCTGCGAAGTACCTAAGAAATATATCCCCTCACACATTCTCACAGGTGCTTTTCGAGAGAGATGTTTTGTAGATATATCAGGAAATCCTTATAAATATATCAGCTACTTCTCTTTGAAGAAGGAGCCACTCCTTCAAGTTCCCTGCCCTCTTCAATTCACTGGATGGCCCTGGAAGGCTGCTTGGGCACCCACAGTCTGCCTCATCTCCTGGAAGACTGAATCCTGCTCTCTGTCTTACTCACTGTCCTATCTGCACAGCCACCTCAGGGCCTGGCCCACAGCACGTGTTCAATAAATATTTGTTGAAGGAATGAATTAATGAATGAAGCCTCCTATTTACCCTAACCACTGAGTAAAACCTTTGCTAGATTAAAGGTTTGTCCTACATTGGATTGATTTAAAAATCTGTATATGGTACCATCTATATTAGTGTAGATGAACAGAAGAGATCAGTTTTAGCACCAACTGTCCCCTGCCCCCTCAATGATTCCTAAACACAGAATCTGGGTATCTAGATAGAGACATGAATATCAGGCCAACTGGGCCAAAAATCACATGGTGGCAATGTTACTTTTTGCCCAATAGATAATGAACTTTTAAAACTGAATTTCTGGAGCAAGAAGGGGAGTTACATGGATAGTTTTACTGTGTTACCTTCTGTGCTATATTCTCCCTTCATTAAAGGATGATTTCTACAGAACAGATTCTTTTTTTTTTTGAGACGGAGTCTCATTCTGTTGCCCAGGCTGGAGTGCAGTGGCCGGATCTCAGCTCACTGCAAGCTCTGCCTCCCGAGTTCACGCCATTCTCCTGCCTCAGCCTCCCGAGTAGCTGGGACTACAGGCGCCCGCCTCCTCGCCCGGCTAGTGTTTTTGTATTTTTTAGTAGAGACGGGGTTTCACCATGTTAGCCAGGATGGTCTCGATCTCTTGACCTCGTGATCTGCCCGTCTCAGCCTCCCAAAGTGCTGGGATTACAGGCTTGAGCCACCACGCTCGGCTCTACAGAACAGATTCTATAGACTGTTAATGAAGGTTAAAATGGGTTACGTCTCTTCATGCACAATTGGAAATAAAGTATGGATTTTATAATATATTTTACACGGAGCTTGATATTGTTCTTATGAATTGATAAAGAATTACATGGGGGGGTTAATTTTTGAGGACCACCATATAAACTGAGAAGCTTTTTAAAGGCAAGGAAGGCATTTAGACTGTATTGAAGCACCCTGAGAGTCCTCCTTTGTAAGCAATTACAATACATATTACAAAAAAGTAATATTTAGTAAATAAAAATTTAGGTAGTACTGAAATTTTATTATTACATACAAAGAACCATTCTATAATAGCAACAATATTTTTAGAAGATAAACTAAGAAAAGCAAGACATCTTTAAACTTATCACCATAGTTATTCACTTCATTCAGATTTACAATAATGCGGGGCCTATGCACATACATTCATCTTAACATACTACGAATCACAGTAAACTACCACTAGCAGCAACATATTGGGGAACTTAGAGGATTTTTAATTTGTCCCTTATGTGTCAGCTCTATTTCCAAACTCAAAGGCCAGAACAATTCCAAATTTCCCTAGTACTATTTTTTAAAAGCTTAATGTGTAACATGGGTAGCCATCTGTTGTTCTGGTCTCTTTTTGTTGGGGGAATGAGTGTCAGGTGGCTCTAGTTGGCCATCTTGCTGATGTCATTCTTCGAATCCAAGTAACTATTTCACTACACATAGAGATAGGCAGGTACAGATGAGAAAAAGATTCAGTCTATTCAATATTTGTAACGGCATCGAACACTCTAAAATAGTAAAATAGATTTTATTTGTTAAAAGTTTCTCATTATTACTTTATTCAAAAAAGAATTCATTATTAAGATGGCTACATTGGTGTGTTTTTTTGCTTAGTGAAGAAACATTAAAAATTAAGTTTATAATAATTTTCTTATTCACATACATGACTTTTAAAAACTGTTGTTATAATTTAATATCTCATTTCTGTGTCATAATGTTAATTTTTAATTATGTTGTAAAAATGTGAATTGTGATATTGCATCTTACAGTAATAGGAACAAACATTCAAAGTTATTATTCTAATTCCCCTAATATAAAAAAAGTCACAGAATTTTAATCTACTATTATTACTATGCTTTTTGCTCATACTATTTATAATTCACAGGTATATTTTAAATTTAGTATTTACATAGTTAAATGAAACTACCTCTCACCTTAGGTAAAGCTCCAAAAATAATGTTGTAAGAAATAATTCATAGCAGTCAACTTAGTTACCATGGTGATGGTTGCTATCTAACAGTTTGGGGATAGGAACTTGTTCATTGGTAACTATAATTCTATAAAGGGAGACCATGAATCTTTACGTTTTTAATGGAAAGCAAAATCCCTTCTGAGACGTTTTAGGCATATTGACTCTTCTGTGTGGGACAAGAAGAGGGATGCCTTTTCTGAACCAAAGGACATTGCACCATGTCTTCCCTAAAACATTTCTATCAGATATAAAACATTTATTATATATTTGGTCCCAATAAGTCCACATCTGACTGAAGCCTCCTGAAATTTTTTTCCTCTTATTAAACATTTTTTATTTTGGGAAATAGTTATTTTCCTTTTTTTTTTTTTTTTACTATTATACTTTAAGTTCTGGGATACATATACAGAACGTGCAGGTATGTTATATAGGTAGACATGTGCCATAGTGGTTTGCTGCACCCATCAACCCATCATCTACATTAGGTATTTTTCCCAGTGTTATCCCTCCCCAGCACCCCACTCCCAAAAGGCCTGGTGTATGATGTTCCTCTCCCTGTGTCCATGTGTTCTCATTGCTCAACTCCCACTTATGAGTGAGAACATGTGGTGCTTGTTTTTCTGATCCTATGTTAGCTTGCTGAGAATGATGGTTTCTGACTTCATCCATGTCCCTGCAAAGGACATGAACTCATTCTTTTTTATGGCTGTATAGTATTCCACAGTATATTTGTGCCACATTTTCTTTATCCAGTCTATCACTGATGGGCAGTCGGGTTAGTTCCAAGTCTTTGCTCTTGTAAATAGTGCTGCAATAAACTTACATGTGCGTGTGTCTTTATGGTAGAATGATTTATAATTCTTGTGTATATACCTAGTAATGGGATCACTGGGTCAAATGGTATTTCTGGTTCTAGATCCTTGAGGAATCGCCACACTGTCTTTCACAATGGTTGAACTAATTTAAACTCCCACCAACAGTGTACAAGTGTTCCTATTTCTCCACATCCTCTCTAGCATCTGTTGTTTCCTGACTTTATTCTAACTGGCATGGACCCCTTCCTTACACTTTATACAAAAATTAGCTCAAGATGGATTAAAGACTTAAATATCAGAACTAAAACCATGAAAGCCTTAGAAGAAAATCCAGGCAATACCATTCAGGACATAGGCATGGGCAAGGACTTCATGACTAAAACACCAAAAGCAATGGCAACAAAAGCCAAAGTTGACAAATGGGATCTAATTAAACTAAAGAGCTTCTGCACAGCAAAAGAAACTATCATCAGAGTGAACAGGCAACCTACAGAATGGGAGAAAATTTTTGCACTCTATCCATCTGACAAAGGACTAATATCCAGAATCTACAAGGAACTTAAACAAATTTACAAGAAAAAAACAAACAACCCTATCAAAAATTGGGCAAAAGATATGAATGGACACTTCTCAAAAGAAGGCATTATATGGCCAACAAACATACAAAAAAAAGCTCATCATCACTGGTCATTAGAGAAATGCAAATCAAAGCCTCCTGAATATTAAAGTGGTATCATGTAAACCATAAAGAGAGAAAAGGTCACAGAATTCAGCCTCTCCCGGATCCTGCTGGCAGTTGCTGATGCCATATTCTCTCCTGTGTTACTAGAGGGCAGCAAGAAGAGAGACTGATGATTTCCAGTGGAATCTTGTGGCCTCGGCCTCCCTTCCCACTCTTGACCTCCTCCTTGTCAGAAGAAAGCTTCAGAGTAGTGTAAAGTCTCCCTCAAATCCACCTACAATGAGGTTCCACTTGTCATTGCTTTCTTTGGAGATTAACCTCCTAGGATGATGACCATGACTATTGAAACGCTACCCTCCAGATAGCTGCACCCACAGGAGAACAGTGATACCCAGGAAGCATGCATGGTTATAGGATGGAGGAGGGGGTGGTGAAGGAACAGACCTGGGAGGCCTTTTGTAATCTTCGGCTCTATCTAGGGAAGGAAATGTATAAACATTTTCTTTCTCAACACTGTTAACTTCAGACAAGCATGATGTAGAACAACTGGACACAGACACAGGAGCTCAAGCTCGGGGGAAATAGAAAAATTATTTCCAGTAAGCATTTAGAAGATCATACTGGAGGAAGGAAACCTCCCTGGAAATACAACTAATGAAGACTATTTAAATATAAAATTTGGAGCATTAGTGGACTGCCAAGTTGATAACTCCATGCATTTAATGTTATACACCCCAAGTCAAGGACACAATTATTGCAGCAGAATTTTTGGGGGAAAACCAGCTTTGGACATAGACTCTATGTCACTTAGAGGAAAAGGACAAGTGGTTAATGTACAACCTAAGTGAAACAAAAACTTACAGAATAATAAAGATGACATTTCTTGCAGTCAGTCACTTTTGGCTAAGAGTTTTCAAAATGTTTAATGACAAAAGATGGAGGATGTCCAAACACCATACTACACAGGAGGTGCACGTGAAGGAAGCACGTGTGTGTGAATGTCTGTGTATGAATACCTGTGTGTGTGAATGTGTGTGCATGAGTATGTGTGAGTGTGCAAATGTGTGTGAGCACATGTATGTGTGAGGGTGTGAATGCATGTGTGAGTATATATGCATGTGTGAATATACATATGTGTGAATGCACACGAGTGTATGAATGTATGTGAGTGTATGAATGTGTGTCAATGTGTGTGACTGTGTGAGATAGAAGGCATGTGACTGTGTGAGTGTATGAATGTGTGTATGCGTATGTGAATGTGGAACTGTGTGAATATTTAGGTAAGTGTGTCAATGGGTGTGTGAGTGTGAGAATCTGTGTGAATGATGTGAGAGTGTGAATGTGTGTGTTGGATGAATGTGACTTTGTGATGTGGGGATAAGTGTGTGCGAGTGTGTGAATGTGTATGGAAGTGTGTGAATGCATGTGTGTCTACGCATGTAGAAGCCACTCCTCATTTCCTCTCTATGTTCCACCGTACTTGTGGATGATTCTGACTGGCCTCTCCCCGTGCTGATGTGATAAAATCTAATCGCCACATTGGGGAGCGTTCATCAGGCAGAGATTTGAGGGAAAGAGGCAAACAGCCTTCTGGCTCAGGTCATGTGCTTCCATCTGTGACCTCCCGGGAGATCTGGCTTTGAAGCTGACTGGGCATTTCCCAGATCTGTGATTTGGCTGGCACTCTGTTTGCTGCTGGTCTCTTGCCCTCCTGTGAACAGACCCCTGGTTATTACTCTAAGAAGGAAGATGGATGAATGTGGATCCAGGCACCCAAGTCCTAGCTCAAAACCCTAAATGATATATTTTAAAAAGGACATTCCAACAGTCACAAACTGGTAGGCAAATTGGCAGCTAAAGTTTGAAGGGAAAGATTAAAATAGTTTGCCTTATTGATAAAAGTTCTTTAAGCCATCTCAGAATTTGGAGGGGGGGTAGTAAAGTCACAAAAAAACTCAACGATTTGACACCCTAACCTTTATGTGAGCACATATATATATATTTTTTTTTTTTTTTTTTTTTTTTACTCCCTCATTTTTTTGCCTGATCGGTCTGGTTTGGAATACAAAACAATTGTAAACCGATTCATTCCAATATTGAGTTTATGCAAATTCCTGAAATAATCAATATTGTTAATGTGAGGTCTAACATGGAAGTATACAATCAGAAGCACTGCTCATTTGTAAGCAATAAAATCTGTTTGTAGCTTGGTTTTGTTTATTGAAAAGAAGATAACTTGAGTTACAAGAAATCTAAGAGTGAATTGTGCAGTTATTTGGCTCTTCCACTTGTCACTGAATGGTAGGCAAAAATTTACTGGCTAATCTTATTTTCTTTTCATGTCGAGTGTCATGGTAGCACATCAAATTAATTTTAAGCTGGCCTGATGATAAGATGTGAGTCACTGAAAGTTTTGGTGCTGAATTGGTTTTTCAAGCTAGCTAGTTTCTGAAGGGATCTTTACCACATTTAGTGGTAAAGTGCTTTAGTGATTTTAGTGACATTTAGGATCTAGTTGGGCTCTAAGAGGGTCACCCTGGTGTGTTTCATTGCTGGTTTCATGCCCAAAACAACTTCCAGTGACATCAGGCAATGATTTTTACAGTATGGGCTTTGCTTTGGACATTTTGCCAATTTTATGCTTTCCTACTTTGACCAGATTACACAATTTCATAGCATTATATCAAGAACAATTTAAAAATGTCTTGCTGACCTACAGCAATAGATTCAGAGCTAAGACAGACACATATGTGTTGAGTAAACGAAAGTAAAGGTTTATTAAGAAATAACTCCTACCACTAAAATTGAGAAAATAATGGCATGTGACCTACCATTAATGAGTCAATCAGTATTTCATTAGGAATCTATGATGGGCAGGGCACTATTATAGGTACTGAGGAAGCTGTGGCAAGCCAGAAAGGTGCCCAGTTACCTAAAACACACACACACACACACACACACATACACAACAAAAAAACCAAACTACTCTTGGAATTTAGTATTCTTATTTATTGATTGATAACCATATCTCACACATATAAATAATACCTGTAGTTCCAGGGAAAGACGTATTAGGCAGAAAGCCCAAGCTAAGCATTCGTCTCTGGAATCTGAGTTAGGCTTACATTTGCCATGTAAATGACTGTATTACACATTAAACTGGTTTTTGTAACTTCTACTTCTTAACTGAGTACTTTTTGAATGTACTAACAATATTGAGATTCTGATACCTAGTGCTATTCAGGCCTTGAAGCCAAAATCAGTATAATTATAAGAGATAATAAAGTATTGCACTACCTATGAGCGCCCATTCCTGAAACTCTATTCATGTCTCTTTATGCAAACTGTGCTTGGAAACCACTCAGTTAGGAATAAAGGTGGGGGTGCCTTGAGCAGCGGTGGGATGGTGGGAACCAAGCAAGTTGCTAGGACAATGTGGGTGTCTGGACCTGCAATTTTTCTTGAAAAGGTTTTACAAAAATAATCCAATTATGGAAATTACCTCCCTCCCTCCCTCCCTCTTCTTTCCTATGAAGGTTTTCTATAATCTGTACAATTTTTATTACAATTTTTAGGGAAGTTTCTAATTTCTAATTTTCTAGTTATGTATTTATTTATTTTTTTTAAAGCCAAAAGGCTGGTTGAATAGGAAAGAAAAATCTGGAAATGGGCAATTTCTTATAGACAAAAGTAAATGGGGTAATGATATGTTGAAATATCTTCTTTCTTGTTTCTCAACATCATTAATTTTTGTCGGTATAAGTTTATAATACAGCATTCTAATACTCAGTTACTAGAGATAAGATTTATTAGAGGTATTAATCTGTATCTACAGAATGAAGATACTTTAAAATTACATTTATCAGTGATCAGTTTCCCCCAGATTTTAGTCAGCCTCACAATTCCACTGTCTTTTACTGCTTTCCAATGACACTGAGCTCCCGTAGAGAACTTGGGGGATCTGAAGTTAGAAGCCCTGGCTATGAGTCCACCTCCTTAAAATCTCCCACGACTGTGATTCTGGCAAGCTCTGAACTTCTCTCTCTGTTCTTGAGCCTCCTTATCTATAAGATGGAAAACGTAATGCCACACTTTGTACAGTTATTGTTAGAATCAAAATTAATTCAGGTAAAAAATGGTAGTTAATCTTAAAACATATCTTATAGTGTTTGGAAGAATTTAAAATATTCTATTGAGAAGTAGTCTTTAAGATAAGTGTAAGTGCTTGTTTTATTTTTAATGAAATGATTGCTGGTATTTGAAAACATATATATGAGAATGTGTAACTTGTGGTTAATGTATTTTTATGTTAGCATAGGCTACTGATGATTTCCAAGTTCTCTGAGGCACAGAAGAAGGCCATTATGGCAGATCTTAAATTATTGCTCTAATTTGTATAGTGCTAAACAATGTTCTTCAATTTTAAAAGTTTTATATGCACTCAGAATAGCATCAATCCTTTACATTTCTGTTAAGACCTTGGGGAACTACCTTACACCAGAATGAACAGATCTTTGCAATTTAAAATGGTAATCACATTCAAAAATACACCTCCATAAAATACATGTGCATTATATAAACATCACCTATTTATCAAACTTACTAAATAAAAATAAAATACAACACTTTGGGAGGCCGAGACAGGTGGATCACGAGGTCAGGAGATCGAGACCATCCTGGCTAACACGGTGAAACCCTGTCTCTACTAAAAAATACAAAAAACTAGCCAGGCGAGGTGGCGGGCGCCTGTAGTCCCAGCTACTCAGGAGGCTGAGGCAGGAGAATGGCGTAAACCCGGAAGGCGGCGCTTACAGTGAGCTGAGATCCGGCCACTGCACTCCAGCCTGGGCGACAGAGTGAGACTCCATCTCAAAAAAAATAATAAAATAAAATAAAATACAAAAGTATGATTGCATACTTTTGATGCTAAATATTAAGAAATTCCTAAAAAGAGCACAGTTACAATGTTTATGAAGCCTTTTCTGACCAACCCATCTAGAGTATGTTATCACCCCCACATCACCTCGTTTTAATTTTCTCGTAGCAGTTAACATTTTTTGGAATGAATCTTTTCCTTGATTAAGTAACTAACTGTCATTTCCCACTCCCAAAACTTAACGTTCCATGATACCACAGGCCTTTACTTTTGTTCACAGTCATATCCCAGCATTGCAATTTTCGATGCATGAAATAAAAGAAAGAAGAGAAGGAGGAAGGAAGGAAGAGGTTAGAGATCAGGAGAGAACTATCAACGCAGGTATTTTTGTGAGTCTAGCTGAAGTGAAGGTAATAAATATGTTACAACTTTGGCCTTTATTATATCAGAAATTTCTACCTGATAAGAAACACTCATAAAGTAAGATGACTTTAAGAAGACATAAAGTAAGGTGGCTTTATTTCAATAATATGTGGATAAACCAGAGCACATTTAGAACAAATGTACATGTATATGTTCTCACTCATAAGTGGGAGCTAAGCTATGAGGATGCAAAGGCATAGGAATGACACAATGGACTTTGGGGACTCAGGAGGAAAGCATGGGAAAGGGGTCAGGAATAAAAGACTATGAATTGGGTTCAGTATATACTGCTTGGGTGATGGGAGCACCAAAATCTCACATCAGCGCTAAAGACTTTACTCATGTAACCAAACACCATCTGTTCCTCAAAAACCTATGGAAAGAAAAATTTAAAAAAAGAAGAAATGTACGTGTGGTAGCAAGAAATCACACTGGTAAGTGAACAAGGAGTTATAATAAAAAGTTTCATTGGAATATCCCTCTGAGTGAAAAGTTTAAAAAGTTAGAGCATTGTAATAATCCATGCACAAATAATACTACTAGTAGAATGATTCTCTTCATTGAACACTTGATAATCATTAAGCAGTGTGCTAGCTGCTTTGTATTCATTCCCTGCATGTGAAAAACATATCTGTGAAAATGTGCTTAAGGAACGCATGGACACATAATAGTCAATAGACTGACAGTCACCTGTAATTCCACAGTACCAAACCCAGGAAGGGCTCCCAGGAATGTCCCCATTCCATCTCAGAGGACTTTCAAAGAGGACACCCAATCTCCTAGAAGCAGACCATCTTTTAATGAACCTTCTAGTTCAATTAGTTTACAATTTGCCTCCTTTTCATAAAACCGTATAGAGTACAATTTCCTAATAAAGCAATCAAGAAAAAAATAGCGGACGTTAAATAATCGCACAAAATGCTCCATGTACTGCCAAGAGGGCTCACAGTATATTTTCAGGTAAATTTTTAATTACTTGCAAATTATAATGTTTAATTAGTTTCACAGGAATAATACAATGTTATGGAAGAATATTCTTTGCTGAAATTGTAATTTCATTCTGCACATGGTATTAATGATAATGAATTTATCAGGAATCAGGCTTTCCAAGAACTACTTCCAACTCTTTAGCTTTCCAACTCTGAAATTATATTAAAAATAAGTCTGAGACATTTTACAAACTCCTTAGAAAACTTGTAAGGTATTAATTCTATCATGGTAAACAAAAGGGCCCCCATAACCTGCCACGACTTTTATAACTATAGCATTTATCTGAGCAAGGGCAAAGCACACAGTCATTAGTCCCTTGCCTACCTCTTCCCTGAGTACAAAAATCACGCTTTTTTCCCTGACAATAGTCTGAATGGAAAGGCAAACATTACGAAAATTAAATCTCATAAAATAAGGATTAGTACACTCGAAACTAATAATATACCGTGGACTCTACATCTTTTTTGTTCTGATTTATTATTCCCAAATAATAAATTTCAGCCTTTTGCAGACAAGGTATTCTGCTGGGATAATCTCAGAAAACATGTGCTAAGACTTTCAGGCTATGTTACATAGATGGAACGACAGCATCAAGGAACGTTCCGAGCCAGAGGGATCCTGAAGCCGCCCTAGCCCAGCCCCTTCATTTTACTGATAATGAAATACATCCATGGTTATTTGGGGATTTGCCTTTGCTGCTATTCACTGGCAAATCCCAGCAACTCTTTGCCGTTCTCTTCCTTTACATTCTGTAAAGACCCATGAAGCCATTGTCACTGGCAGCACAGAAGCAGTACTGAGCAGAGGATGCGCATGTCATCGTACCTGGGTGTACCAGCGTGATGTAACGAGGAATAATTAAAAGGACCTACCAGTCTAACTTAGGAGCTTCAGGCATGCTGCCCTGTGTCAGCAGCTATCAGGATAATGTAGTCCTAGAACAGGTCTAAAAGGAATGTGGTTTTAGGTTTTAGCGCAGACTTCAAAGAGCCTGTTCTTCAGTAGGATTCCGTGTTGGTTTGTGATTGTGTAACAATCCCAACAATTCCCCATCTACAGGAAAGACAGGGCATCCCCGGCAGACCCTGAGCGCATGTGCATGGCGAAGGAGCTGCATATTCCTCCGGCCGGAAGCAGGTGACCAGCCGGGAAGGAGGCCGTGCTCTGGCAGCTCGGGTGCGCTCTAGGCTGTGAGCAGGGATCTCACCTGCATGGGGCAGGGCGGGAAAAAAACTCAATGCCAGGGCAAGGGGTCCTCTCCAGGCACTCAAAGAGCTCCCATCTTCTGTCCCTCAGGGGAGAACAACTCCCAAGGGGGAACGACTGTGGCCCCGCATCTCACCACTGCACTGCAGCAGCTGGCCTGCCACAGCTCCCAGCGCTGTCTACCCAGCACCATGGGAAGCGCGTTCCTCACCACAATCTAAAAGATGTCATTCTGTCTCTTAGATAATTCTGGTTCCATTTTAAAGAGATAAAATTGAGGTCAAAAAAGACTGATGGTCATTCTAGTAGTAGTGGGAAAGGATGGGATTTAAAACCAGGGCTGTCCAACTGGAAAGCCCATTGGCCTTTCAGGGCGGCCTATCGCCTCTGGCTCCAGGCTGGATCTAGGAACACCGTGTATCCCATCCCAGTCACCAAGGCCACGTGCAAAGGCATCTCTGCTGCCTGTTCATAGGTGTCTGAAAATCCTTTGAAACAAACCTCTTTATTCAGTGAGAGATCCAGCTTAAAATGCAAAGGGTTTAGAATAAGAAAAGTCACCTTGAAGGGTAAATGGCACCTGCAATATAAAGCTAATCTTTCTTCTCTCCATTTTATTGATGAGAAAAGTGAGGCTCTGAAAAGTTCTGAGAATTGTCCAATAGCCAACAGCAAAGTAATGGGTTACAGAGAAAAGAAACCAACGTGGGCCTGGCTCCAGGCCTGGTTCTTTCCCTCTAGGACGCTGCCTTCTAGGACGTGGGCTCCTTAGAGAACCCTCTTCTTTTGCTGGAGAAAACTGGGCCTGTTCTGACTGGGAGATGTTCCCAGGACCCTGGAGGGTTGCCACCTGGTTCATCAACGTGTGTCTGTGTCACAGGGAGAAAATATTATTTTAAAATCTCATTTCAATTTGGGCCAGTTGCTGAAGAACTACATTTCTCTTGCGGATAGTTCTTTTTGTTTGGAAAATATCTCCATGCGCATTTTAATAAGGCAAAGATAGCAGGCCTTTTGAACAGTCTGGGAGGGGAGAGAAGAGAGTTCCTTTGCTCTGCATAATAAAGAGGAACCGGAAGCGGCTCCAAGGTAGGGACCCTGGAGGAGAAGCCAGCACAGCCCTTCAGGAAGCCAGGGTGCAGGGGAGGAAGGCCACCGTGCTTGCCACAGTGATGTCCAAGAATTCTCACATCTGTTACCAGACATGTGGAGGGAGAAATGGCAACAGGGATGGAGAGATATCCAAGAAGGTCCCACAGCAAGAGTTCGGAATAAAAACAAAAACAGAATAAAACAAAACCCAAAATAACAAAACACAAGGTAGGGTCCTGAGGCTTCTGATAGCAATGAGAGGAGGGTTCCAGCTGTTTTAATTGGGCGCCAAGGTCAGTGGGCTAGAGGACTGGAGAGCATTCAGGTGACACTTCTCAGGGGCAATTGAGCATTTGGTACTAAGCCACTGGCAAAGGTAACTTCACAGTGGATGGAAGCAGGACAAGGAGTGGAGAGCTATTGCCTAGTCTTTCCCCCTGCGGACCCTGGTTATCAGCTGAGTATCACTTATATTTATTATTTACCATGCAACCAATATTTCTCCATGCCTATCATGGACAAACCCTGAAACAAAGAACCACAGAGGAAACACCTCTTGAAGTTCAGTCAAGAGAAAATGTTTGGCTTTCCTGATGCACTGATTTACTTCCTTTAATCAAACATGCACAGTGGAGCTTGTCAAGTTTCCTGTCATGAGTATCTCTGGTCTCTTTTGGTTCGGTTGGGTGCAATTTGCTTTTCTTAGCATGATTCCTGTGATAGAATTCTCTTTCTCCATCCTGCTTTCTTTTCTGTTTAGGCTTTTATTGTAACTGTGTCTTTTAAGTTCCCTCAAACTGTATTGGAAGTAGGAAAGTCGGTAACTAGTTGAAATAGGGGAATTGGAAATCAGCATTCTAGTTTAGAGATTTTTTTTTCTTCTGTGTGTTTGGTAAACCCCTCTTGAAATAAACATGGAAGAATGAAATATCTGAAGTGGCAAATTCTGAAGTGCAGAGAACTCTGAGAAGTTACAGCAAAAGAGTGAGCTCTGTGGCTCGCAGGGTTTCTATGTCAGTGAGGATAGTACCTGGCACATAAATGTTACCAGATTTTATTCATAAATGTTATAATAAAGAGTAATTGGAGAAGAAGGAGATGTTTTAGAAGATTTCTGGAAAAGGGATGGGTGACGGTAGGGCTTAGGGGAGATTAATTGGTAAAGACCGGAAGCACAGGACTCCATATGCTGTATTCAATAAATGTGTAACTTCCTTTAAAATTATTTTAAATGAGCAATTTCTCTCACCAAAAGTATCACCTCTGTTTTTCTCCCACAAGTATTTTTCACCTCTCACTCATGCATTTGTTAATCCATTTGATTAATTAGAATGCTCCGGTAAAAATGAGTTTGGGTTCATTTAATTTCTTGGTTTTCAGAGTGATAACTAGGAAATCAATTCTGCTTTAGTCTTTCATTGCTGAAAATATTCTCAACATCTATTAGCTTACCTTTTTAATCCTAGCAAATAACATATTTAATATTTCTGTAATATTTCTTACATGCATTAGAAAACATGGGTATCTCTGGTTTGTCATTTTAAGTAAATCATAACTATATAGGTTTATAATATGAAAATTTGGCTAGCTATTTACTGACCCTAGCACTAACCTTGGAGGCTGATTTTTAAAACAAATCTTTGCTATTTTGTTTGTTTTGCAATGATTTCAAGCTCTAAAAGTAGAGCAAAAAGAAAAAAAAGTCTAGTTAATTAAAGGTTCTATTTAGCTATGTTCCAGTTAATTTGAGCCTTTCTGAATGCTAATTGCATGAGGCAAGTTAAATTTATTCTGGAGAAGATAAGCCTTTTGTGAAATAAATTCAAGGAGTTCTTAGTCTTCAAGAAGTGTAAAATAAACTTTTAAATAATTTAAGTTATACGTAATGTACTTAAACATTTTCAGGATCATATAGCAGAGTTGAGTTGAATTATAAATCTGAATAGCTACAGTCTAAGCTTTTTAAAATCTTCTTTAGAAAGTTTAAAAGGAATCAATATAGTCAAAACTTAATATATATATATAAAAAGAATTCTGTTTCAATGTGAAGCACTCAGATTAATTTACAATAAGGCTTACTGTCAATTATATTAAGATGCTGTATCCCTATATCCTAAAACAGTAGGTAACAGAGTAAGACTATCATAATCAGTGGAACTATATCATTTTCTCAACATACTCATGTACATTAATAATTAAACTTCTTAATTTTGTGGGAGCCAAGGCAGATTGCATACATACCCCACAATTTTATATCTCAAATAGCATTCAGACCAGAGCAGCTGTGAGGTCTTAAATAACCAGTATATGTCAATTATGGTTGAGAGCCACGGTCCAGAGCAAGAATTTGGCCATTTTCCTAGGTTTCTTGAGGTTTTATACTGTCCTAGAGGGAGTATATTACACATGTTCACAAATGTTCGGTTAACATTTCATAATTGGTGACAGATTCACTCGAGGTTCTGCAAACTCCGAACAGCTATAGATCATTCTCCTAACAATCACTATGTAAATCTAAAGGCATTTCTACTGGATTCTTTGGTTTAAAAACTTGGATTCTTTGGACAGGAAATGAAATAAAACATAATAGCACATACTTGATAGATCAGTAGTGGGAACACAGTAAAACAGTATATGAAACGTGCCCACAGCAAACGTCTAGTATATGTAGTCAGTACTCAGTCAAGGTGTAGGAGTAATCAGAGGCGCAGAAGTCTCTCTACAATGAAGTCTTTACCAGAAATGATTTTCCAACCAACTAAAGTATTCTTGGAGTTAAATGTCAACACTTGTAGACATTGAAAGTTTATTTTAGTGAAAATTAAACTTTCTAAAATATATACAACACTGAGAGTTCATTTAAACGTGAAAGCAAGGGCTAGAACAAAAGGAAGCATTTTGAGGTTTTCAAAATCTTGAGTCCCTTTTCTTGTGAAGATTGATGGATGGACAAATAGGTAGATAGGCAGGAAGAAAGAACATCTGTCATCTATCTCATTTTACATCTATTTGCCTATCATTAAACTCCCAGGATCAACAGGATTCTAGGTGCTACATATGAGCACCTAGAATAAGGTCTGGCACATAGCAGGTCATCAAGCAGGTATGGAATGAATAAGTATGTATTTGTTTATCCTAGAGTTATTTTTCCAACTCTACTCTGTGGCTATAATAAAATGATTTTTAAGAATACCTTTCATGTCAAATTATGATATGGACATTAAGCATCAAAATATGGATAATTGGCAGTCAGAAATTTTGAAATACAAATATTTTTACTCAAGCAGCATGGGCAAAGACTTAATCAAATGTCAACAGGGAACACACCACACAATTGAGAGGAAGAGGAAGAGCTTAAAAAGATAATTATTGGATGGTGAGATTTAGAAATAATCAGATTGTCACTGGGACTCAATGAGTAGAGAATTTCTGTATCTTCCCATAAAACTGAGAGCATGGAAAATTCCTTGGCTCCATAGAGAAAACAGAGAGTAGCAAGAGTAAATGATTTCACATTAATTTTTAAGCCAAATCTAACCCAGGCAAAAGGGCACAGAGGCCTCAGCAGGGCCTGCCTTCGAGATGAGATCAGCTCCAAAGATCACCCCGGCCAGTCTGCACAAGCAGCAGAGAGAGATGCCTTGCAGCCTGGGATGTGCTCACACTTCCCCAGAGTGGCTCTCTTCATCCCAGCACATGCTTTATCTCTGTCTTACTCTAGGGTTTACAGCTTCGTGTTATGGATGAGGGTTGAGAAACGTACCTGAAAGCAGACAAGCAAGCTTTTCCAATTACACGGAGTGACTTTCTGTACTAGTCCTGGATCTTTGCTCTTTGAGTCTGGAATATGTGGATACTCCCAGTTTATAAAGATGGCTCTGTGGCCACCTTGACATGGCACGTTAAATTGAAATTCTGCTTCAGGTACAACTTAGATGTTGCAGCATTTCTTGCGTGCCTAGCATCAATTGCTTCTTCCTAAATGTATCCCTGTTGCCTTTTCAGCCATCTCCTTTCTTCTGTTGTATAAAGCATTGAGGGAGTAAACAAAGACACTTCCCCTCTCCCCCACGACAGAGGATACGGGGGGTCCCAAGAGGTTCAGCCAACGCTCCCCTCTCACTTCCCAATGTAATGACATGAGTGAAGCTTTGCCCATCTTTCTCCTTTGCCCCTATAACCCCGAGTCTCATGAAAGGTGGTACAAGGGGGATTTGGACTTCATTCCCAAGACCCTCTGGGGCTACCTGAATACTGCCTTCTAAATCTTGAAACACCTTCCAAACTTTTGAGCCACCTCCTCAGTCCACTGAGTGCCTGTAGACTATCCTAGAGAGAGTATAGTACAGCCTCTTTCCCACCTATGTGTGGTCAAGCCAGACAGAGAGGAGTTCTGTCGCCTAAAACCAAAGATCTCAGCTGATACAGAAATGGCAAGACCCTAGTGGATACAGAAATACTGAGACCTTAGCAGATACAGAGATTCCCAGACCCTAGTGGATACAGACATACCGAGACCCCAGGAGATACAAAAATACCCAGACCCTAGCAGATACAGAATTACCACTCTGTGCAGACTCCCTCGGCAGCATCTCAGTGTGACGAGTCATAACCTATGAACACCAGTGGAAGAGGACATTTAGAGAGCTTTACAACAGAGATCTAAAGGGTTTCACCAACAATTACAATGAGCACAACTTTAAGAGATTCAGTAAAAGATTTATCTAACGGTTAAGTACCCAGGACTTTCTGCCAGCACCTCTGCATCTCCATGATGCGATGGAAATAAATGTGTATAATGAGAGGTGGGTGGTGAGGCAGAGGGAGGTGGGTTTTGCTCAGCGCTTCCACGTTCCCTCTGTGGTGCTCCTTGTGTTGACGACTTCACTCGGGGTCTCAGTTGCTCTCGCTTTGATAGGTAGCTAAAAACACCTGCCATACTTTTCTGGCTGTTTTTTAATTTTGGAAGTTAAAGGAAGTAAGAATTGGAGGCATATACAAGACATTATATATGCACCTATTACTGGTAGCCTAACAGATCCTAAATCAAAGATTCAATATTTTGATCACCTACATTTTACTGTATTCCCATTCTTAGAAAATTGGTCATCTTAAAACAATCTTTATTAACTTTTTCTAAGGCTCACCTAGGAGTGAAAACTGGGAATATATATTAGCCAATTGAATGAAGACATCAGACCAACAGCACATTAATTTTATTAAATGGTTACCAAGAAATTCTATTAACCCTCTCAGGTTCCACACTTCGAGCTGATTTAATCTACAAAATGCTTTGCATGCGTATGAAGTCATATATTTAAATGTTCTTTGCTGCCAGCTGTGAAGCCCGTAAATATTCTTCTTGCAAACAAGAAGCGCACAGCCTTCATGAGAAGCGGTTTGCCTCCTTGTCCATTGTTTTTCTCCCTGATAGGCCTTGACAGCTGATTTACAGGAAGGGGCCTCGCCTTATCTGCATCTGTATTGATGTGTTTGGTGAGCAAAAAAAGGAACCAACAGACTTAATTTTAATCAGGGAAAAAATGGACTTTACTCATTCTCTCAAGGAACTACCTGAATTCATCAGGTTTTTAAACCATCTCCTCTTATCCTCAACATGGAAATTCTTCAAAGGCAGTACTGGTACAAGGACAGAATAATTATCCACTCGAAGCCTCCGTAACTTGCTTAGGGAACATAATCATGGCTTCTCTTCCATGATATACAGCAAAGCATTTCAAATCTATACCTTTGATAAAAATTTACAAATTGGCAACAATATATTGACCAATCAGGAATCTGAGAGAAACAATTAAATATTAAATCTCAACTTACGAAAGCAAATGCTTTAAACTGTCAAATCCTAGAAAATCTATATTTTGGGCAGATAGAATAATAGCCACAATGATTTTAACTACACACATTGCAGATCAAAGACTCCAGACCACTTGCTAAATGGAAACAAGAATAAATAAACATGGTGACTGGGACTCAAGTTTACCTTCCTCTTAGGCAACCAAGTTGGCATGTTCTGCTAGACAGCTTATTTTCTAAAGAACTGAGACAAGACTCTCAAACTCCTGTTTTTCTGTACCATTTTTATGTTATCTGTCTTCCGTATATATAAAATTCATTTGGTGAAAACTATTAGAAGAGGCCTTTTAACTTTAAATCACTCGATTTTAGAAAAATGAAATGCACAGCTATATAGATATATAGGTGTGGAATTATTTCTTACCCTGTTACAAGAATGTTTTCTTTAGTTATCCCCTTGAGGAAACTAATAACTTTAACACTTGCTTCCCTTTATAGATGATATAAATTAGTTAAAATAAGAAAATATCTATATAAAAACTGGCCTTTTTGTGTCTTCCTTCTCTCTCCCCTACTCCCACCTCCCTGCTGAACCCACTTTTTAGAAAGTCAAAGTTGTAAAATCCATTACTCTTGTAGGGGAGAAAAAAGTAATACCTTTTCCTCACCAACTACAAGAATCATGGCTGACACTCCTATGACAGAAGGTGGATTAGCAAGAGAAAAGCATAACAGATTTATGTAACAAAGGTTTTCTGTGACACAGGACATTACCTTCTGAAATGAAGACCCAAAGACCCAGGAAAAACTACATAACTTTGTTGCTTAGGTTCCAGGGAGAATGTACAGTTGTATAGAAATGTGCCTGGACACAAAGCGGGTACGACCTAACGTGCTAGACTGGGGGGACTCTGCAAGGCTTATTTATTTAGCTTCTTCTTGGCCTTTCTGGGCAGGGCAAGACACCTAGCACTTGAGGGTCTGCAGGGGAGAAGGGGAGAAGGTCAGAAAGTGGCCTTTCTAGGTTTTATGATTTGCTTTGACGAAGATAAATTTTGGTTTCTATGAACCTCCTTGGGAGAGAAAGGAAGGTGAAGGAAAGGAGGGAGGGAGAAGGTGAGAGAGCGACCTCTGAGATGCGGTATTTTGGGATAGCGTCTTCTGAACTCTGATACTCCTCAGTCAAATGTGTGTTGAGTTGAATTTCTTTTTTTTTTTTTTTTTTTTTTTTTGAGACGGAGTCTCGCTCTGCCGCCCAGGCTGGAGTGCAGTGGCCGGATCTCAGCTCACTGCAAGCTCCGCCTCCTGAGTTTACGCCATTCTCCTGCCTCAGCCTCCCAAGCAGCTGGGACTACAGGCGCCCGCCATGTCGCCCGGCTAGTTTTTTGTATTTTTTAGTAGAGACGGGGTTTCATCATGTTAGCCAGGATGGTCTCGATCTCCTGACCTCGTGATCCACCCGTCTCGGCCTCCCAAAGTGCTGGGATTACAGGCTTGAGCCACCGCGCCCGGCCAGGAAAAGGTAGTTCCTTTGGGTTCATATATAGAAACCAAATAAGTTAAAAATAACAGAACTCCTCAGATAGTTGGGCAGATTTCATTCTAGTAGACATTTAAAAGAAATTGAAGATTGATGCATTTAAAACCAATAATTAGATGTTTTTATCATTGTACATTTCTTGCAACAACTCTGGCCATTCATTAGTCTATTTTTAGGTGAGAGAACAAAGGTACAAAAATGGCAAACAGGAAAAGAGACAAGCGCAAAACAGCTTCACTTCAATCATCTACTGAAAAAAAAAGATACAGAAGCATAAGTTCCTGTGTCATCATTGTGCCTTCATGGAGGCCTCCAATTATTTAAGGTAGAATATTTTGGGGGCTAAGAACATGATACCCCAAAATATAGCACCTTTGTGTACTATTTTAGGCTCAAGAAAATGGAAAACGCCACAGAAGCAGGGGGGTCTCTGTGACCTTCTCCTGTCTTCTGTCTCCTGAAGTAGGCATGGAAACTAGAATTTCCTCCTCCCCTCCTTCCCTGAAGCAGGCCATGACAGCAGGGAAGGCCACTCTCTGACCTTCTCCCTCACTCCTTCCCTGAAGACCTCATGTGACAGGAGTTCCGTTCTATACCAGGAGGGAAGGAATGTCACTCAGGAACACGGAGGAGAAACTGGGCAATCAAGTCTCCCTGAGTTGCCCCAGTTTGTACCCATCAGAGCATGCCATTTCATCCTCCAGTCATACTTCTGCATGCCTGTCCATAAAAGTACACACATCTCTGTTTCTTTGGGCCTTCATTTCTGAAGGCTCCCGTGTCACGTAAAACCTCTATTAAATAAATGTGTTGTTTTTCTCGTTACTCTGTCCTTTGCTCTAGGGATCTCAGCCATGAACCTTGTGATAGGTAAGGACAATGTATTATTTCTTCTCCCCATAATATAGTGATTGACTTGGCTCTGTGTCCCCACCCAAATATCATCTTGAATTGTTATGCCCAGGGGTCAAAGGAGGGAGTTGGTGGGAGGTGACTGGATCATGGGGGCGGTTCCCCCATGCTGTTCTCATAACAGGGAGTGAGTTCTCACGAGATCTGATGGTTTAAACGTGTGGCACTTCCACCTTCTCTGTCTCTCTCCTGCCGCCATGTAAGATGTGCCTTGCTTCCCCTTTGCCTACCACTAGGATTGTTAAGTTTCCTGAGGCCTCTCCAGCCATGTGAAACTGTGAGTAAATTAAACCTCTTTTGTTTAGGAATTATGCAGTCTCAGGTAGTTCTTTATAGCAGTGTGAAAACATGCTATCCGTATAGTTAGACATTACTCAAGTGCTAAACACAACATTCACCGAATATTCAAGAGTTAATGTATGTCAGCACAATGATGATACCAATATGGCTACCAAATTAATAGTTAATGTGTTACAGTAACTTTTCATCAAACATTTTCTTGTCAGGTAACAACAAGAATATACACACATTTATTTTTAAAAGCCTTCTGTCAAGTTGCATTAAAAGCAGGTTTCAACATGATTGGCAGAATTAAGAAGGCTTTGAAACAGGTAACACAGTTGCATTTAAGTGTGGGCAACAAGAACATATTTTATATCTTAGATCTAGTTTATTAAAGAGACCTTAAATTAAAAAAAAAAAAAAAAAAACAGAGCAAATGGATTATCTGGAGAATTCAGAGCTAAAGTGATTAATTAGACCTTATTTTGTCTTGAACAGATTTACTAAGCATTTTTCAAATAGCCACATTGTTTGTAATTACCAAAATCACACCTCCATTGGCCAGCCTTAGTTACTTCATGCATGAACGACAATCTGATGGAACACTCTTGTTAGAGCTTCATTCTTCATTGTAATTAGCCATAATCATAGCCTTCCTGGGTGCATGAGAATGTGCAAGCCACTATTCACAACCCCAACCCATTTGAATATGAATCTTCTCAGTAAGGAGCAGTAAAATAGGAGAAACAAAGCAGTTTCTCTAGGGAATTTTGTAAAGCATCTCTACTCTAATTCTGCCTCCCTTCAAAATGTTCTCTCTCCAGTATCTGGATTCTATTTGCTAAAACAAGGGTGGCTTAATGAGGACAATGGCTTATTATTTCTTAAGTGACACGGGAGGGTCCAAGTATTACAGGCTTAGTTCTTTCAGTCTTTGCCAAGGACACAAGGAACAAAAGAACAAGCAAGTGTGCGTGGAAAAGAGAACTCAGACTGGGCTATGCTCTGTGAACTCTCGGAGCAAGATGGGGGCCTTTGCTATTCCGGAGCTCAAAGGCTGTTGCTTGCTTGCTTTCTTCTTTCTCCCCTCTTTACCCACCCTCCTGCAAATGACTCAGACATTATAGAAAAAGGCTCAAAGCAGCAGGGATTGAAAACAAAGGCTAAGTGGAGGAGGGGTGACATGTCTGATCCCCTCCCAAGCACATTCATAGTGAGCCACCTACTGGCAACTCCACTTTTCCTTCGTTATTGTCTAATCACCCAACCTCTTCAGGGAAAACCTAGGTGAACACGTTGGAGTCACTCCAGATGCCTTCTCAGCCCAAAATGGGAAAAACAAAATTCAGGGGCAAATCAGCATTCAGCGTAGCACTGTGTCTTTAGAAGAAAACTCAATCCTTCTGGAAAAACTATGGCGAAATAGCAGATGTAAAAAATTATTCAAAAAGCTATGTGTTCTGCATCAAAATGTGAAAGATGATTCAAATTACTTGAAAAGAATCATCATTTGACTTATGAAGCAAAATCAACTACTCATTTAAACTAATCACATCATCTATGAAAAGTGTGGTGCTGCATCCGCTAAAGATCTGGCCCTCCTTCAAAGCCTTTACCATTTGTGTGGAGAGATTTTTTTCTTCGAGACCTGCCACTCACCTATTAAGATACCTATTTATGTTATTTGCTACCAGAAGATGTTCCAGGGCTGCAGGAGACTCGGGAGGATTCTCTGATCATCTCCTGGGCTTAGACCTTCATCATGTGGAAATGACTCTCCCAAGGCCACACAGCCGGTTGAATGTGTCACTACTAAAGTATCTGACAACAATACAATTCAGCACTTCCACTGCTGTATGCACATGGTGGTTTTAGGCCAGGTGTGGTGGCTCATGCCTATAATCCCAGCACTTTGGGATGCCGAAGTGGGAAGATCGCTTGAGGCCAGGAGTTCAAGACCAGACTGGGCAAAAGAGTGAGACCCTATCTGTACAAACAATTTTAAAAATTACTGAGTGTGGTGACACACAACTGTAGTCCCAGCTACTCGGGAGGCTGAGGTGGGAGGATCTCTTTTGATCCTAGAAGTTCGAGGCCACAGTGAGCTGTAATCGCACCACTGCACTCCAGCCTGGGTGACAGAGTCAGACCAAGTCTCTAAAATCAACAATAATAACAACAACAACAAAACCAAAACTCGCAGCCTTGGACCTGAACAAAGATAAGTGGCTCTCCTAGTCAAGGAAGGCCTAAAGTCCGGCATGGGTGGAGGTGGCCTGGGGCACTGTCTGAGAGATGAGAGGCAGAACCTGAACCCGGACTCCGTGAGAAGGGGCCATAACTGACTAGCAACATCTGTTCATTGGTGCCCAAGGAAGGCCATTTAAATCACCTGTCTCCCACCTAGTGTCCACTGTGCTCCAGGAACTGCTAAGCCCTCTGGAGGCATCTCCAGTGGAGAAAACATGACTAAACTTCCCAGAAGCAGGGAGTTGGGAGGCGGGCACACATGCTGCCGGGGTGATTGGGGGTATCTCTTCCTATCTCCCTTGTCATAAATTACATTCAAATTGACAAGAGAGCTTCTTCCTGGCTATTTGCTTCTTTGAGCTCTCTGTTGTCACGTACCATATTTTGGGATTATTTTATTTTGAAAGCCATTTGAATATATTTAAGTCCCTCACTCTGTATTTCTTCTTTCCCCATTCTTTTTCTTAGAATAACAATTTAAGACAGATGGCTATAATAACTCCTTCATCAGATAATAAGATATAATTTAAGACACATTTACAATACTTACATCTCTTTGATACGCAAAAAAGAAGAGTCTCTATAAGATTAGGAATTACTCTAAACTGAAGGCCTGAAGGGCTGACAGAGGCCACTTTTCCTACTAATTTCATCAGTGTCATAAATCACAATTATAACATGATCATCATGTACTGTGTTCTATTGTGTGCCAGATAGGGTGCTAAGTGTTTTAAAGGCACTCCTCCACCTAATCCTTACAACAGCTCTACCAGATGTCAGCACTGGACATTATCTCCAGTTTATGCCGAGTCTGAGAAGGCAGCAACAGCTTGCTCAAGATCACACAGCTAGTTAACAGCAGGGCTAGAAGTGAATGAAGGAATCATGGTTAACACGAGACTGCGCAAGGAGTCCTCTGCTCCTAAGATTCAGCCACTCCAGCAGCAACCAAGCCAGGCGCGCTCCCAGGGCACAGCGTGGAAGCCATGATGCTGCAGTGGCTGCTCTGCCTCTCTAGGAAGAGTGCAAGGATACGGTGATAAGGAGAAGGGCAGAAGAAATGCTTTTCAGACTCTGTGCACCTCCAAAGGCACTACTCATGTGAAATTCAATGGCAAGTCACAGCCTACTGAAGGGACAGCTGTGCTAAAACCAGCGAAGGAGTGGGGCCTTTCACACATGTCATGAGGCTCATTTAGGTGAAGTCAGAATCCAACACAATTCATAGTAGGCCTACCTGGTACAGCCTCGGACTAAACGGAAAGGTTTATAACTAGCTGTACAGAGGCCTTTTCGGTCATACTCTCATGCATACATGCCAATTAATGTCAGTGACATTATCTACCAAAACAAATATAGGTTTTAAAACTGCATACACAAATATTTGCTTTAATTTCTTTTTGGTGAGAAAGTCAGTCTCAAACCAAAAAATAATAATAACATAGGGCCTGTAATGCTTGCTTTTTAATTCCTTCTCTATGAGGCCTCATTATGTGTCAGACAGCATTTATCTGGAGGTCACATGAAACTCTAATTCTTGGAGCAAAGTCAAAACATCTTTCAATTCTACTGGTTAAACAAACACACAGATGGTTTTCTTTTGTGGAACTATGCAGGTAGAAGTTTCTGTTCCTAGCATAACAGATCATTAACTACTCACGGACGTTCACAAATAAAAAATGTGTGCTTTGTCAAAATCGAATTCCACGAGCACTGCTGAATGCTTACTATGTGCAGGATACTATATACAGTCAAGAAAATAGAGATGAATAAAACAAAATCATTCAATTTAAAAAAAAACAAACAAACAGAAATTGGTCTCCTTTCCCCGGAGCTAGCAAGTTAATGAGAATTAAATATATAAGGCAAATACAAAATAAAACGTATAGTTTAAGTCAAAATATGCGGGAGGAAAAATTTATAGACATAGATCAGTAATATATTTCTTTCAACTGTTGACCATAGAATAGGTTAGAGATTTTAAATGTATAGATATACTAATGATACTAACAATAGTAATATTTATACCTAGCATGGACCCAACAATGCTCTAAGTTCAAGAATATATGATCTTATTTAATCTTTATAATAAATGACAACCCTATGAAGTAGATACATAGATACAAACAAGGAAACCAAGACTCAGAAAGGGGTTAAGTACTTTGCCCAAGGTTTCATATCTGGTAATATAGCTTTTAAAAAAATGTATATTTTAGGTTTAGGGGTACATGCAAAGGTTTGTTACATAGACAAACATGCATCACAGGCATTTGTTGTACATACTGTTACATCCCCCAGATACTAAGTTCAATGTGTATTGTTTCTGCCTTTGTGATCGTAAGTTCTTATCATTTAGCTCCCACTTATAAGTGAGAACATGTGGTATTTGGTTTTCTGTTCCTGCATTATCTGGTAGTATAGCTTTATAGGCATATTTCTTTCTGTCTTACTAAGGCTGTGATAAAAACAAGAAGATTGGGTACAAGGACTGAGAACACCACAGTTCTGTGAATAAAATCATGAGAAAGGATGATTCGAGGCTGATAGTAACACATAATGGTAGGATATCAAGAAAGCTGAAATGTACAGTAAGTCAATGGTTCAACCAGGTTCTTTGCAAAGAAAAGCAAAAGACACAGAATTTTCTGCCTAATCTCCAAGGAGATCAAGCCACTCTGGAGCAGAGATTTTTACACTGGGTACACAAAGCTTTGGCATACAAAGGCTTTCCAAGGGGCACCCAAATGCAAATAATTTAAGGGGTTCAATTTCCAGATTTTAAATGTTCAGTGTACTCTTTTCTGAAAGTAATCTGCTCAGGAAAGCCCCTGGTGTTCTCTTTCCTCTACTCCCCTTTCACAACAGTTCTGCCGCTTTACAGAAGAAGGAAATCGCTCATCCATCCCAAACTTGACAGTTCACTGTTTCTGGCTGCAAGGCCCCAGGGCACCAGGCCACAGGCTCCTTTTGAAATCATGTCGGTGACAGTGTTGAGAAGGGGAATGGCTTTGACGGCTGGGCAGCAAATCCTGTTGTAAGTCAGGCAGTTTCAATTTTCAAGAAAATTGAAGGCAGACCCAACAGTTTATCAGTGGTGAGATCACTAAAAAGAATTATTGATTAATGAATTGCTATGTGATTGTTGGCATATAATTCTCAGGATAAGTTCAAAGAATTCAGTGACATTGTTCAAATTCCTTTCATTCACATCTGCTTTATTATAACAGGGCTTTCTTATGCTTCCTTCTATAAAATAAAACATAGGCTCCAAATTAATGCTGGGCCTCATTTTATCTCACGATAAATTAGTATTCAGCTACATGTGTGGACCAACTGAAAACGGAAGCCTGGACTATCTCATCAAAAGATGAATTTCATATAAAATGTTACTTTTATGCTTAAAAATCACCTATCGGAATTTGTAATACATCTTTTTTTTTTTTTTATGCAAGGTAGATCCCTTTGTGGTCTCTACCTGACAAATTCCACAGTCCAGCAGGAGAAGGCTGTGCAGGGAGACCCGCAGGAGAAGGAGGCTCCCCATCCTGCAGAAGCATGTCTCAGCCTCTCAGCCTGCGCTGGGGGTTCTGCTGCTGGTGGCACCCTGGCCCCTGGGGGTCAGGAGTGCTTGTGCCAGTTCCTTCTGGGAGTTGTCTGAGAAAGACAGATACCCAGAGTTGAGGACCCTGGGCACACAGGAATACTTGAACTCCACCCTACTCTAGTTAGGCAGAGGCAGTCACCAGTTCGGGGAGAAGCTGATCACAAAAAACTGAATTTAACCGTAGCCCCTCCGAGCGGGAGAAGGATCAAGCCCTGCATTCCAGAGTCATTGTCCAGGTTTACTTGTGGACAAGCCTGCTGGTTAACAACAGGTGTTCTGAAAGTTATGCATTAGTAATACTTCTAATGACAAAATTTATCCAGCATGGAACTTTCCTTCTTTCTTTTCTTTTCCTTTTTCTTTTCTCTTCTTTTCTTTGTTTTTCATTCTCTTACATAAGATAGGTAGGTAGATGGACACCATTTCAATGTGGTGTCTATGTAAAAATACAGATTTTAAATCTATTTAAATTCTTGGAAACATGGTTATGGGAAATATTTTTAATGTTTAAATTAATTTATATATCATAGCATAATCAATAAGAATATTCAGAATAAAAAATTATATCAGGAAAACATTCTGAGAAGAGAGTGAAATGAAAATACAGTTTCTAGGGGAAAAAAAGAACAACATAAAATTCTGGCAATGAAAGAAAAGCAAATTCATGTATTTTTAAAAATGACTGATGGTGGGAATCAGATCCCTATGGTACTAAGAACTGACTGGATACAATTAACAGAGTGAAAAAAATACTTTTATTTTTAAATGTCAATATTTCTATTTCACTAGAAATTACATTGCTTGCAACTATGATAAACATGCATTTTAAATGCCAAAATAAAGATCTCTAAGAGACTACCATTTTTCAGAATTCTTTTGGGATAAATGTGAATGAATTATTTTGAAGGTCACGCCTCTAGAGAAGGGAACGTGTGTGGGAATGAAGATCACAGTGTGGGTGAAGAGACAGCAGAAGCCGAGCTGCAGAAGCTGCGGCCAGGGTGCAGAAGGGAGGCAAGGAGACAGGAGACGACAGGAGAGAGAGCTGGGCATTTTTAAGTGGACCGCCCTGTGAACCACAATCCACCAGCCGCAGCTGGACACAGGCTCACCAGGAGGCTTGACGGCAGGTGGGGATCTATCAGATTGGGTCCTTCTTAGGGAAAAATCAAAGCATTTTCCTCTGCTCTCACCCCACCACCACCACAGTCAACACAGAAGATGCTGCGGCCAAACGTGTGGGGGATTTCCCCACCAACAGGCAAGCAATCAATTCTGCCGTAAACGCCAGCTGGGTGTCCTCGGATTCAGTCCTGACACTGCCCACTGGAGATGGCCTCCCATCCCTCCGGGCTGGGGGCTCAGGCCCTCAAAACTGTCTCCTCCCTCCCCCAGACACCAGTTGCAAGTCTTGGCCTCCGGAATTTTGGACTGACCAGCTTCAAGTTGGGGTTCCCTCAACTCCCTCTCTAGTTTGGTTGATTTGCTAGAGTAGTTCACAGCACTAAGGGAAACACTTAAGTTTACTGGTTTATTATCAAGGATATTACACAAAATACAGATGAAGAGATGGATAGGGCAAGGTATGGGGGAAAAGGCATGGAGCTTCCCTGCCCTCTCCAGGCGATCCACCCTCCAGGAACCTACACATGCTGAGCTATCCCGAAGCTCCCTGAGCCCTGTCCTTTTGGGGGTTTATGAAGTCTTCATTACATAGTCATGATTGATTCAACCATTGTGCAGCGGCCATCAGCTTAACCTTCAGCCCCTCTTCCCTCCCGAGGCTCAAGGATAGGGCTGAAAGTTCCAACACTCTAGTCATGCCTTGGTCTTTCTGGTGACCAGCTCCATTCTGAAGCTACCTCTGCCATCTGTCGATTTATTTGCATACAAAAGGATATCATTTTGGAGATTCTAAGGATTTTAGGAGCTGTATGCCAGGAAATGGGCTGAAGATCAATTATGCATTTCACTATATCATAGTTTTAATCTATGTACGCCTACTCTATCACATTAGAAAGTCAACAAGAGTCACTATAAAGCTACACATATTTTATGAACGCAAGAAGGTTGTTTAATACTGATCTGATGAACTTTGGTTTTACTTACACACATGAGATTGGCAGATCATAGACCATGCAATTGATTAAAGATATTATCTGTAAAATTCCCAAATAAAAGTCATTGAAAGTTGGAATCAGCAAACATTTCCCCTAAATGTAAGTTTTCATGCTGCTGCTTTGTGATTCTATTCACACACACATTTATGGATTCTTAGAACTGAGCATGACCTTAGAAACAGCATTTTGGGGATAGTTGAAATAGAAATATGCTACCCTACAAACTTCTTCTTAATGAAGTTATAAAAAACAATATATTAGCTCATTACTAGTCAAGTTGTCAGAATCTGCTGTGTATTAAAATGCAAGAATATTGACTAGCTACTGTTTGTCAGGTGGCAAACAGCATGCCTTTGCTCTTTGAGATATTTTAAATCTGCCTTAATATTCAGGTATTTCAAAAATCTAAAACTTACAAGTTACAGTATGATTTGCCACTATGGTTTTAATGATTGCAAATACTAAATTGTAGTTTTCAATAACCTCTGTACTTTTAGAAAGATAATAAAAGGAGATACGTAGAGCAATGCAAGAAGAGGAAGCCTCACAATGGATAGAGACAGGAAGTCCTCCGATCTCAGACGAGCACAAAAAGCCCGAGCAGACCACCTATATCAGCTGGTTATCAGTTAGGGCTCTGCGGTGTTCCCCTGGGGGTGCACCGTTTGGCAGTCGGCGCCCTGCCAGGGGTCGGCCTGCTCCCTGTGCTGCACGTGACTTTCTCAGCAGCAGGCACTGGGAATGGGCACGCATTCCTTACTTCCGGGGAGCAAACGGGAAGCTGACTATAGCTCCAGAAGCCTGGGATGCTTCCGCCTTTCCTGTTCTTTTCTCCCTCCCGTCTCCAGGCTTGTCTTGGTGCACATGGACTGGTCTGCTTGTGTGATATTCCCCACTCCTTCACATGTGTGTGATTAATTAAAGCTTAACGACTGTCTTAAAGGGTCCTTTAAAAAAAGGGTCCTTTTTCTTTTTAACCATCCCTTCATTCTTTTTGCACACCAGTGTACTAAATTGCTTACCTTTTCCCCAATAATGTCAACTTCTTTGGTATTTTCGTGTTGCGGTAAACACTGTTTCTCTTGCCTGGAACGCTGCTTCCTCTGCCCCCAACCCTTCTCTTGCATTTCTCTGGTAAACCTTTAGTTACCATGTGGCATCAACTCAGTTGCCAACATCTCTGTTCCAAATCCCTCACTTTCCCCTACAGTTGCTCTCTCCTTTGTGTTTCCACAGCACTTGGATTTCTAGATCTGTTCTGAATGTGTATTTTGTATACATAGACCTCGCATGTGCATTCTTCTCCCCAAATCACTGAAATTCAGAAGGCAAAGACAATTATGTATGAAGTATCTGCGTTTCTGTCATCTAGGCCAGTGCCTGGCACATAGTGTATATTGAGATCACTCAGTAAGTGATTATTATCCAATTGATTTCACATGAAATAAGCCTTAAACTACACTAAGGCAACACAGCTACCATCCATGAATCCTAAGTAAAATCACAAAGAATGGAAATAAGGTGTTTCAAAATTTCCCTCTTCTTCATAAAAATTGGCTTAAGGAAGTCTTTGAAAGAATAAAGGTAGCTACCTTAATTTCAAAGCTGGAAAGAATTCTACTTAGTTTGATAAAGCTTTACTTGATATCTTGTCACAGGGCAAAGTGCTTATTATAAGCCTATCGTTGTAGATTTCTGGATCCAATTTCATCTGTTCATCTAGAAGGAGTGTGCCAGACCTCGAGTGATATTTTGAACATGAGTCGATTGTCCGTGCCCACCACGGTGCACTGGTCAGAGGCTGTGTTCTCCTGGCCAGCTGGTCAGATAGACGTTCTATTTTCCTTTCCTGACTCTCTGCTGCTCCTAAAGCTGAAGGACACATTTCAGTAAAAGGTAAAGAAGTCATTGTGTTTCCCTGCCGGTGCTATTTTGGAGAAGGTGAAGTTCGTCCGCTGCTCACGGAGAAAGTTCAGATTTGACCGCTTGCCAAATCCAAAGGCCTCTCTTGGGCTCCATCCTTTGGAGCTGGCGGCAGCGCCAGCAGCCTGCCTCCTGCGTTCTGGCCTCTCCTGGGCCGCAGCCTCCAGCTCTGTGGCAGCTCTGTGGCTGCACCCTCTAGAGGTTCCCTTTCCAGACACTAGCTCTGGTGTCCTCACTCCCGCCGGGGTCACTAAGGAGCAGCCTAGGGGCTTCTTGGCTCTGGTCTGCCCCCTCCAATTTCTCTTCCCTATTCCTGACGGAATGATCTTTCCGAAAGCCAAATCCGCTTAGGCCTCTTCCTCTTTAAAACCTTGCAGGGCTTCCCACTAGCCTTTGATGTAAAGTCCAAATCACTCAACGTGTATATAAAATACTTAATGGTCAGGTTTCTTTCTACCCCTGTCCTCATCCTGAGCCCCGCCCCCAGTAGCTCCTTGTTCGGGTTATTCAGAACTACTGTGAATCTTGCAACACATGCTGATGTTGGCACCTCTGTGCCTTCAAACACGCTCTGTCTTCCCTAAGAGAACGCAGGACACAGGTGTTCACCTCGGGTGATGTTTCCTCCCTGCCCTTTTCACCTTGGGGACCACATCCATTCGCACACCTCCAACTGCAACTGTTCCCACACCTGCATCTCAGCTGACACCTGTATACTGAGGCCCCTTATCCAGTCAACAATACACACATCCTAGATGTTATTTCTGAGCAAAAATAAACAGGAGGCACTGTCCTCATAGCAGAGTATCGTGGGGGCATCTCAGAGTATTACAAAGTATAGTAACAGAAAAATCCCAAAAAAGGGGAAACTGAAATTACAATAAATACTAAAAGATGAGAAACGTGGGCCTGCAAGAGGTCACAAGCAAGGAATATGGCTTCAACAGTGTCAAGGAAGGATCCTTGAATAAGTTTCTCCCAAGCTGTGGCCTTAAAGCTGTGCATAAAGGACTTTGACGAAGAGGGTGCAAAGGACCATTCTAGGAAGAAGGAAGTGTGTGAACGTATGGCTGAAGTGGGAGGATACGGCCGGCTAGTGTGGACCCATAAGGTGGTCAGTGTGTGAAGCTCTGGGGTCAGTGTGGGGGGCATCACAGTGTGGGGGGCATCACAGTGTGGGGAGCATCAGTGTGGGGAGCACAGTGGACAATGTGTGGAGCATGGCTGTCAGCGTGAGGAGCATGGCGGTCAGCATGGCGAGCACCACAGCGAGCACCACAGTCTGTGTGGGGAGCATCACAGTGTGGGGAGCACAGTGGACAGTGCAGGAGCACAGTGGTCAGTATGGGGAGCAGAGCGGTCAGTGTGGGGAGCACGGCGGTCAGTGTGGGGAGCACAGTATACAGTGAGGGAGCAGAGTGGTCAGTGTGGGGAGCAGAGTGGTCAGTGTGAGGAGCGCGGCAGTCAGTGTGGGGAGCACAGTGGACAGTGTGGGGAGCACAGTCGTCAGTGTAGGCAGCACCACAGTCAGCGTGAGGAACACAATAGTCAGTGTGGGGAACACAGTGGTCAGTGTGGGGAGCATCATAGTCAACGTGAAGAGCACGGCAGTCAGTGTGGGGAGCACAGTGGACAGTGTGGGGAGCACAGTGGTCAGTGTGGGGAGCATCACAGTCAGCGTGAGGAGCACGGCAGTGTAGGGAGCACAGTGGACAGTGTGGGGAGCACAGTGGTCAGTGTGGGGAGCATCACAGTCAGCGTGAGGAGCACGGCAGTCAGTGTGGGGAGCACAGTGGACAGTGTGGGGAGCACAGTGGTCAGTGTGAGGAGCATCACAGTCAGCATGAGGAGCACAGCAGTCAGTGTGGGGAGCACAGTGGACAGTGAGGGAGCACAGTGGACAGTGTGGGGAGCACAGTGGTCAGTGTGGGGAGCACAGTGGTCAGTGTGGGGAGCATCACAGTCAGCGTGAGGAGCATGGCAGTCAGTGTGGGGAGCACAGTGGTCAGTGTGGGGAGCATCACAGTCAGCGTGAGGAGCATGGCAGTCAGTGTGGGGAGCACAGTGGTCAGTGTGGGGAGCAGAGTGGTCAGTGTGGGGAGCATCACAGTGAGTGTGAAGAGCGCAGTGGTCAGTGTGGGAGACACAGTGGACAGTGTGCGGAGCACAGAGAACAATGGGGAGCACGATATGAATCGAAGCACTACAGGAATTGCCGAGATTATTTCACAACACCCAAAAGACTATGAAAAGCCAAAAGTGGATGAAAGGAGTAGGGATAAATATGATGTCTTCTGTCCTAAATTAATCTGGCAATATGATAAAATAGCCACTGGAGGGTGACACGGGTGATCTAAAAAGGCAGGATATGATGTGGGGATTTATTATTAGGGTCTTCCCACTAAAGATGAATATAAAATGCCAGTGCTAAGAGAGATGGAAGAGACAAAATTCATTTGGCTTGGTGATGGTTTGGCTATGGAAGAAAGGGAGAGAGAACATTGTCAAGGAAGATTCTGAGTTTCTGGCTTACGCAGAAGAATTACATGTAATATGGTATAGCTTTGAGATAGAATGGTAGGGGCACTAAAGATGATTTTTACAAAGTGTGGGGGCTATGAGAATGCCCTTCCTGTATCTCTGACTGCAGGAAATGTAACTGACCCTGGACCCAGCTCTGCACTGTAAAATCTACCCTGTGTTCCTGTGAGGTCATGCTCCCCGGGGCTGCCCCCAGCGGTGACTGAGTCTGGCAGGGCTAGGAAAGCAGGCCCCTCCTGGAGGTGCAGGATCCTCCGACAGGCCGCTGTGGCTCTAAGGCCCCCTGACAGCCCTGTCCAGTTCACCTTAGAGATGCAGTGCAGGCCACGGTGCTTCCCTCCAGCTTCCTTCCTTCCCTCCGCTTCAATGGGGTCAGACCCGTACCTAGGTCTGCCAGCTCCCCCACCCTCTCACTGACTCCCTCCCTCCTCTCCCAGAGCCTTACCCTCCTACTTTTCCTGAGAACACCAGTGTGAAACACAGCAACGCTCTAATGATGCTGGGAAATGATCATAAGGTGATATTTAGTAAAACACAGGATACAAAACATGAGGTAGTGTATGATAACACGCAAATGAAAATTCAGAGATTGAAAGATGCAAACTGGCAATTAATTTTAACAGCTGGGGGTAAATTAAAACATTTCTATTAAACTATAAACATGCGATTCAAGAAAATACTTTTAATGAAGCTAAGCAGATGATATAGGCTAAAGTCCTAAGCCTCTGAGAAGGAGAACTGGCATGACGTCTGCAGTGATGTGGTGTTAGAAATATTAAAGGTGACAGCAAACAACGTTTTCTTGAGATAATGAAAAAAAGTCAAAGTTTAGCTAAGTGAACATTGATCACAGGAGGTTTTAATGACCAATATACACAAGAAATGTATAAAAATGTATATACTTGAATTTTTTAGCAAATATTTTCTCTCTCCAGCAAACATTAGTTTTAATTATATAAATAATGAATTTTACCAAAAAGTATAGAAATCCTTCCCACCAAAAAAAAAAAAAAAAAAAAAAAGACAATACTCGTTGCCATGTTGCAATGAATTTTGCAAGCCTGGGGGATTCCTGCTCACTGTTTAGACATGTGAGTATGTTTTAAATAGGTTTAATTTTGGAATGTACCATTTCATATACAATGGGGTCAGTGGGGTTTTGTTTGTTTGTTTTTTAACCTAGCATTTTGCCTGAAGTATTTTTACTGCATTGCTAATGTGCAAAATTATAACATATCTCATCAAGTGAATTTATTATTATTTAATTAACTATTACCTATTGTGGCTATTTGGGCTGCTTTTGAAATTTCATTATAAAAATGAAACTTTTCACATATTTACCTAGTAAAGGTACATCATTTCCTCTAGAACCTAAGATACGAGATTATTTGACAAAGAGCACATCAGCTTTATGACTCTAATCGTAGGCAGACTCAGACTGGATTAATAAACAAAACTACTTACATAAGGATGAGGTAAAACAGTACACTAAATAATAACAATAATAGCATAGTGGACTTCTGCTTCTAGCAATGATGGAGTAACTGGTGCGGAAGTAGCCTTCATGTTATATAAATAACTATAATACTGGAGAAAATATAAGAAATAACCATTTTAAGATGTTGAACAGCAGACAATGAAGGATTGTGATCGATAAAAAATGAAAACCACTAATTTGTAATGGTGACAGCTTATAAAAATATTACCTTCAACAAAAGGGAATGCTGTGTAATTGAAGATTCACCCAGGTCACTGAATGTTATGTAGCCTCAGAAATGACATTAGTAAGGGGGTTCTACTAACTAGTGTGGGAAAGACTCATTGTTTAGACCACGTCCGTTTTCCTTTGAGGTACACAGCTGGACTGGATTTCCCAGCCTCTGTTGAAGTTATTCATGGCTATGTAATTGGCTGATTTCTGACCAACAAAAAGTAGTGAAAGTGAAGAATGGAACTTCCAGTCTGAGACCATAAACATCCCTCATAATGGCCTACATGTTCTCTTCCCACATCTATGGGAAAAGGATGCAGGAGAGGATTCAGGAGAAGAATCAAAGTAACTCAGGTCCCTGAGTGACTGCCTGGAGCAGAGGTCCATCCACGACACACTGGACTGACAGATAAATGACAGATGGTCTTACTATGTCAAGCCACTGAGATGTGGAGGATTATTTTCTGCGGCAGTTGGCATAAACTCCCATACCTGAAAAAATACTTACGGTGAATATAAAATGATATGTAATAATAAGTCAACTAAGATAGGAAAGAACAGTATGGAAGAAAATTTGCCAAAACATTAACACTGGTTTCTTCTGGTTGAATTTTCTTTTCCTCCTTGTCTATGTTTTTCTATATTATCTACTTTTTCTAAAATAAATACGATGCATCATTTTAATAAGGAAATACTCTATTTTCGCTATCTTGAGTCTTTGTATTTATTTTCAAAATCACCTGTGATTTATTTAAATATATGGCAAAAGGAATGCTAACAATTTTTTGTTTCCTTCCAAGTCATTAATCCTGTTGCCAGATGCCTTTGATGACTGTTTACCCTTCCTTGCTGTTGTGTGAGGCCCCCATAGTTTTTAAAACGTGTGCTGAGGTGTATGACTGGCCAGTGTGTATGTACTCCTTCAGAGATAATTTAAGCTTGTCCCAGGTCTCTTTCCTTTCTAAAATTTGTTGAAACTTAATTGAGATAAGTCCTCCCTTTATTAACTTATTGGAAAATGTCATTTGATTTCCTTGCTTGTTAATTTTTCCAGATAAGTTGTGGGGATTATTCTGTCAAATCCAACTAAAAATTATGAGATTTTTATTTTGCTCTTGCTTAAATTAAAAGAAAGAGATTACTTGCATCTCATCCTCTGCTGCTAATATTTTGAATTCACCCCTTATATGTCCCTCCTCTTGATCACCAGTATTCTATTATTTGCCAGTTCTATCTCCTCTTCTACCATCTTTCCACTCCAACTCCTTATCATTTAATGTGTGGACTGTTGAAACAGCTGCTAGAGTCCAATTCCACATGCATGCTGGTGACAACCCAAATACTCTTTATTAGCACTGTGTGTTACATATATACTCAGCGTTCTTTAATAAAATACTTGATTCACAATATTTAGTGCCTGAAATATAAACTTTAATGAACACTAATTTTCTTCTTTATTATCTCCCCCACTATCTACGCAGGACAATGTGCTACCTCAGATTGCTATTCAGGGACCTTCATAATCCAGCCTCTGCCTTTCCACTTAATCTTATCCCACATTATTCCCTACCTATTACATCCAATTATTTACATTTCCATCTCTGAATCAGGTCAACCATTGCTTTAAAATACTTAAAATTTCTGTAAGGAAGCATATGCGTCTTCTCTAACATTTAGCTGCAAGAGTTTTAGTGCTATAATAGAAAGAAGGGACCGGATATAGCAGACCTAGGTTCTAGCTCCATTAGGGCTACTCACTAGCTTTGTAACATTGTGAAAAATCCCCAAACTAATATCTGAATATTAGTTTTATACCTGAAGACAGACAAATGGTCTAGAAGTTATCTGGTTTTCTTCCCAATATTCTGGAATACTTTGTTCATGATAATCTTTGAATAACATTTTACAGCACAATTTGTAAGAATATTTTTGCATGAACCCATCCCCTATATGCTAAGAAAACACTTTTTAAAATCAAATGAAAAATACAAAAAACAAGAAGGGATGTGACTAAAAGAGCAAGATTGAAGGTATAAAAAATAATCACATCGAGGGCAATGAAGCAGAGAGAAGCAAGAGATAATGGAACTTCTTTCTAAATGACACAGGGCTCTTCCCTCCACCTCCACTCTTTAGTACTTTTGAGGAGCAGAAAGGACGATATGATGTAAAAGTGATGGAAACTTGAAAGCTGAATCCCTCAGCCTGAGCAATCATGGAAGGCAGAAGAGGAAAGGAAGGGAAGTGTTCAGATATGTGATCCTACCTCACCCCTCTGGGCCAATGCGCCAAGCAACAGTTGAGGAGATTGCCAAGCGGAGGAGGCTTCTGCTTCCCTGAAATCACAGCCCTCTGACTACCCCTGTACCAGGCTAGACCCGGGATGGGAAAACATAACCCAACTGAGAAAAAGAAAGGGGAGAAAGCCTAAGTTATAAAGATTTATAAATTGAGGGAAATAATGGAAATTGGAAGGAATAAAGAAGGGAAAAATTGATTATCTATGTTTCCCATTCAAAATACTGCACAATGAATATATTATTACCAAAAAGAAGTAAAAAAAAATATATAAAAATCATGTTAAAGTCAAATATAACCTTAAAGCCATGCAAAAATATGTCAGAATTCAAGATTTAGGACAGGAAAGTATTTAATAACAATAAAGCAAAGGAAGACAGAACAGGATATGGGATGGAAAATTGACCAAAACAAAGGAAAAGAGAGGAGGAAAAAGTAGGTTATTTTTAACCACTTTTTTCCTACTGAAAAGAATAATTTTACTTATGAGTTTCACACATATCGTATGATACTTTTCATTACGATTTGTAACAGAAGACTTTAAAAGAGTTGAAAAGTTGGAGTGAGTTATTATTTTTTGTTGAAATGTGTCCGATGGTAGATTGTAAGACCCAAGCTAATTTTCATTTCCTCAACAAGTTCATATAGATGACAGCAGGTAATTAAAAAGCATGTGCTACTTGTGTAGTATATAACAAACACCACACAACAAAAAAACACAGGTTTTCTCTGCCTAGGATAGAATTTCACAAACCCTTGGGTTTTTCATTGTCAAGATGCAGGATCAAACCTATATTTTAAGATGTATAATTAAATAACTATTTATGAAATATATTTATGGTTAAAAAATTGTTTGCAGATATTTTAACATGGTATCCAATTTACTATTTGTGATTTATCTTCTTATACTTGAAGATGTATATCAAAGAATGATTTCCTAGCATGTTCCAATGACTCAAGACAGTGCTTCCCTCACTATTACTCAATTACAAATAGCAATAAAAAGAGTAGGCAGAAGGACCAGATCATATTATACCTTCTTTTTAGAAATGGAATTTGCTTTATAAATAATTATGAAACGATGACAAATGGCAAACAGAATAAAATTTAATGTAAAGATTCTCTTTTGTAATAATCATGTATACTTTGCATACTAAATCAGATAGGAATGACTGATGAAACAATGTTTTACCGAATAAGCCATTTCTAAAGCATATTCATCATCAGGAAAGAAAGACTCAGATAGTGAAAAAATAATATAGTTTAGCTTGTATAATTTATTCCAAGCATCAAACAATGGAAGGAAATGGGGAAATGAAAAAGAGTAACCAAATAAGCATTAAGTCCTTGAAACAGGGCTGAAAGATGCCAAGTAATATAGTAAAAATATAAGTAATCATGTGCATTTAAGTTACTCTTATAGTTTATTTTAACTTAATATGCCAAAATAAAGGGGATTTAGTAGTTTATGCAAACCAGGAAAACCCCTTTGGTTTCAAATTTTATTACGAAGTTTTACATTAGAACAAAATTTGGGATTGGCATTAGGACATGATAAGGCCTGATTATGCTCTTTAACATGGAATTGCACCTTCTGGGTTTCATTATGTTAAAGTAACATACAAATGATATTAGCAAAAACATCTGGATGGAAATATAATAGAATCTACATTCAGATGCAGGACAGTTGATTTAAGGAGTATTTTTGGCAAAAGCTATAGAGAAAGGCCGGTGATCTTGAGGCATAACTAGATAACCTTTGCAATTATCAACATTTTTTTAAAAAGCAAACAATTCCAAGTTTTAATAAGGATGTCAGAAACAGGGTCTTTGCAGGTAAAAGTGAATTGAATACAAACATACACACGTACATGTGCCCATTGGTGTAAGGGACATTAAACAGCATATTTGGGAAATAGCATGTACATAATTCAACTGGCCTAAAGCAACTTATATCATTTTTAAAGGTTTTATAACCTTTTATATATGCATTCATTATACAATGTATGCAATGTTATACAATGTATCTAATGTTTTAGACAGGGTTTAGACACATCTTTTTACCCTGATATTTTAATTTCTAATTAAATTATATGTATTTCATATGTTGTGATAATTTTTTAGCACAGGTACAGTTTTCTTATTTAACTCTCTGTGGCTGCTAAACATTCCAAGTAGAAAAGATAATTGACTTAATTTTCTTCTCTTTTTTTAGCATTTGGAGGCCATATTACCAGTAATCCATACAAAAACAAAATAACGCTTCACTGTGCACCTAACATACATGAAAAATCTCTTATGAAATTCATTATGTCCTTTTCATAGAGACAGAAAGTAAGATGGTGGTTAGCAGGGGATGTGGGGAGCAGGGAGTGAGGAGCTGTTTAATGGGCATAGGGTTTTAGTCTTGCAAGATGAAGAAAAGTTCTGAAAACTGGTTGCACAACAATGTGAGTGCACTTACCATGACTTGAACTGTACACTTAAAAATGGTTATGATGGTAAATTTTATATCATGGGTATTTACCACAATTTTAGAAAAGAAGAGAAATAAGATTGCATCAATACTTATAAAAATATCATTAGTAAAACTGTTTTAATGAAAAAAGCCCTAAAAATTCAAATTAATTAACATATTGGTTTTTTTAAGTACATATTTTTTAATTGCAACCCCATTAAAAAGTGGGCAAAAGACATGAACAGACAATTCTCAAAAGAAGACACTTACACGACCAACAAACATATGAAAAAAGGTTCAACATCACTGATGATTACAGAAATGCGAATGAAAACCGCAATGAAATACCATCTCATGCCAGTCAGAATGGCAATTATTAAAAAGTCAAGAAACAACATATTGTTTTTTACAAAATAATTAGCATATTGTTTTTTAAAAGATACAAACAATGCTCCAATTCCAGAAAAGTCTGCACAAACAAGTTGTCAAGGCAAGGGGCATAAAAGAGCTCCAGAGGGGAATCAAAAGTGACAAAAAGTGTTGGTAAAATCTTCTCTGAATGAGGCAGTTACTAGAAGAAAGACAATCAAACGAAATCGAAGTCATGCTAATAGCTAGAAGGAATATTGCCTAAATATAGAAGTATTCCCATTTTTCCAAGAGAGCTGAGATCAAGTTAGCAACATGGCTATGGTTAGGTAACAAAAGAAAGTTAATTCATCTTTTGACACTAGTAACAGGAAGGCTGTAGAGCCCATTCTTTTGGAAATTATGACAAATTATTATTTTTCATAATTCACCTCATTATTAGTCGAGAGGGGAAAAAGTTTAAAACCCTACACTTATGCCAGAATCCACTGTGAAAGGTCTAGTAAAAGAAATTTAATTAAAAAGCAAGATGGCATCACTCCTTTCAAACATTGATTAAATCTTCATATAATAAATTATATAAAAATATTTTTAAAAAAGAAATAGAGAAATTGCTTGAAAAGTTATTCAAAGGCCAGGCGCGGTGGCTCAAGCCTGCAATCCCAGCACTTTGGGAGGCCGAGACGGGCGGATCACGAGGTCAGGAGATCGAGACCATCCTGGCTAACACGGTGAAACCCCGTCTCTACTAAAACACACAAAAAACTAGCCGGGCGAGGTGGCGGGCGCCTGTAGTCCCAGCTCCTCCGGAGGCTGAGGCAGGAGAATGGCGTAAACCCGGGAGGCGGAGCTTGCAGTGAGCTGAGATCCCGCCACTGCACTCCAGCCCAGGAGACAGAGCGAGACTCCGTTTCAAAAAAAAAAAAAAGTTATTCAAATTGCAAATCATTAGCTTTGTTGAGTAGAAAGGAAGACATCAAACAAAATATAATAGTTTATTTGGAATTGTCTTTATTTGGGCAAAAAAATGAAAAAAAAAAAAAAGACTGCTTTTGTGTGCAGAAGCTAGAGGTTCAGTTCCTAAGAGAAAAATATTTTAAATATTAAAATCGTAGCCCACAATGCTCATTCTGTTTTTGCTCACTTCCTCCCATTATGGGAAAAATTTATGCAGAAGCTTGTCCTTCCCAGATGTTAATTATCAGAATAATGTGAGCTACGTTGTTCCCACACTCTTTTACACAGCAAATCCCAGCAGAAGCTAAAGAAAATAATGGATGTGGTATAAGTTGTTTAGAATTTGTAAATGCCACTAACAAAAGCTAATCATCAAAACCATTTTAAACCAGATATAGCAAGAATTTTATTTAATATCATTCAATTATTAAAAATAAAATTTAGAAACAACCAGGCCACATAGATTGGAATACTGATAAGGCATATTTAGATTTCATGAAAAATAATTGACTAAAAAATACCTTTTCTTAAAAACACAAACAACCCCATTAAGAAGTGGGCAAGGCCGGGCGCGGTGGCTCAAGCCTGTAATCCCAGCACTTTGGGAGGCCGAGACGGGCGGATCACGAGGTCAGGAGATCGAGACCATCCTGGCTAACACAGTGAAACCCCGTCTCTACTAAAAATACAAAAAACTAGCCGGGCGAGATGGCGGGCGCCTGTAGTCCCAGCTACTTGGAGGCTGAGGCAGGAGAATGGCGTGAACCCGGGAGGCGGAGCTTGCAGTGAGCTGAGATCCGGTCACTGCACTCCAGCCCGGGCGACAGAGCGAGACTCCGCCTCAAAAAAAAAAAAAAAAAAAAAAAAAAAAAGAAGTGGGCAAAAGACATGAACAGACACTTCTCAAAAGAAGATATTTATGCAGCCAAGAAACATGAAAAAAGCTTAACATCATCATCATCACGATCATTAGAGAAATGCAAATCAAAACCACAATGAGATACCATCTCACACCAGTCAGAATGACGATTATTAAAAAGTCAAGAAACAACAGATCCTGGAGAGGCTATGGAGAAATAGGAATGCTTTTACACTGTTTATCGGAATGTAATTTAGTTCAACCATTGTGGAAGACAGTGTGGTGATTCCTCAAAGACCTAGAGCCAGACATACATTTGACCCAGCAATACCATTACTGGGTATGTACACAAAGGAATATAAATCTTCTACTATAAAGATACGTGCATGTGTATGTTCACTTCAGTGCTATTCACAACAGCAAAGACATGGAATCAACCCAAATGCCCATCAATGATAAACTTGATAAAGAAAACGTGGTACATATATACCATGGAATACTATGTAGCCATAAAAAGGAACAACATTACATCCTTTGCAGGAACATGGATGGAGCTGGAAGCCATTATCCTTGGAAAACTAACTCAGGAACAGAAAACCTAAACACCACACATTCTCACTCACAAGTTAGAGCTGAACAATGAGAACACATGGACACAGGGAGGGAAACAACACACACTGGGGCCTCTTGTGGGGTGGAGGTGCATGGGGTGGGAGAGCATCTGGATAAATAGCTAATGCTTGCTGGGCTTAATTCCTAGGTGCTGGGTTGATAGGTGCAGCATGCCACCATGGCACACATTTACCTGTGTAACAAATCTGCACATCCTGCCATGTATCCCAGAACTTAGAAAAGGAAGTTTAATGAAAGAAACAAAATAAATTTATCAAGTTTCACTAATGCCAAGGAATATTACGGCATTCTTATGATTTCACCCTATTCAAAATCTCAAGCACTACCAGGACAAGAATTTAGATGCTGTATGTACAGCATCTAATCAATGTCTGGCTTATCATAAATGCTCAATAAGTACTTGTCAAATGAAATATTTAATAAAACAATGAAAAGCAATAAATATAAATTGAACATCATTAACTTTTAATCACAAAGACCTATCTTAGAATGAATAAATGGTGGTGTATGCGTTGGCTTTGAAGGCACTTTCAAAACCTTTCAGCTCTGCTTGTCTCCTTCTTATCCTCTAAACCCTACCTGCCTGCCTCCATGCTCCAAATACTATCATGAAAGTTGCACTCTTTTAGGTTCAAAGAATGAACAGTATGTTAGAAGAATAAAAATAATCTATGGGATTTGCACAGAAGAGGTAGGTTTTAATAGCAAGCAGAATAGGACAAAATGAAGCAGATTAAAAATAGAAGATATTATTTGAACCAATGGCAGTAACAAAGATGCTCAATGAATATTTCTTGAATACACGAGTAAATTCATGACTAAATAAAGGAGAGCTGAGAATGTGTGTGCTGAAAGTAAAAAAAGGAAGAAGGTACCCGCAGAAGCTAGAAGGGATGTCTCAGGATGTCTCTGTCCTCTCTCCCCAACTTCATATCCTTCAGCTGAGCTCTCCACCAAAGCCACCCAAATAACTAAATGCTTGATAAGTAAACTTCATTTTACTGTAAGACGCCTACCCCCCACCATGCCTGCACACTTTCAACTAGATCACCATCCTTTAATCCTTACTGTCTAAAATCATTTGAGTTATTACTGGATGGTAGTGAGAGCCACAGACAAAATGTCTTTCTTATCCCAGTGTTTTACCTGGGACAGGCATGGTATTGAGCTCTGGAGAAACATCATTGTGTCCCTGGGGAGAGGGGGATGAGAATAGGTGCCAAGGATGGCTGCTTTAATATATCAGAGCACAGTCCTGAAGAGGGGAAGTTGGCCAAGAGTTGGAGGAACTCATTCCTGATGAAGGCCAGAGGGAGATCTGGGCATTTGTTTTCTTGGAAAATCAAAGAAGTCAGCACGGCTGGAGCCATGTGGATGAGTAGGTAGGAGCAGGCCAGGGTCATAGGAAGTGAGAGGCATGACAAAATTAAGGGCTTCTAACTTGCCAGTGACTCCACCTGATTCCAGTCTGGCTGCCTGATGCAGTTCAACCATTGTCCCCAGGGCTCCAAGAAGCACAAGATCTTAATCCCTGATTACCCAAACTGCTCAAGTTAGTACACTTGAACTTGCTCTCCTCCCTTTTAACTTTATGCTTAAGTCCATCAAAGTAGTCCAACCAAACAGGTAATTACATTGGGGTTGCTATTCAGTGAGAAATGGGGCAAGAGGGAGGGAGAAGAGAAAATAATACCCAACCAATATTAAATCCCTCAGTTCTAAACCGTGACAGCATTCTGAGAGTGGACCACGTCCTTCCTCCTGTTTACTGCAGCCACAGAGACACGAGCCCTTCTTGCTGTTAACTTTCTATATCACATTGGTTTTGTGTTAGGGTCCCATTTGAATAAATAATAATGAAAAGGCAGTGCAAGATAATCTGAAGTCCAAAGAAGGGATTCGGTAATGACAGGGTCAGGACAGCTATCCCCAAATATGCCACATCTTTAAAAATGGAAGAAGCAGGAAGTTCTCTCTCACCTTCTCCCACCTTTCTTTCCTAAAGCTGGTCATAAGACCCTTATAGGTGAGGGGTGCCCTTCCCATACCCGGAGAAAAAGAACATCCTTATCTCAGAAGACAAAGTGTCACAGAGAAAATCTGAACACAGAGGTCTTGCCAAGCTTCCTTTGTCCTCTCCTATTTCTCTACAACTGTCCCCTCTTCATCAAACCTGCTAGAAAGAACACTCAGGATTAACCATTTCCTTGGGTCTTCATTTCCTTATGAAGTTTCCCATGTCTTATAAAACGTACATTAGATAAACTTGTATGCTTTTTTTTCTTGCTAATTTGTTTTTTGTTACAGGAGCCTCAGTCATGAATGAGAAAAAGTAATTTGTCTTCCTTACAGTAACAATGGGATCTTTCTATTAGAATCTGGACTTGATCACGTGTTCTTTCAAAGACATGCTAAGGTTATATATTTAAATATCCTTTAAATATTCCATTACTCTTTCAATACAAAATTTAGCATGTTTTCACTTCAACTGCTATAAAACTCTTATTGGATTTACATTAAGACACAGATGCTCCTGTAGTCCCAGCTACTCGGGAGGCTGAAGTGGGAGGATCGCTTGAGCCCAGGAGTTTGAATCCAACCTGGGTAACATAGCAAGACCCCATCTCTAATTTTTTAAAAAAAGAAAGAAATTAAACAAATGAACATGTTTATGAGGTTAAAATTATTTTATAAAGCAAAATAAATTTCAAAAATATGTACACTAATTAAACATAATTTAGGTTTCTGATATAATAATTTTGATGCCTAATTTTATCTACTAATTTTGTGGCTCATCATAAGGCAGCATTTAGATTTATCGTTTCCAAAATACAAGTAATTTTACACCATTTTAAGTTGCTTTTTACTGCTTTCTACCGTCATGTATCACTTAACAATAGGGATACGTTCTGAGAAGTGTGTCCTTGGGTGATTTTGTTTTTGTGAAAACATCATAAAGAGCATATTTACACAAGCCTAGATGGTATAGCCTACCACACACCTAGGCTATATGGTGTAGCCCATTGCTATTAGGCTACAAACCTGTATAGCAGGTGATTGTACTGAATACTGCAGGTAATTATAACACAATAGTAAATATTTTTGTATCTAAGCAGAGAAAAGGCAACATGTGTTGCTGAACGTTCCAATGGCTGTCATTGCTAGGCAATAGGAATTTTTCAGATCCATTATAATATTATGGTCCCACCATCGAATATGCAGTTCATCGTTGACCAAAACCACATTATGCAGCTCATGAATGTACTTATGGCTAATTGTATACACTGCACAAAGGCCTATATCATCAGTGATTTTCACTGCACTTAATAAATTGCAACCTTCTGAAATGTGTGATGGATGAAAGAATGCTCAGAACAAACAAATGAATAGTGCACATCTTTAATACTCAGTTTCATCTCTTTGCATTAAATTCCATTAATTTCTCAGATACATCCTATTATACAACTGCCATAGAATTAACTTTTATATATTTCTATCCCAAATAAGTTCATGAGCTGTGACTCCATCTGAATGTGTCTTCCCTGCAGGCCAGGCCTTGCCTGCATTTGGGGCTTGCTTTCGTGTGCTCTCTCTAAAGACAATCTGGATATGACATTTTATCTGCTCACATGTGTCTCATCATTTCCTGTTTGTTTTTCTAAATCTGCTCACTAGTAATGATTTTACTTTCAAAAGAAGAGAGAAAGGGGACATAAAAATGGATTTGCTTGGCTATTTAGGTTTTCCTTATTTTTGAAATGTGAAAAGTACTTTTCACAAAGGAAATACATATTTGCATAAACTCACAAAATATTTATGTTGAAATGTACAAAACAGAGTCATTCATGATTCCTTAATTAGGGTTTTAGTGGAATAAAATGTAATTAAAATATAATTTGTTAATTCATTAGAGTGTTGGGTTATAACTCTTACACTGATTTTCAGTACTAGGTACTGAAAGTGCACAATTTATTTGATTATTTTCATTGCACTCTTTAGCACTTCATTATTTTTGATATCATTGCATTTTAAACAGGGAAAAGTATTAAGTTAGGACTCTTATTTTTAAAAACAATTTAGACAATATTACCAAATGGCCTACACATTACCATTTATCAGTCTCTATATTTATTTGTTTGGTTGTTTAGTTTTTCCTGCTGTAGCGGAAACTCCATGAGCACTGAGAATTTGGGTGCTTCATTCACTGCTGTATTTCCAGATTAGAGCAGGGTCTGGCACCCAGTAGGTACTCAGGTAACGCCTAGCAAGTGAACGACGCTTCTTACAAGTTACATGAGCACCAATTGGACAGCACATATTTAAAGACACTACATAGATAAAGAATTAAATTTAAATATGATCACTGGAGTTTAAACGAACAAACACTTTTCTTCAGCAATCAGCAATATTCAGTGAGCTGATACTATACAGGCTTTCAAAGTACTGCAAACTACATTCTATAAGAAAACAAAAATAACTAGAGCTACCAAAAGATCTATGGGGCCTGTAAAGAAAATTTAAAAGTCACAGATAACCACCCTCATTCTTGGTTTGCAAGTAGATGAAAATTGAAATTGCTACTGTATTCAACAAACAAAAATATATGAAAAGTATAAAAATGTATTTTAATGAATCATTTGAAACATCAGCCTTAAAATATTTACTCATGTTGTATCAGGGGCTAAGGGAGGTCAAAATCAAATAATCCTGCTCCAGCTCTTCTGCAGTCCACCATCTTGAGGGGAGATGTGAAAGCAGATCACTACCTTACTCAGCGATGAGACCAGTAATAGCGTATGCTGGTTTCCCAGAGAAGGGTACTCAATCTGGCCTGGGAAAGTCAGGAAAGACTTTTAAGAGACTGTAAGAGCTGAGCCAGATGTAAGCAGATGAGCAGTTAGAGGCTGAGCAGAGGAGGTGGATGTGGAGACAATGGAGGCATTCAAGAGAGGCCAGCATGGTACAGGTTCAGAGACAAAAAGGGAGTCAGCATGGTTGATAATCTACATGCACAGAGATGTCTGATGTATAAAGTACAAGACAGCAAATGATGAGAAAAACAAAGTGATTGTTTAAGAAGCCAAATAATGATGCTTTACACTAATAGCATGCAAAATTTCTTACCAAAAAGGTTTTCTGCAATACTAGTATATTCCATAGAGGATTATTCATTTGGTTGTGGAGTTCATTATTTGTGCAAATTGATCCACATTCTAATATTATTGACCAGACAAAATATTACTAGCAATATTGCAACTAACCAATACATTTTACTTTCACTTTCTTCCATTTCTCCAATAGTACAGTCATAGTCACCATAGTCCATATTTCTTTCTCATGAAATGAACCATCTGCTAAATTGCTGCTTGAGATTTGAAGCTAGTCCCAATTGTTAGTTTATTAAATGTAATAAGTTAGAATAATGCAGTGTTGAAATTATAACCCACACCAACAGAAAAAGCTAGAGATTCCCACATAGAATTATAAAAATCTTAACTTTTATATTTTTTGACTTGTGGTTTTAATATTACCAATCTAATACACTAGCACTTCTCATAGTCCATTTAAAATATATTAATAAAAATTGTGTAAATGAACAATCTTTTTGTGCATATATAAATTACTTAATCATTACCCAAGCAACTCTTCAAAACTAAAAATTAATAATAAATCTACAGTGATTCTTTCTATGAAGATGATTTCTAAAAAGTAAATTATCTCCAATCCAATACTATAATTTGTTGATTTTAAAAAAGTATTTAATGATGTTTAGTAAAATGTTACACAACTTACTGCAAATGGAAAGCATTTGAAAGATATTTTCCAACGGACGGGTTAATGCCTCTCAAGAGATTCATATTAGTAGATATGAATATTGAGAAGATAAAGATCTCCTTATGATAACCCCATCCACCTTAATTTTACAGTATGAAAATTAAAATCTTGTTCGGGTGCAGGGGCTCATGTCTCTAATCCCAGCCTTTTGGAGGCCGAGGCAAGCAGATCACCTGAGGTCGGGGGTTCGAGACCAGCCTGACCAACATGGAGCAACTCCATCTCTACTAAAAATACAAAATTAGCTGGGCTTGGTGGTGCATGCCTGTAATCCCAGCTACTTGGGAGGCTGAGGCAGGAGAATTGCTTGAGCCCGGGAGATGGAGGTTGCAATGAGCCAAGATTGCATCATTGCATTCCAGCCTGGGCAACAAGACTGAAACTCTGTCTGAAAGAAAGAAAGAAAGAAAGAAAGAAAGAAAGAAAGAAAGAGAGAGAGAGAGAGAGAGAGAAAGAGAAAGAAAGAAAGAAAGAAAGAAAGAAAGAGAAAGAAAGAAAAGAAAGAAAAGAAAGAAAGAAAGAAAAGAAAAGAAAAGAAAAGAAAAGAAAAGAAAAGAGAAAAGAAAAGAAAAATCTTTACTCTGGTACTGCAATAGGAACAAAATATCTACACATATTTGCATACACATATAAATACACACATATACACACATGTACTATATACATACAAAAATGAGAGTTGTGGGTTGGCACAAAATTTTTATGTCTTTCCCTTGTGATTTTTCCAAACCCAAGTTTTGCTATGTTCAATAGAGTTTTAATTTATATGTGTTTGATTACACACACACATACGCATTATGCAATACACATTAACTTACATAAAGGTAACTTGCTTACATAAAGGGAATTCCATGGGAAATACAAAACATATTTTATTCCATTGATTTTTTTTTTCACTTGTGGAAGTATTAGAATTGGTCTAACATTGAGGAAAGATTACATCTCAAGATGGTACTTTAATCTGCATCTAAGCGAAGATATTCAGTTAAGAAAATAATTTTACAGAATTAATAGAAAGATCTCTGGTCAATATGGCCAAAAAAACTATAAATACCAGAGGAAAAGTAAAATAAAATAAAATGTTAAAATGCATAGCCATTCTCAAAAGTAAGATAGGCAAATACCAAGTCCCTAGAAATGAAAGGGAAACTCAAACCTAGAGCAGTGAACAGTAGTCCATTGAGGAAACGTGAAGGCTGATTCACATAAAAAGTGGCTCAGAATGTGTGTCCTGCAGAGACGAACCTGAAAGCACACCACAGGGGTGCGTGCACAACCCAGGCCCTGAGGGACTCCCACAGAAGGCAGATTCCAATTCACACCCCAGGAACTCAAGATAATAGATGAGTGTGAAAAAGAACCTCAAATGAGTGTACTTAAAAATACAATCTGATAAAGATAGTAAGAGAAACCATAAAGTGAGAAAAATATAAGAGTAGGCAGATCTTTTTAAGAAACAAATATAGGCTGGGCGTGGTGGTTCACGCCTGTAATCCCAGCACTTTGGGAGGCCGAGGCGGGCGGATCATGAGGTCGGGAGATTGAGACCATCCTGGCTAATACAGTGAAACTCCGTCTCTGCTAAAAATACAAAAAATTAGCCAGGTGTGGAGGCGTGGTGGCGGGCACCCAAGTCGTCCCAGCTACTTGGGAGGCTGAGGCAGGAGAATGGCGTGAACCCGGGAGGCAGAGCTTGCAGTGAGCCGAGATTGCGCCACTGCACTCCATCCAGAGCGAGCCTCCGTCTCAAAAAATATATATATATATATATATTCCAGAATTGATATTCACTGAAAATAAATTTGAAAACATTTCAACAAATTATATAGTAGATTAAACTGGTAAATTATTAAGATAGAAAATAAGAGAACAGAGATGCAAGAATGTGAAAGCTGGAATGAGAAAGTCCAGCTTATACTTAACCATGACTCCAGAAGTCTTCAGACTTAAATCAGACTGAATCTCAAGCATGATAAACCTTTAAAATTTACAAACAGGTAAAAACATAATTTTTTTTCAAGTGTTTATTTCAAAGTACAGAGTAGAACATTGAAGTCAGTAATATCTTACTGATACTTGGGATTGCCACAATATGTAGATACGTAGGTATGTGAATTGACTGCCTAAAGTTCATTTTAAAGGTAAAATTTATTATTTCTTAGTATGGCAATTAAAAAACTGAAATACAAGAAAAATGAAAGTATCAGCAAGCTGCACTCACTGAAATGGATAACCATTTATGAACTGGCAAAAATTTTATAGAGACTCTCAATTTGAAAAGTTTGTCTACAGAAATTATTTGAACCAGATCATTGAAGTAGCAAATGTTTAACACCTACTGCATAAAAGATTAAGAATTATGATCTATGCAAGTAGAAGCAATCTGTCTTAAGACCTGATATATACTCTTTGAAAGGACTTTTGGTTTCTTCCTTGAATAGTGATCTATTCCAGTCAATAAGCTTCTGAGGACCAGAACTCATATTATGCAGGTTACAGGGCCCAGCACCATGTCTTACCCATTATAAGTACTCAATTCCTTTATGAATAGACAAGTCACTGTAGCCTAAGTGTTAATGAGATCACATTACTTCTCTGTAAAGGAATGTAGTCCATTAATGCACAAAAACAAATTAGACTCAGGGCTTTTAAATAGCATCTTGACATGAATCTCTGACACAGTATCTCCCAACATACCACAAAATTATCTATGAAGATACAGAAAAAGAGGAAAATGTAACATGCAACAGCAAACCAGTATAATAACAAATGTGCAGGCAGAAAATAAAAGGAATTTCTACAGAAAATGAGATCAATGAAACTGGATTGGAAAACCACAATTCATAGTCAACTTACGTTTTACAACCAGAGGCACCAATCCAAAAGTAGGTAGTCAGCTTTCTCATCTCTCCCACACTTTCTAATCCCCCTTCCTGGCCCTGTCAGAAACATAAGGTCTAGAATAAAAGGGCGACGATGGGGGCGGGAGGGACTAGGCCACCAGCCTGCTACCTTGAAGTAGTTGCCTTTCAAGACAAAGCGCTATCCACTTCCATTCACCCTTCCTACATCCATTCACAGTCAACTCAAGAAACAACAGGACAGCAAGTAGGGACAGAGATTTCTGGTACCACATTGCATTCTGTCCTAGAAAGTAGTGTGTCCTACAAGCAAAATGCTATAGGTAAAGGCAGACGAAGACAGAGCTGGGTATCTGTGCCTTTTAGGGATTATAGGTGTCTGTGTACTTAAGCTATCTCAGTGTCAGAAGTTACAAAGCCCTCTTTTAGGCCAACAGAACAAGACCAGGTGAAACATGCTCATGCTAGACACTGGGTATTGCCAGGGGCAGGGCAGTTTACCTAAGCACAGCTAAAATTTGAACTGGTGGCAGTAATGGATACATCCATACCAACAAAAAATGGGAAACATAAGAAAGCTCTGCCTGAAGTTAAAACAAGGATAAAGAGATAAAAATATTGAGGGAGATAATGATAGAAATAATAGAATAGAATATAAATGTATAATCTACATGTAATATTTGTTCTAAGAAAGAAAATAGAAAATTGGGACAGAGTAACAATAAGTAATATTACAAAAGAAAACTCTCCTCAGTTGAGAAAAAGTTTCAAGTAAGTAGACAATAAGCTTACTGTGGTAAAGGAAGAATACACAAAAGGAAAAGAAAAACACATGGAAGCAACTTTTATTTACACAAAAATAGTGCATTTACCAAGGCTGTTAAACAAAACAAACAAACAAGAACAGATTGACATTAAAGGAATAAAATCAGGCTAGTCTTAATTTTTCAGCCAACATATGTTATTAATAGAATACAAAGATGTTATCTTCTAAAGAGATATGAAGGGAAGCAATTGTAATTTAAGAATGTCAATTTCAATTAAATTGTGTTTTACGTATATGAAAGTTGAAATTTTATATTTTCAAGATATTCAAGAATTCAGAAATATTCAAACCATATAACTGTCTTTTTAAGTGCTTAAACCTGTGCATGAACAGAGAGAGATCAATCTAAATAAGAACTCAAAATTTGAGAATTTATGGCTAGAAAGGCTGATGGGTTTTCCTTTATTCAGATTAAAACCAAACCTTGGAAATTCTGTAGGATTATTTGTTGTAAAGACAGTGTCTTAGAGTAGGGGCAGAGGTTGGCTTTAAAATGATTCTGTCAACTATGTCCATTTCTATACTTTTCCCAATAGCAAGAAATGTGCTTCACACATAACGACTTTGTGAAAATAGTAGTTACTATTCTCTTTAAAAACATGCTAACGACATGCTCACAACGACAAGCCTGCTTACGTGGTTGGGCACCATGCCATGAGAATTACTACAGGAAAAGCCATGTGTGTGCATCCCTGCTAACACGGAGCTTTGCATAGGAACATGTTTGGGTATCTCCTTTCCAAAGGTCTTAGTAATGACCGCTGAAAACTTAAACCTGCACATTAAAAGATGATTGTCTTTTTCGTTGTCATTAAACTGGAGGAAACTATTAGAATTCCTGTGGCAGTATGTCCACTATCAATCTCCTCTCTTAATTAGGACCATGAATGCTCCTTTGAGTTCCTTAAAAATTATCATGTGAAACACAGTTTCGACAAAATAAAAAACATACATACATGTAGTAAAAAGATAACAAAAACATCAATATACTAAAAGTTGTTATCTGGGAGGATGACACTTTGACTATTCAAATGAAAACATCAAACAAAGAATGATTTTGTTGTTGTTGTTTACAAGCATCCTGCCAATCTGATTCCATTTGTCACCTGTCAAAGGACTTCTGATCTCAAGAGTGCTTCAGTAAAGAGAAGAGACATGTGATGAGTGATAAGACAGGAGGGAACCATTCATAAATGGCTAATTGGAACAGAACTGGAGATTAACCTTGGGTAGAGATAGAAAATTCATCAAAGACCAATTTGTGTCTCCAAACAGAACTTTCTGACAAGCAGCAACGCACATTTTTTGTTTAAACATCAGAGTACTGATACTTCTACAATGGCAACATTTACCACTGAGAGAGTGGCAGTGACACATTTCTTCATGGGATGCTATGTGACAATATGGGGGGCAGCTTAGCTTTGACACCCTCAGCACTACCAAGACCTACTTTTCAACCGTGGTGGTAGTCTGACTTAAAAAGCAGGAGTGATTCGTTTTTCTTCTAGTTGTCAGTCTACTGAGATCTGAAACTTACAACATTTCTTGTTTCCCCTTGGGTCCCTGGTAATGTGAATTGTCTTTAGCCAGTGCCAAACAAATCACTGTCACAGAGCGGCAGTCGACCTTTCTTTTCCATCTATGCACTTTCCAGGAGTTATAAATCAGTTGACTTTCAAGCTCGATGAGATGGCATATGCCCTAGTTTGAAGAACAGATGGAGGCTTGGGGGAAAATTGTTTCTGCAGGCTTGCTACAAGCAGCTCTGCTCCATAAAAGTGAACCATTTGCACTAATTTCTCACATAAATTATATAGGCAGCAGGGAGCACCAACCTATTCAGCAGAAAATCTTTCATCTGGTTTTCAGAGGTCATCTAACCAATTTAAACAGAAGTTATTTCTGATACGTGGCTGTATTTTCATGCTGTACACTTTTAAGATGTAGCAATTTACATCAAATAAAAGAATGGCATTAAGAAGAGTACACTCATTGCCAGAGGATTATTTTTTTCAAGACTTCTGGAATAAGCCCTGTCTATTAATTAATCACAAAGGAAATAATTGTGGGAACGTGGCAGATCTCTCGTACAAAAATCAGGTAAATTGTCACTTCTCTTGTAAAATTTGCCTTGCAAATTCTACTAAGTCCTGTTTTCCAAACTCAAGCTTTGGCAGTTATCAAAAGAAATAGAAGCCCAGGACAATTCTAAGAGAACATTCATTCTCCTTGATGTGAAACAAATTATTCAGCTCAAATAAATTTGCCTATGAGATTTCAAAAGTCAATATCAGTTTTAACTTAGGGGCAATAGATATAGCATTAATTTTTTAAATCCTTAAGAAACTGAAACATTAAGAAATTGAAGGTACCAAGGGACTAAATTATAACTCAAAATTACAGAATCTTGTGAAAACACTGATAGCAAATGGATAGTGTATCACATCACAGTGTGATTTACTTTAAAATGCAATAATATTTACAGATAATGAGCTATCCTGAGTCAGGGCTGATTTTAATTGTAAGAAAATGTGTGCATACTTTTATAATAATTATATGCAATAACTGTTTTTCCTACTAGGAAATTATCAGTTATGTCAATGAAAACAGTCACATTGACAGCTTTTTATAGTTCATGAATACCAATGCTGCTGAGAAATAAAAAGAACTAGAAAAAAAGGAGAAAATGCCAGAGAAGAAATATTGAATGGAATTGTCAGTCAACACATAATTAAAGGTGTTGTCTGAGACACCATCAGTGGAAATTATAAAGGCCGATTTATGCATCTAATTAATTTATTCACAGCATTTCCTTTACTTGGGTGTTCAAGTGCGACATATATTTTCAGTCCTTTAGAAAGGGAAGCGAACTTGTCATTTTGAAAGCAAACTTTAAGGGATGAGTAGTCACTGAAAAACATTCATGTATAACATAAAGAGCATTCTCGTGGTAAAAGTTCAACCTCCTCAAGACCGTTGCATATCACTCTGGAACCTGAAGGGCTACGGATTCAAATTAAATGTCCTGCTGCTAATATTTCCATTTTACTACCAGAAGAATTGATTTCTGTGGCAAATTTGTACTCAATATTTGTTCTTTGAAGTAATCCATGAATATCTCAAAATACTGTTATTTTAATAATTGTGAAACAAAACTTATTTGAATGCTCTTAATTTAAAAGAGCCATAGAAATCACCTGGTATATTGTTGTCACTTACAGATAAGGAAAGAGAGGCCTATGGAGCAAGAGAAATAAGACTTAAAACTAATCAACTCCTGAATGCTTTACTTTTATCCAACAAATATCCCTGGGCGCCGGCCCTGTGACAGTACTGTTCGAGGTACCAGGAAAGTGAGTGAACAAATCGAAAACACAGACAAAGATCTCTGCCTTATGGGATTTCAGGATATGCCTATTTTTACTAACATTGGTACTGAATCCATTCTGGGTCCCTATGGTTTTCATTTCTCTCATCTCTTATTTATGCTGACTTTATAGTTTTTTTTGTAAGACAATTTAACTCCATTTTGAAATAATGTAGGGCATAAATATATAAATGACACATTTATGTCAATAATTATTTATAAAAAGTATTTATTAAGTGTTTATAGCTATCTGATTCATATTAAGAAGGCATTTTTTAATACAAAACAAAGTCTGGAGATCTAAATTTTAATCAACAGGTACAATTACTATATGAACCTAAGGGGAAATTTGCCTCCATGGCGAGATTTGATGTACCTCTAATAGGCCAGTGAAGAAGATACACTTTTGGCAGTGAGTAGAGGCCACCTAAGTCCATTCTCACATATACTTGTTCATGTGTATCAGTTCTGTCTTTATTAATTTCATTTCAATATAGGTGGCTATGGAATATCATTTACATGTCAAAGAAGAAAAAGCTGGACTGCAGAAAGCCCTCTGGCATCTCTGCTACTCTGGACAAGGACCACCATGACATTGTCAGGTGTGGGGTGATTAGGTGCTTGGGGGAACTGGGGAGGGATTCTGGACAAAGTACAAGTCCATTTTGCATTTCTCCCTTTCAGATTTGAGAGGTTTGTGATTTTGCTGCATTTGTGAAAGGGTTGGTATTATGTCTTGATTTTCCTAGGGGGTTATAGATTTATCCATTTCCTTTTCTAATATATCTGATATCTGGGACATTCTTATGCCTGGTTATTAGAAATTTAGTGGAAAACAAGACCATCTTAGTGCATGTCGTATTCTGTCACATAGCACATTATCATGGAGAAAGACGGCCTGTATCAATATCTACTACATAAAAATGCCTAGAAAGGGAAAGATTTTAGAGACACCTTTGCATAGGGGTAGCTGTTTCCATCTTCAAAATAAATGAATGGTTTATAACACCATATAGTTATTTCTAAAAATCGACAGTGCCTCAGGTATATTGAAGATAGCAAAACAATCAACAGTCGTTATTTCCCAAATGTTAGAGGGGTCAAGAAAAATGTAGCAAAAGAAACAGATTAACATTTTTTGTTTAAGTATTCCTTAAGCTTTTTTATAACTACAACCATTGATAATCAAGATTGGTAGATTTCATATTTGAGATGAGATCTATTCATCTTTCATAGCTCATGAACTGCCATTGATAAGTATAGAGAAATTTTCGCACATTTTGCAAAACTCTTCTCATATTTACCAAGAAATTTATGATATGCATAGAAAACCATGACAATAAATCCATAGATGAGTCCCATTTTTTTCACTTTAATAATAACAATTCTAACATAGTGAAAGCCTTCTATCTATCTGGGTAGCAGATTCAGGCATTTATTTTTGACTGCCATTATCTTAATCTGGAGCTGCACAGTCTAATATGGTAACCATGTGGCTATTTAAATTAAAATTAATTAAAATTAAATAAAATTAAAAATTCAGTTCCTCAGTCTCGGTAGGCACATTTCAAGTGCTTAATCACCACATATGGCCGGTTGTACCATATTAGACGGTGCAGATGTAGAACGTTTCCACCACTGCAGACAGTTGGATCAGACACTGCTGCAATCTTCAGAGATGCCACAAGAAATAGACGAAGCTACAGAGACGATGACATGCAGCCTGCCATGTTGTTTTGGCATCTCGAACAAATGACCACTTGCGTGTGCACGAAACTGGTACTGAGAGCAGGGTGTGGGCTGAGAAACCTAAGCATGCAAAGACATCTGTCTGTTTCTAACTCTTACTTCCTCTTACTTCTACCTTCTGATGTTACCATAGACTACCTTTGTTATTTCAAGAACACACGACAGTTCCTAACCTGGTGAAGATCTGCTCAGCTAATCCAGAACAAGTAGAAGACGAGTCTGAGGACCTGGGGAGGGATCCCCAGACCAGCACCTTCACAGACTAGAACGACCCTGAGAGGCTGGGGCAGCCTGTGCCAGGATTTAGAGCAGTGCCTCCTAAGTCCTTTAGAGCCACAGGCTCTGTAAACACCAATAAAGAAATAGACATGCTTCTCACTTAGTTATGCACTTCATTTCAGATGCTCGCAGATCCACTTGGAGTCCCCAGGGTGTCTGAGGAGAGTTGAGAGAGGCCATATCCTCTGAGGGAAGCACTGTTCCTCCGGAGTCCTCAGTGAGGGATGAGCTATGACAGTGAGACGAGAGGTTTGCATGACCAGAAACTGCTGCTCTGCCCACACACAAGAGAGGAGTGCGGGGCCTTGGCCTCTTGCTTTTGCCAATGTGCCACGAAATAAATATGAAACTATGGATAGATGGTACCCAAGCCTATGATTAATAATCTGAATGTCTTATCTTCAGTGATACAGTAATGCAATTAAAATGTAGTAGCAACTTTCTAAAAGAAGTCCACAGCTTCTGGAATAAGATGTTTTTCTAAATTTATGCTATTATACTACCAGTGACAGCAAATAAATTGTTTCTTCTTTTTATTACTTTCTAGCTTGCTGAATCAGTACTATAATCAATAGTAGCTTAAGAGAATTAATATATCCATAAAAAAGAAAAGCATTTTATATCCCTGCTGACTGTTGGATTATCAAAGATAAAGAAAATGATTCATCTCATATTTTTATTAATAATTTATTTTCAAAATGATTTTTTCTAGTCTCTACACTTCTAATGGTTGCTCATAAAATTATTTGAATCATAATAAATCTATATAATTTATTTTCATTAATGTAATTTATGTGTAGGTTATAATTACCTAAAATACCAAAAGCCACTCACTTTTTATAAAGAATTATGACGTATTATTTTACTCAACAGGAATCAGGTTTTGAAGACACTCTACTGTGTTATCTTGTATGAGCCAGTACATAGGCAAACACAAAATCCATGCAACCAATCAAATATATGAATCCAAAAATCCCAGCAAAACTTTGGAAATACATGCTTATATTAAGACTAAAGTATGAAAGTTAGTTATACTCGCTACATATTTTTTCTCATCATACATACATTTTCACATAACAAATTCAGATACTAACAGAGACTATCATAAAGGAGACAATAATGTTACTCACCTCTTTCCCACTCCCCCAAAATTTTATAATAAGGTTTCCTAATAAGGATACCACCAAGTTCCTCTTGTAACATAAGTTGGAATAATTCTAAGTTCGATAACTGATATCGGATGACTGCTCAAGAATTAGAAAGGTTTGATAAAAATATGAAAATATTTTAAAAGACATACTAGATATCATGCAAATAATCCTTTCGATGTTTCTATACAGGAAGGAAAATTTTAATTTTAATGCACCTTTTTAAGCTATTTGATTTCTCAAAGTAAATCACTATAAGCTATTTACTTTATGTTTAACAAATTTAAACATAAATTTATTTGTTACTAACTACAAACGATTCCTGATTTGCTTTTGGCCATGACTGCTGGACTTCCAAGTTAAATGTGTCAATTGCTTAATGTAACTGATATTTGGCCAAAGCCTTTTCTTGTCCTTAACTTGATGTGATACTCATAAGTGTGCACAACTGCTTTGCTGTCTGTAGGCAGAGAAGCCCTTTTAGCTGATAAATATCACCAAAAGCAAAGTCTTTGATAACAACAATAATTAAATAGCAGAAGCCGGTTAGAGACCAGCATTTATTTTTCTCAAATTAAATGTAAAAGCCTTCTCCAGTTAAGAGATTGGCAAGTTTTTACAAATAACATCAGTCAGCCTTTTATAAAGGAACACAACCACATTGGAATGGAGTCATTAGGCAATGCATTTATTTTGAAGCCAATTAACCTTTTGTCAGAAAAATGTCTGTGCTGTAATGGCTTTGGCTGTGGAGGTCAGCCTCTAACAGGGCACGTGTGACAGCCATTGCGCGGGCTGACACACGCTGGGACGGAGAGGAGAGCCAGGATTGGGATCGGCCTGCTTTGGTATTCTACTCTGCATTTCCAGAGAGCAGACAATCTTGACCTATCCATTTAGGTAATTAAAGCTTCCATTTGGAAGTGTCCTGCAGGAAGGTGAAATCTGGGGTAGATAAATGGCTGTTGCTCTCCCTATCCAGCTGCCAGTTCCATCATTTGATGGACTGCCTGATCAGGCCGGGCTGCCAGGTTCTCATAAAAATAGAGATGAATTGGGCAGCAGACAATTCTCTAAGGCAAAGCAACTCTGTCATTTTCTTCTTTGCAGGCTGTAATTTAATTGTTAGTCAAGGTGGATGGCTGACACTGGGGGGCTTTCTCTAAGAGCTTTCCCACCATCTTCCATGTGCTGAGAAATGACTCCAGTTTATTTACTTAGCAGTCAAGTGTGTTTGGTATTGGGGGGATGTCACTCCAGGAAGTGCAGCTGGCCAGCACAGCTGTGTCCTGACTTACCTTCCAGGCGATTTTGTTTCCTTTCGAATCATGCTCAAGGGCAACTGGGAAGTCACCTCGCTCATAGAATTTTCGAAATGCTGTGGGCTTGGTTGGTCTTTCTTTAAATGCCCCTGCCGTTGGAGGGCCTCTCACCTTAATTGAAAAAAAAAAAAATAGGGATCAGGTTTCAAGACATAATAAAAACATTCACAATAAAAGGACTTTCTGTTTTAAAAGACTTCAGTTTGTATAAATATGTTGGAAGATAAAACCACATTATCTAATAAGGGACAACAGAAATCTGTTAATACAAACACCTGGGGAAGAAAATTATTTTATAATCATTATTAAATGTCTACTTTATTTCAAGCTACTTTAGAAAGCAGTCCTAGAAAATGTCACTTAAAATATCACTTTATAGGGAAGACTGATACTATGTTTATGAAAAACATTTTAATAGAAGTGTCTTAAGCTTAGAATGTTAAAACTTTAACAATTTCAAATACTTATAAATTCTAATCTTGGGTGTGATATACTTTATGGAATACTGAAGTAATTCAAAACATTTCAATCTTTCTATATATATGTAAGATAGTGGAATATGTTCTCATATTATGAATATTAACAATAGAACTACTAAAATGATATAAAGTAATAATAAATGAGTATAGAAAGAAAAAAAAGGTGGCCTATTATGTGTGTGTATTTGGTAACACGAATTCACATTTGGTAACATGAATTCACAAGAAAGTAACATTAGAACAGATGAGAAATTAGAACCGATGAGAAACTTCCACCTCCAAAACTGAAATTTTCATTAAAGAAGAAATATTTCCTATAGAGTTATTTACATTGAATATATCTTTTGAATCTGCATTATTTACATTGGACCTAATTCATTAGATTACAAAATTGAAAGTAATAAGAAACTACTTAGAAAATGAGGGTACTGCTCTGTTCCTTACATATAGTCTAAACATGATTATTTTTCCCTGCTTATTATAAAAAGGTAAATACTAGTCATTTTATATATTAGCTTAATAAATTCATGATTACTTTGCTAATACTATGGATGGAATAATATAACTTAATCTTTTTAGTTATTTTATATGTTAATTTGTAATATTTTGTTTAAAACTCCAATTTTGATGAATATATTAATGTATCTAAATAACATACAATAAATATACAATACACATTAGATATGAAAAACACATTATATCTAATACATATATAAAAGGATTATATTTGAAATTAAGTGTGGTATTAAGAAATACCTTATTACAATGAGTAAATGCTGAAGTGGAGTTGAAGAGTGAGGTAACACACATTTATTAGAGTTTAGAATTTACTCCACTACATAGCACATTACTCCCAGTATATGATTATATGAGTAATTGAGGCCGCATTGGGCATTACCAATAGGAAGGAAGATTTCCTTTCACTTACTGAAGATTAGGAATTTGTTCTGGAATTAGAATTAATAGCCACCATTTTCAGTCAAATTCATTCAATTGTTAAATAACCACATGTATTTAACAACAATTTTGTTCAGCTCTTTGAGCTGGAGGCTATATAAAAAGAACAGTTTTAACTATATGACTGTCATGGAAACTGTAGGGCTGTGATTCCTGAATTTATGAAACTCATGGAGGAGTAAATCTTGAATCACATTTTTGGGAATTGATAAATGATTGACACATTTTTATGTTGCCAAAAAGTTATTTTTTTAAGTTATTTTAGTTATTTTTTAATTTTTTTCTGCATCAATCAGTAGGCTTCTGTGATTCTTATTCTGTCACCTTTTGATATGGAGTTTTCTATTACAAATGTAATATAATAGCCTTTAAAGTTACAGAGCTACTCAAATAATCTGCTTCCTATTACATGACTTGCAGTAACATGTATTTTCTGAGGAATTGGTCCGTTTTATTTAAGTTGTCAAACTCACAAGTGTAGAATTGCTTGTGGTTTTTCTGTGTTATCCTTCTGATGTCTGGAGGATGTCTCATGATCTCCATTATTCATTTCTGATATTTGGTAATTTGTGTCTTCACTTTTTCCTTTGTCTGTCTTACTAGAAGTTGGCCAATTTTATTGATTTCTTCTGCATTTCCAAAACCACATTTTAACTGGATGTAGGATTTAAGGTTCATGGTTCTTTCTTTTAGCACTTGAAAAAGAGTGTGCCACTTCCCTCTAGCCTTCAAAGCTTTGGATGATAAATCCACTCTCATTCACATTGCTTTCCCTTATTGATAAGGTGCCACTTTTTTTTAGTTATGCTAAGATTTTTCTCATCTTTAATTTTCAGAAGTTTAATTACGATGTTCCTTTGCATGCATTTCTTTGCTTTTTATCCTGTTTGAAGTTTGCTCAACTTTGTGAATCTGTAGATTCACGTCTCTTGCCAAATTTAGGAAGTTTTCAGTCATTATTTCTTTGAGTACTTCTTTGGCCTGGCTTCTTTCTCCTCTCCTTGTAGACTCCTATGACATTAATGTTAGATCTTCTGTTATGGTACCACAGATCCCTGAAACTTTTTTTTTTCAGCCTATTTTCTCTGTCATTCAGCTTGGGTAACTTCTACTGCTCCGTCTTCAAGTTTGTGGGTTCTTCCTTCTGCCTCCTGCATTCTGCTGTTGAGCCCAAATGCACTTTTATTTAATTTGAGTTCTATTTTAAGTTCTACAATTTCTATTTGGTTCATCTTTATATTGTCTATTTCATTTCTGAGGCTTTCCACTCTTTGTCTCAAGTGTGTCATAATATTCATAAAAGCATTTTTGAAAGTAATTTAAAATTCTTCCCTAGACATTTCTAACATTTCTGTTATCTTGTTGTTGGCACCTGTTGATTATATTTTTACATTCACTCTGAGATCTTCCTGATTCTTGGTGTCATCACTGATTTTCTATTATGAGATCTTAAAGCTTCTGCTTTAGCTTGCTTATTCTGACATTTCTCTGGCAAAGGTTGGGGGAAGGGTGCTACCTTATTACTGCCAAGTTGGGGTAAAGTCTCATTACTCTACTTGGCATCTACTGCCCTCAGAGGAGGGAATGCTTCATTAATACTGGGTGACCCCAGAGGAGAGAATGTCTCATTAATACTGGCTGGGGATGGAGATTCCAGAACCCACTAGGCCTCCACTGATAACCTCCTGGCTGGAAGAGGCAGGAGTGACTCATTACTGCTCCCCCATTGTCCACACTGACATCATAAATGGTGTGGCCTCATTCCCCTGAACAGTGGTGAAATTCCTGACTCTCTAGGCAGTCCTCTGACTTAACTCCAACGGGAAGGAGGCAACTCTTTTGTCCCTAAGTGGGGAACAAGCCCAAGCTCCTGGTGAGGTCTCCACTGGCACTGCAGATGTTGGGGCCTCTTTACTATTCTAGTGAAGAAGAAAGTCCCAATGCCCCATTTTAAAAACTCAACTACAACCATTATTTAGATATTCTGCTTGCTAATCATCCACTAACCATCCTTTTTGAGTTTTTCTAGAAGTCACACAGTTATTTTTACTGCTGATAGTAAGCCTCGAACTTACTGAGTTGGTCTAAAATTTTTTGAGATCATCCATCTTTCCCCCTTTTGTCTTTGCATTTCTTAAAAATCAAGTCTCTTTTCTTTTTGTCTCTTATACTGAATATACTCCAATCTTTTTGATTCTCAGCTCAAAATTCTTAATGTTCAAACTTTTGAAGGAATGGACACATTTCTAACAAAGCTTAGAAGGCTTTTTATAAATTGATATAGATAACTTACACTTCTTCCTTTCAATAAATTTTCATGTACCCTACAGAAATGATTCCATACCTGCACTTCCAGGGAAAGCCTTTATTTAGAAGAGAACTTTACAACATAATCCATGGTGATACGTAATCACTTGACAGTGAGAAATTCTCTTCTTGAGTCTCTGGTATCCTCTGTCTTTATATTTCTGCTATTTACTTATTTATTTATTTTTTTTTACTTTTCTTCTTCTTTTTTTTTTTTTTTTACAAATCTGTATTTTTCTGGGGGAACCAGGAGCAGCTATCTGTTTATTTCATGGAATGCTACATGGGGAAAAATTCTAAACAGCAAGTGATTTCTCTGATCACTGTCCATGTAACAACCAGTTTTTGTTACAAAGACATGTTCTTGGTTTTTTTTTTTTTTTTTTTTTTATACTTTAAGTTCTAGGGTATATGTGCATAATGTGCAGGTTTGTTACATATGTATACTTGTGCCATGTTGGTGTGCTGCACCCATCAACTCATCAGCACCCATCAATTCGTCATTTATATCAGGTATAACTCCCAATGCAATCCCTCCCCCCTCCCCCCTCCCCATGATAGGCCCCTTCCCCAGTCCAAGTGATCTCATTGTTGCCACCTGTGAGTGAGAACATACAGTGTTTGGTTTTCTGTTCTTGTGATAGTTTGCTAAGAATGATGGTTTCCAGCTGCATCCATGTCCCTACAAAGGATGCAAACTCATCCTTTTTTATGGCTGCATAGTATTCCATGGTGTATATGTGCCACATTTTCTTAATCCAGTCTGTCACAGATGGACATTTGGGTTGATTCCAAGTCTTTGCTATTGTGAATATTTACTTATTTTTAAACACTTTATACTTTTTGGGATCTGCTATAGATCCATTCTAAATTAACTCTTGGCATCTCAAAAGCCAGACCTTGTAACAGAAGCTAGAATGTTCTCAATTAGCTCTCTCGGTGCATCAGTGGCACTGAGTGGCACCGAATTTTATGCAGATGCTTTGTCACTACAGCCAAAATAATACTTTTTCTGTTCCAGATACTTATGACATGTGTATCCAACTAAACTTTATAGAAGGACATACCATTTTTATATTCTATACATAGTTTATTCCATATAATCCTAAAAATCTGTACATAAAAAAATCAAGAGAAATATAATTAATTCTGGGATGGTAATAAAGATCTTATTATTGGAAACCACGCAGATGGTTGTAGCTTGTCTAAACAACTTTTAAAACAAGCAAAATGACCTGAAACTCCTTAGGTAAGTTCCATATTTGTAGAAGAGAAAATATTATACATTTTATTTCATGTTTTAAGAATTTTACCTCAATTTATTATAAATAATAGAAAGCAAACAAGAGACCATAAACCAAACGAGATTTGTGGGAAAATGCAATTAAGGTTTGCCTGAATGGTAGGGGCAATCTATAAACCAATTAGGAAGAATGGATGTTACAGCAGAATGCTTTTAATAAAATCCGATGCACTTGGGAACCAAGATACTGAATGCATTTTGAAATGACTACAGATGACAGAATACTTTATATGCCTACATTTATGGAATGTGGTATAATGGATTTAGGACTTAGATCACAGTGTCTGTCATATGGTCACAAAACTAATAATAAGAAGGAAGGAATGTAAGGCTCTTCCAAAGTCTTCATTATATAGTTTGAAATTTTTCTTTTCACTATTTTTATTCTTTAGCATAAACTGAAGCTGTTTAAAACAGACTTTTATATCAACAGGAAATTTGCATTGTGTTATTCTAATTGGCCAATTTAGCCAACCCACTAGAACACTGAAACAATAGGATGCAAAGGTATTGATTTCTTGTTTTCATCAGCTTCAATCTGAAATTCTGATTCATGAAAACACCATTGTTATAAACGGGTGGGCAAGACCTGTTGACTTGAGTTCTGTCAGGACTGAACTGTTAGTCTCAGGAACGGTAAATTGGTTACCATCAGCGTAGGCTCCTGAGTGAGAAGTTCTGTAATTCAGTGTCTGCCTCATTTGCCAACTGTAATTGCTTCAATGCATTAGAAATTTTACAATACTCAAGGTCATCAAATGACCAGGACAATGCTTACAAAATTATTACAATAAGAAAATTGCATTGTAACAGAAGATAGGTGCCTCAACAATAGCAAAAATGAACTCATAATATCAAGTAAAATGATTATAAGTTATAACAATATAACAATTTAAGATTTTAACAATATATTATGATCATGATAGTCAGAAAAGATATGAGCCTTATTTGTTAAGGATATGTACAAACATTCATTTCATTGCACTTTGGTTTATTGTGCTTTGCAGATATTGTGTTTATTTAGTAAACTGAAGGTTTGTGGCAACCTTGCATTGTGTAAGTCTATCAGTGCCATTCTTCCAACAGCATGGGCTCACTTCATGTCTCTGCATCATGTTTTGGTAATCCTGGTACTCTTTCAACTTTTCATCATTATTATATCTGTTATGGTAACCTGTGATCAGTGATCTTCAATACTACTATTGTAATTTTGGGGGAGTACCACAAACAACTCCCATATAAGGCAACAAATTTAATCCATAAATGTTTGTGTTCTAACTGCTCCACCAATCAGCCATTCCCCTCTCTCTCCCTTCCTCAGGCCTCCCTATTTCCTGAGACATAACAATATTGAAATGAGTCCAATTAATAACTCTACATGGCTCCTAAGTGTTCAAATGAAGGGAAGAATCACACGTCTCTTCCTCTGCATCAAAAGCTAGAAACAATTAAGCTCAGTGAAGAAGGCATATTGGACACCAGGACAGGCTGGAAGACCTCTTGTACCAAATAGTCAGCCAAGTTGTGAATGCAAAGGAAAAGTTCCTGTAGGAAATAAAAAGTGCTATCCAAGTGAACACATGAATGATGAGAAAGTGAAACAGGCTTATTGCTGATACGGAAAAAGTTTGAGTGGTCTGGATAGAAGATCAAACCAGCCACAGCATTCCCTCAAGCCAAAGCCTAATCCAGAGCAAGGCCCTAACTGTCTTCAATTCTGTGAAGGCTGAGAGAGGTGAGGAAGCTTCAGAAGAAAAGTGTGAAGCTAGTAGAGGTTGGTTTGTGAGATTTATGGAAAGAAGCCATCTCCATAAATTGAAGTGCAAGGTGAGGCAGCAAGTGCTGATGGGGAAGCTGCAGCAAATTTTCCAGAAGATCTACCTCAGATAAATGACGAAAGTGGCTAGAGTAAACAGGAGATTTTTAATGAAGAACAAACAGCTTTCTATTGGAAAAGGATACTGGGCTGATAAAGTTACTGAGGATAAATCAGTGCTTGGCTTTGAAGTTTCAAAGGACAGGCTGATTCTTTTGTTAGGCGCTACTGCTGCTGGTGACTCTAAGTTGAAGCCAGTGGTCACTGAGCACTCGAAAAGTTCTAGAGCCCTTAAGAATGAGGCAAAATCTATGCTTCCTGTACTCTGTAAATGGAATAACAAAGCCTGGATGACAACACATCTGTATATAGCATGGTTTATTGAATATTTTCAGCCCACTGTTGAGATCTACTGCTCAGAAGAAAAGATTTCTTTCAAAGTATTCTCCTCATTGACAAAACTCTTGGTCACCCAAGAGCTCTGATGGAGACGTACAAGGAGATGAATGTTGTTTTCATCCCTGCTTACACAACACCCATTCTGCAGCCCATACATCAAGGGGCAATTTTGACTTTCAACTTTTTGTTGTTGTTGTTAAGAAATACATTTTAGGCCAGGTGTGGTGGCTCACACCTATAATCCCAGCACTTTGGGAACCTGAGTTGGGGGGAGGGGGTGCATCACTTGAGGTCAGGAGTTCGAGACCAGCCTGACCAACATGGTGAAACCCTGGCTCTACTAAAATTACAAAATTAGCTGGGCGTGGTTGCACATGCCTGTGATCCCAGCTACTTGGGAGGCTGAGGCAGGAGAATCGCTTGAACCCGGGAGGCAGAGATTGCAGTAGGCTGAGATTGCGCCATTGCACACCAGCCTGGGCAACAAGAGTGAAACTCGATCTCAAAAAAAAAAAAAAAAAAAGATATACATTTTGTTAGGCTCTAGCTGCCATATATGGTGATTCCTCTGATGTATCTGGGCAATGTAAATTTAAATATTCTGCAAAAGACTCAGGATTTACCATTCTAAATGCCATTAAGAACCTTTCTGATTCATAGGAAGAAGTCAAAATATCAACATTAAAAGGAGGGTTGATTCCAATCCTCATGAATAACTTTGAGGGGTTCAAGACTGCAGTGGAGTAATTGGAGATGTAGCAGAAATAGCAAAAAGTCTAGAATTAGAAGTGAAGATGTGAACAAATTGCTGCAACCTCATATAAAACTTCAATGAGGAGCTGCTTCTTATGGATGAGCAAAGAAAGTAGTCCTTGAGGCAGAATCTACTCCTGGTGAAGACGCTTTGAACATTATCAAAATGATAAAAAAAAAAAAAAAAAGGACAATGACAGCAAACATAAACTTAATTGATAAGCGTGGGCACAATTTGAGAATATTGACTCTAATTTTGTAAAAAGTTTTACTGTGCATAAAACGGTATTAAACAGCATCACATGCTACCGAGAAATCTTTCATGAAAAGAAAAATCAATCAATGCAGCAAATTTCACTGTTGTCTTAGTTTAAGAAATCATCACAGCCACACCAGCTTTCAGCAACCACCACACTGATCAGTCAGCAGCCATCAATGTGAGAGCAAGATCCTCCACCAGCAAAAAGACTGTGACTCACTGAAGGCTTAGATGATTGTTAGCATATTTTAGCAATAAAGTGTTTTTAGGCCGGGCGCGGTGGCTCAAGCCTGTAATCCCAGCACTTTGGGAGGCCGAGACAGGTGGATCGCGAGGTCAGGAGATCGAGACCATCCTGGCTAACACGGCGAAACCCCGTCTCTACTAAAAAATAGAAAAAACTAGCCAGGCGAGTTGGCAGGCGCCTGTAATCCCAGCTACTCGGGAGGCTGAGGCAGGAGAATGGCGTAAACCGGGAGGCGGAGCTTGCAGTGAGCTGAGATCGGCCACTGCACTCCAGCCTGGCGACTGCGAGATCCGTCTCAAAAAAAAAAAAAAAAAAAAAAAAAAAATAAAGTGTTTTTAATTAAGGTATGTGCATTGTTTTTAGACATAATGCTATTGTACCTTACTAGACAATGATATAGTATAATGTAATTTATATGCACTGGGAAACAAAAAAATCATGTGACTCGCTTAATTGATATTTGCTTCATTGCAGTGGTCCGAATCTGAATCTGCGATATCTCCAAGGTCGGCCTTTATATACAGTCATGTGCTACAGAACAATGTTTCAGTCAACAACAGACCACATATACCATTGTGGTCCCAGAAGATTATAGTATCATATTTTTACTGTACCTTTTCTATCTTTAGATATGTTTAAAATACACAAATACTTACCATCTTCTTACATTTACCTACAGCATTCAATGCAGTAACATGTTGTACAGGTTTGTAGCCCAGGAGCAATAGGCTACACCACACAGCCTAGGTGTGTAGTAGGCAATACCATTTAAGTTTGTGTAAGTACACTGTATGATGTTCACGCGATGATGAAATTGCCTAACAACACATGAATGGATCCCCACGTTTAAGCAATACATGACTGTATTTCAATAAATATTCAATATATTGGTAAGCATCCTATGGAGTCTTTAAAAATAAGGCACTATAGGCAACAGTGGCTGGCAGGGAAAACTTTAAGTGATTTGAGCCATCTACTTCTGGAAGGGTTTTCAGTCAAGGTCTAACAGAATGGCCTGAGGTCAGGAGAACATAGAGTCAAGGTGAGTGGCCTGCATTTCAGTGCAGTGGTCCAAGCATAGGATGGCAAAAGCTTTAAATTAGGGTGGCATCAAGAATAAGAACAAAACCCCTCATACTGTGCTCATTGCTTTATGAATATTATTGGTATCAATTTGCAACAAAACTGTTTGAAAATGATTTCACAGACAAGGAAATTAAAGAGGGTAAATAACTGGCTGGAAATCACCGTGTCAGCACACAGTTGAAAAGAGACTTTAATCCCAATCTCTTTGTCTCTACAGGACATGTCCCTCAGTCACTATCCTAGATCATTAAATTTAAGCAAAAATCTAAAGGATTGTTTGGGGCATCTGACCGATTGGATGAGGAGAGCTAGAGGCAGAGATGGAATTTAGAGTTCAAGACTACAAAGTTATGAATAGTCTATTTGTTTAAACCATGTAAATAATAAGAAACTGCAAAAGCTTGCAAGAAAATCTTATTAAATCACTTGTAATCCTACCACCTATTAATAACTTTGTGCTTTTCCTATTAAACTTTTCAAAACCACAAAACTGCAAATACCATATTTTTACGTCCTTTCCATTTAGTGTACTTTTTAACTTAGTTTAATATGTTTTGATGTTGCGATTTCTATCAAAATTTCATATTTAATGGCTAAGTAATATTCCACCTACTATTTACCATTATATTTGGAATGTGTATTATTTCAATTTTTTGCCTATTGTAATTACATTGTATAAACATTCCAGGCATATGAGATGTTTTACATTATTTCCTTCAGACAGAGTCTCCAATGTGAGATAATAAGGTAACTTTTGGTATATTTTATGATTCTTGATAATATTATTTTCTAATTTAAAAAGAGATCAGTCTTCCTGTTCAATTTAGATGACTACATTTAACAGAGGAGGATGAGCATTTTCTCATTCTGTATAAATACAATATGCGTGCATTGTGAATGCGTGTGTTCATGTCTTTTCCTCATTAATGTTAATTTGTGTGAGATCTTTATATTGGAATATATTAAGTACTGGTTGTGTTGACTGAAAATATCTTACCATCTTTGTTTCCCGTTTTATTTATTTAGCATTGAAAAGTTTTAAATTTTGTGTAAGAAAGTCTCTGTCTTTTCTTTATTTGCTCTTTTTGCCTCCAGCTTTGCTTTCTCTAGTTGATTCCTCTGTGTGCTGCACAATGAATATTCTAATAGACTAATTAAATCATATCTCTTATCTGCTTACAATCCATCAATGATTTTCCATTGACACACTACACAAAGACATTTGCAAGCTGACTGTCTGTCTCTCTGGTCATTCCTGCACAGGCACTTCAAGCATTAGTCACACCAAAATGCTGGCAGTCTCAAATATATCCTGCTCCTCCTTGGTCTCCATGATTTTCCATCGGCCTGTAATTCTCCCTTGTGCCCTCACTCTTTTCTCTTCTCCTTCCTTTTCTCCTGAATAACCATTCGTCACCTTCCAGACTCAGCACAAACCTTTCCTAACAAACCACATCCCTACTGTGAAGTGGGGTTAGATCCTTCTTCACATGAAGCTTGCAATGCCTGTGGGATAAACAACTTGGGGGGGGGGCGGGGGTCACTGAACAACTGGACCCAACAACAATCTGTAGAGTGATTATTAGAGAGGTCTAAGCTGTTGATATTGTTTGACTGTGACCAAGTGGTAGGTTCAATCTATGGAAATGGTCAACTTTTCCCAAAGGGACAGTGTATAGTGAGAAAAAGGCTGGGGCCCCAAGACAGTACCTGAATATTTAACAATAAGTGGATTCTATAGGAGAAGAGAAAGAATAGTCAGAATAGTAGCAAGAAAATGGAAAACGGATGATACCATAAAATTCAACAAGTGAGAGAGATAATTTTTTTGTTTTTGTTTTTTTAATAATAAAGGGAGATTATTAAGAGGAGGACTGAAAGTATCCATCTGAAAAATCTAAAAGCAGTAGTGACATGATGAGGTGGTAGCCAGACCATAGTGCACTGAGGAATAAGTGAGAAATATGAAGAAGACCTTGTATTCTATAGGAGCCATTCTACCCTATGGGATGGCAAAAATCTGAGATGTTAGCCAGGTGTGATTGCTGAAGGAGGTCAAAACCAATGGTGATGGGAAATAGGAAAAGAGAAGAAAATTAATGGACTGTTATACTGGAATTCATAAATTATATAACCATTTACGGAACGGGAGTGGGTTTTATAATAGAAGCTGTATGTATAACCAACACACTTACAAAAAATGGCCAGAGAAACCTGTGAAGTACAGAATAAGTTTTTCAATGTTAGGAGCTCATAACTCTGAATTTAGGGATCTATGGTCACATAAACTAAACCGTTTATTAGAAACGGAGTTAAGAAAATAGCTCTAGGCCGGGCCCAGTGGCTCACGCCTGTAATCCCAGCACTTTGGGAGGCCGAGACGGGCGGATCACGAGGTCACAAGATCGAGGCCATCCTGGCTAACACGGTGAAACCCCGTCTCTACCAAAAATACAAAACACTAGCCGGGCGTGGTGGTGGGTGCCTGCAGTCCCAACTACTCGGGAGGCTGAGGCAGGAGAATGGCGTAAACCCGGGAGGCGGAGCTTGCAGTGAGCCGAGATTGCGCCACTGCACTCCAGCCTGGGTGACAGAGTGAGACTCCGTCTCAAAAAAATAAATAAATAAAATAAGAAAATAGCTCTAAATTAGACTTTTACCTGTGTCATTTATTCATTAAAAATATATTGAATACCTAATTTTCACAAGTTACTAGTAGGTTTGGTATGATTGGAGAAAAAATACAAATGAAATACATTAGCTTCAAGATAAATATTATTAGGAGAAGAGATAAAAAAATATCACCCACAATCTGCACTTGAAATAAGAATATGAGAAATGTCACAAAAAAATATATAGAATTCTGCAAACTCAGAAGATAAACCTCTTCGGTCTGAAGGCATTGTTCCTTTTCATTAGAAAACGTTATTTAGACTTTACAGAGTACCTACATGTTTCAGTGGATCCAGACAAAAATATATTATAATTTCCTATGAACCTGAATTCTGTACAATTTTAATTAGAAATAATTATCAGAAAATTATGTTTGCTATTCCCTATATCTGTCCATTTACAACTTTTGTAGTTAACAGTTAAATCAGAATTAATTTGTCTGAATTTTCTGTACATTTTATAAATGTAAGTAGTTATTACTACACTCTTATAACCAAAATTTCACTATTGATGAGATCAATACATTTTCTATGTGAAATCTCCAGCAATAAAATTCACATTTCCTGTTTTGAAATTCATTTGTCCAAATGAAAAATCTGGTTGAACATCTAAGGTTTCTATTATACTTAAATGAAATAATCTAAATTAGTCTAAAGTACTTGCAGAGACTAGTTTAAATATGATGAACATAAATAAAAACTAAAATTAACATGTGCATATTATAATAAATTACATTTAAATTACCATTGTCTTTCGATGGTCACAGAAAAACAAATAACTTACAATGCATTTTTTTTTTCTAATAGGTACTATGAGAAAGATGCAATGCTATCAGTATAAGATAGTAATATGTAGAAAATTAGCCAGGCATGGTGGCTCACACCTATAATCCCAGCATTTTGGGAGGCCTAGGGGGTCGGATCACCTGAGGTCGGGAGTTCAAGACCAGCCTGGCCAACACGGCAAAACCCATTTCTACTAAAAATACAAAAATTGGCTGGGCCTGGTGGTGTACACATGTAATCCCAGCTACTTGGGAGGCTGAGGCAGGAGAATCACTTGAACTCGGGAAGTGGAGTTGCAGTGAGGTGAGATATCACCACTGCACCCCAGCCTGGGCAACAGAGTGAGACTCTTTCTCAAAAAAAAAAAAAGAAAGAAAATTAACAAACATTTCAGTTAAAACATTTAGCACGGTTTGGTACTAGAGCTGCTGCTTGACCATACATTGTAAGCTGCCTCGCTTCCAGAAGGATTTAAGGAAGTTCACGAAGACACATGCAGTTCAGAAGACAGCTCAGCGCACATGGAGGAACTGCCAGGTGTGGGGAGGTGATTGGACCCTTGCAGCCTTAGCCTCCTCTAAATTGTCCCTGGCTGACCTCTGTGATTCCCTCTACACCTCTTTAACTTAACATGTTGAGTAAGCATCCTACGGAGTCTTTAAAAATAAAGCTCTACAGGTAACAATGGCTGGCAGGGAAAACCTCAATTTATTAATTCAACAAATGTTGAGGACATACAATATTATCAGAGCATTCACACACTTTTAGAGCTAAGAGGAACTGCAAAGAACACGTCAACTCCTTGCTTTTCTCTTGGTTAACTGAAATCCAAAGAGGCTGTGGAAACATATCCCAGTGGACATTTCAAAGCATATTTTCTTCAGCTCTATTACTTAATATCTATCTCCATTTCATAGATACCAGATTCTTTCAGGTCCACTTGATTTTAAAAATGCTTCTGTAATAACTGTATGACCTAAGGAAGTCCCAAAGATTGTTAAGTAAATTGAGAGTATGTCGTTTAAAATTTATAGATAAACTGTGGCACAATTTGGAAGCAATATTTCATTTCAAAAATGTCTCTATGGTCTAAAATTGTCCTGAAAGCCATGGTTAAACAACAAAATTTGTTTTACCTTATTTTTGTTTAAAATAATAGGCAGCAGTGATCTTTAAAACTCTCCATCGTAGAAGAAAAAGAAAAGGTTGTTAGCTTTTCTTAACAAAATGAGATGCAACGATCAAATGATTAAAAAAATTCTTGACAGTTAAAGGCTGAAAAAGTTTACTTAAAAACTGCCCTCTTCTTGCAGTTAAATATAGAAAAAGCCACATATTTAAGTGCCCAAGTGTGGTTCTTGCCTTCAACTTGTCTCTGAGAGTCATCAGAGACTGCAGTTTAGACTATGCTCTTTAGCATCTGTCTTGTAGAACTGATAAAATGCCTGAATGACTGAGACAGCTTAGCCAATACACTGTCACACCTAACTCTAAGGCCAAAGGAATAGCGAGCTAAATGTGAAAGGAGACTATAAATGGGCAAGAGTGTAAAATATATTCTACTCTCCTAATACCTTTAATGTTGAAAGGTGGTAAACAGTTTATATCTAAACATGTATCTTCTGTGTCTTGCAAGAGTTATTTCTTACTGAATAATTAGAGTAAAAAAACATGTTATTTTTGTATCTATTAAGAGACTATTACCATTCACATCTTACATATCATGAATATTTTAATAGAAAATTTGAAAATTCTTGTGTCTAATGATGCAAACTGAAATTCTCCAGAAAAAACCTAGCTATTTAATAGAAAACAATTCTTAGAACTGTCTACAATAAAAGATATTTATATTGGTAAGAAAAATAAAAGGGTTCCACTTTCCCATAATTCCACTGGCTCCCTCTAAAATAAAATACTTAGAAAGTTAATACAATTTACAGAGCTATTAAATACTCTGATTATGATTTAGAAACTCCAGTAATAAAGAAAGCAAGAAATGTATGAAATATATATCACACATATAAAGCACACTCACTACAATTTAACTGGAAGATAATTTAATAAGAAACACTAGGTTAGAGTCCTATCAATCTAGGTTTTTTCCACTGTGGTTTCCACCATGGTCTATTTGACCACGAAAGAAATATTAGGAATGTAAAAGGAGAAACAATGAACATGTACCTAAATAGCATGTTGTCTGCCCTAAATAAAGATAGTAATGCATCTTTCACTATTCAGATGCAAAGTATTTTTATTTTCATTTACATTTTATTATTTTTTAGTAAATATGCATTTTTCCCCTGAGTCATAATCTTTATTTGTGAAAGCTGGCTGAAGTTTGGTCAGCCTGTGTCCAAAATAAAGCCAACTAATCCATATGGAGATTAAACTCCTGACCGCTCTCCATCAACAACAAGCCTGACTTGGCCATTTGTCTAACCAGTCCCAGCCAGACACTCACAACTCACCAATCCAGAAGCTTTGTTAATAGCTTTCTTTACATTCAGAAGTTATTCTTTTTGCATAGCGTTATTTACTTTGGATGCATGCATATGATTACATGATTTGAATAGAATTGGTAAGCACAATTTGAAATATGTTAGATGCTAAAATTTTATATAGGCACTCCATATACGTGTATAAGTAATTCACACACACACACACAGAGAGATAATCTGACTCAGTGAGGGGTTTCCTAATACATCTTTCCTTTGAAATATGTTACTGCATTATTGTTTTTTAAATATAAGATGACATATGAGTAACCACAGACAAGAAATCTTAACTTTCAAAAGGAAATATAGGAGGTGTTGAGAAAATGCCCTGCTTCACAGCCTCCTTTAGTGCCTTGGTACCTAACAAGTACTAAATCTCAAAAGTTAATATAATTTCTAGTGTGAACATTTCTCCTTTCTTCTTCTTATTTTGGAAATCATATGAATGAAATAAGATGAATAAAAATAAAAAGGAACCATAAGCCTCACTTGCTGTAAATTAGGAGAAAAACTGACCACCAAAAGCAGCTAACATAAGGCACAAGTTATGTGGGAGGAAGGAGAGAGAGGAAATATGGTGAGTGATGAGAGATCATTGAGAGATTCTAGAAAACACCAGAAAAAAATGTATTTCTGGTGAGGGAGATCCCATGAGGGACAACACTTGTTTCTTGTTTGCAAAAATGAGTATAAATAAGGCTCCCAGCAAAAGTCCCTTCATATCCATTTGTGGATCAAAGAGGCAGAAGAGGGGCCCACAAACAAAAATAGATATGTTAACAAATGATCCCTGCAACCATCATTCTTTCCGACAGAATAGAGAAGGAGAAGGCTGGATCAAGAAGCCTTGACACAGAAGCCCACTTTAAATAAGTGTTTAGGAAAAATCAATTCAATTCAATGATAAGTATTAAAGTAGGACCTAGCACAACATCAAAGTTACTATAAGAAAAACAATATTTAAAAGAGCAGCAAAACCTACTAATTGATGAAAAATACCACAAAGAGTTAAACATTATGACCAAATAGCTTGTGAGGAATTTTTAAAACTTGGTGAATCCACCACTTCTATGAAAGGAGACCGAGAATTATAACAGGGAAGAAATGGTGATGTAATGGGAGAAGATGAAACATAAGGCATCAGAATTCGGAAAGCAAGTAGAAATAAGAAACTTATGTAAAAATGAAACTGGAAGAAAAGGGAAAAATAGCATTGCAAAAATACAAAGAGGAGAGAAAGGACAGAAATGAGAAAAATGAATAATGTGAAAGAGACGTAAAGTCTGGCAAGGGAGCTCTACCTTATCATAATTGAAGTCCTCAAAGAAAAAATTCAAAACAACGAGAAAAAAACAAATATTTTTAAATGTGGTTATAAAAATGTTTTGAAATACAAGAACTACTTATTTATTGTTGAAGAAATTATTACCTCTGTGGTCCAGGAAAAATTAAAGCAAACATTGCCCAATGACATGTATTAGTGAACTTATCAGAATTATTTTTTTAAAGGCTTTTTGTATAGTTATTTAAAACCATCAAGTCACTTGTAAGAGTCAGGTGGACTTCATGTTTCCAGTTCAATATCTCTCCCTGAAGACAATAGAGCAATAAATAAGCACCTGCAAGATTCATAAGAAAAGGTTTGCCAAGGTATGTATTTCCAGGAAAGGTGCCCTTTAGTTATAAAATCTACAGATAAATAGGTTTGTTGTTGTTGTGTTGTGTTGTGTTTTGGTTTGGTTTGGTTTTTGAGATGGAGTCTCGCTCTGTCGCCCAGTGCAGTGGTATGATCTCGGTTCACTGCAACCTCTGCCTCTAGGGTTCAAGTAATCCTCCTGCCTCAGCCTCCCCAGTAGCTGGGATTACAGGCATGCGCCACACCTGGCTAATGTTTGTATTTTGAGTAGAGATGGGGATTCACCATGTTGGCCAGGCTGGTCTCTAACTCCTGACCTCAGATGATCTGCCTGCGTTGGCTTCCCAAAGTGCTGGGATTACAGGCGTGAGCCACTGTGCCCGGTCAGATAGATAGTTTTTGAAATTCAAAAATTCAAAGATAATTGTTGCTATGAACGACTCTCGAGGAAACTCTTTGGAGACAAAGAGTTCTCTTTGAGACTCTCAGGAAAGGACTGGGGCAACATCTTTGAAAGGACTGTGTCAAGCATTCACATAAATAACTACAAAACTCATCATTTAGCATTGGCGTCAGGATGATAGTATAGAATGTAAATGACACATATCATACGCAGATGACACAACTAACACAAATCGAGAGAGAGATGACAAAAACATGAGAGGTATCTTTTTTTTTTTTTTTTTGCTTTTTGCTTCATCTATTATCATTGAGAGGCAAAGGACAGGATTTAGAGCATGTAACTACATTTAACCAGACAAAGTTAAGCACTATGAAATACGATATTATTGACTAAACTCAGGTGGTACTGTAGAAGGGGAAGAAGAGAAAATATATTAATTATGTTCATTAGCCATATTAGAGAACTAATAGCTATCACAAAAAATAAGGGCTATAGGTGATACATACAGTTATAAAGATAACCATAAAAAAAAATAGTGTACATACTCTTTCAAATACACATAAACAAAGAAAACTGAGCACACAGAGAAAGATAAAAGTAGAAAACATTACAAAATAATTTCACAGAACCTGGACCAACATCTCAGCTATTAATAAATATAAAAAGATTAAATAAACTTTCAGTTTCGATCATAAAGAAAAACACATCTGTGCTAAAAACAAAGTGACCCAGAGAGATTGAAAATGAAGAAATAAAGAAAAATCTACCAAGAAAGTTGAATGTAAAGCTCTAATCTCAGAATCATGTGGGAAAATACAACACACATCTACTAAAGGCAAGAACAAGATAGGGATGTTCTCTGTTGCTGTACTTTTTAGCATTTAAAAAATATTCTATTGGAGGCACTAGCCAGTATAATTAGGTAAGAGAAAAAAAAATGAGGTTAAAACATTGGGGAAGGATGAGATAAAACAGTAAGTCTTTGAAGATTATATGATCATTTACTTGGAGAAAACCAACTTAAAATTGGTAAGTAACATAGAAACTTACTAAGGTACTAGCATGCAAAATTAACATGAAGAAATCTATAGTTTTCATATACAAAAATGATGATCAATTAGGAGATACTGACTCAATTATAGTAACAACAAAAAAGTAATGGGAAAAATTTAATAAATGTACAAGATCTATTTCAATAAGTTTTGAAATATGATTTAAAGTATAAAAAAGACTTAAAATTAGAAAACACACTATTTTGTGATAGAAGGATTACACATCATTACACATCATGAAATGGTTAATTTTGCAAAATTAATTTATAAACAATACTATCATAATAAAAATACAACTAGGATCTTTTTAGAAATTGAGAAGATAATTCTGTAGTTTACATGGAATTATTTTAAAACCTTTGTCAGGAAATCTCCAAAAAAAAAAAAAAATCAGTGTGTACAGGTAAAAATAGAAGGTCACTGGAACAGGGATCTAGTTATAGTTCAAATAATTTTGCACATTTAATAACTCACAAAGTTAGACCTCAAATCAGTGCGGAAACATGGAGTATTCATTAACTGGTGTTGGAACATCTGGGTAGCCATCCAGGTAGAATGAAATTGGATAAATGTCTTCCAATTTGCAACAGAATTAGTTCCAACAGGAGCATATAGTCAAAGAAAAGAAAAAAGAAAGAATAAGTGTCCTAAAAAGAGTCATACAGCGGCCAACACAGTCTTGCCTACTCTGTTCCCCGCCCCTCTTCTCTGATCTCCTCATCTATTTTCACCATAGTTTACTCTGCACTAACCACACTGGCTTCCCTTGAATACATCAGGCAAATTCCCACTGGAGGGAACTTGCTCTAGGCCTTGTGTCTGCCTGGAGTTCTTCCAGGTGTCTGTTTAATCACCTCATCTCTTTTAAGTGTCTCGGTCTCCCTTTCTTAATGTGACCTACCACAATCCCCCCATTTAAAATAACGGTCTCCCCACCATGAACTCCAAACCCCCTTATCCAGCTCTTTTTTTCCATAATATTCACAGTATTCATTCACTTTCTCTTTTTTCCCATAGTATTCATTCCTTTCTAATGTACCATTGAGGCCGGGCGCGGTGGCTCAAGCCTGTAATCCCAGCACTTTGGGAGGCCGAGACGGGCGGATCACGAGGTCAGGAGATCGAGACCATCCTGGCTAATACGGTGAAACCCTGTCTCTACTTAAAAATACAAAAAACTAGCCGGGCGACAAGGCGGGCGCCTGTAGTCCCAGCTACTCCGGAGGCTGAGGCAGGAGAATGGCGTAAACCCGGGAGGCGGAGCTTGCAGTGAGCTGAGATCCGGCCACTGCACTCCAGCCTGGGTGGCAGAGCAAGGCTCCGTCTCAAAAAAAAAAAAAAAAAAAAAAAAATGTACCATTGAATGCATCTGCAATACTTATTGTTTATTACCTTCCTACCTGAGCTAAATTACAAGCTCCATGAGGAATCACTGTTTTGTTCCTTGTTAGATTAATAGTACATGGTACAGAATAGGTGTTCAATAAATATTTCTGGAATGATTGCATAAACTTGATCATATGGTAAAGGTGACATTGCTGATGAATGGGAAAAGGTGATAATATTCGATATATAGTGCTGGGACAACTGCATATTCACTCAAAAATAAAAACTGTATCTCTGTCTCACAGCATACATAAAATTCAATTCCATATGATTAAAAGAAATATCAGAAGCCAAACCGTATGAAAATTAACAAAAATGCAGAAAAAATTATTTATTATTTTGGGATAGACAAGGATTTCTTAAGAAAGTTAGCTAAAAGGACAAACGATACAGTATAAAAATTGATAAATTTGTCCACATTAACAGTGATTGCTCATCAAGAGATACCATTTAAAAAATTAAAAAGCCATAAATTCCAAATAGATATATAAAGCATAATCAATAAAAATTAGTATTCAAAACGTATTAGTACTCCAACAGATCAACAAGAAAAAGAAAAACAACCCCATAGAAAAGCAGGAAATATATAGTAACAACAGAAGAGTACAACTGAATGCCCAATAAAACAAATTTAAGCCTGGCGTGGTGGCTCACGCCTGTAATCCCAGCACTTTGGGAGGCCGAGGCCGGTGGATCACGAGGTCAGGAGATTGAGATCATCCTTGCTAACATGGTGAAACCCCGTCTCTACTAAAAATACAAAAAAAGTAGCCGGGCGTGGTGTCGAGCCCCTGTAGTCCCAGCTACTCAGGAGGCTGAGGCAGGAGAATAGGGTGAACCCGGGAGGTGGAGCTTGCAGTGAGCCGAGATCGCACCACTGCACTCCAGCCTGGGAGACAGAGCGAGACTCTTGTCTCAAAAAAAAAAAACAAAAAAACAAAAAAAACACACAAATTTAAAATGCTCAATTTCATTAATAATCACAGGGGTGCAAATAGAACACTAATAAAACACCTTTATGTTACTACATGACAAAAAATTCTGGTACTGTGAAGTGTTAGTGAGGATATGGAGGGACGGGAAGTTTCATCCCTGCTAGTTTGAGTGTAAATGGATAACACTTTGGAAACCATTCGACATTGCCTAGTAAAGCTGCATATATAAAAATGTATACTTTTTAAATTTAACTTTTGTTTTAAGTTCAAGGGTACATGTGCAGGTTTGTTACATAGGGAAACTTGTGTCATGGGAGTCTGTTGTATAGATTATTTCATCACCCAGGTATTAAGCCCAGTATCCACTGGTTATTTTTCCTGATTCTTTCCCTCCTCAGAGTCAGAACACAGAATTGGTGAGAGTGTGCTGGAGTTGGGGAATGACCCTTCTCTGTGTAATCAGACATGTGTAAGGTAAAAAGGAAATTTCCAGGAAGAAGTCTTACACTTGGACCTGTAAGATTTGCTAAAGAGCCCAAATTGTACATTTTTGACTAATTTTTAAATCCCATAGCCCGACACATTGCCACACCAATGATGGTTCAATTAATATTTGTCAGCTTTATACTAATGATGCCTGCTAAATGGAGATGCACATATCAACTCCTTTCTTCCTTCTTCTTGTCCAGATGGTGAAAGGATGCCTAGAACAATGGGCACCATGTTCCTACCATGAAGCAACAAGACAATATTCCAAGGATGCTACAGCAGAAAGACGCAAAAGATGTGGGTCCTTGAAGTAATCAAGGAGCTGCTTCCTCCAGATATTTTGTTATATGAGATCATTCAATGTTTTTACTCTTTACATCTGAAAAATAAAAATAAAATAAAAATGTGCACCTTCTGTGGCCAAGTGATTGCATTTCTAGGCATCTTCCCTAGAGAATCTCTTACCAATGATTATTGTCTTTCTCAATAAGAAACTATACTTATGTTTATGAGAATGTTCATGGCAGTGGTATTTGTAAAAACAACAAAAAAGGAAAACATCACAACAATCCTGAATAAGTAGAATGAGTGAATACTCATAGTATTTTTTGAAAATGGACTGTAAAATGGTGGTGAAAATGAATAAACTACAAACTTACCAGTGGACAAGTGTCTTAAGGGAGCTCTTGTGCCAGGAGGAAAATCACCTGCCCTTGGACTGCCCTCCCTCTATTGCAGAACTCAAGGTCCAGCTGAGCTCCAGCCTACTGTTCCTCCTACACTCATCGCCAACCAACACCTCAGCACTGTCCAGACCAAACTCACCATACCCTTTAGTCCCAAGAAAGTGTAAACACTAGGTCACCTCTCATTTTGCATTCTGGTTCCTGAATGGTTCTACACATCTCTTCTGAAATCATCTCTGCCACCTCATCAAACACCAAAACCCCGCACTGTGCCTCTGCCGCTCATAGTCCGTCATTAGGAAAACCTCTTTTGCATACCCTTCCCTGTCTCAGATTGCTTTTTTCAACATCTTGCTCTAACGGAAGGCTGACTTTTCCCTAAGGATGCTGTCTCCCCAGCAGTGTTGGTTGTTTTCTCTCTAAAATCCATTTTATAACACTGGGACTAGAGATGAAGTGTCTGCCTCCTCTTCCAGACTGTTCTATCCCATTTCAGTGCCTGTGTAGATAGTTGGACCAGTGCTTCAGCCTCTCTAGTTCCTTGACCTGTTCTATCATGGTCTTGACCTGCATCCTGGCCAGTCAGGTTTCTAACAAATAATTGCAGCTACTCCAAAATTCCAGACTTCATATATTCCACTCTAAGGCTACCATTTCGTATCTTTCTAGCTCAATCCCTCTGCAACCGTAACCGTGAAACCTTCACTATAAAATCCTGAAAATCCAACTATTTCCCTTCTCTTCACTGCCCCTTACTCCTATTTCTGCCCTCCTGCCTGACCCAGTTTAAGTCATGGTCAGTCGGTCAGTACAATCTCTCCCTTGCACTCACCCTGAACTCCCGTAACCCACCCCTGGTTTGCTATGCTTTGCAGATGCTGCCTAAATCAAGCTCTTTGTCAACCCTATGCTGAGGCCTCAGCAGCCCAATGTAGCTGGTGCAGAACAAGCAATTTCACCACACTTCTCTACTCTATTCGATCGGCCATGCACACAGATGGCTATTTTATATATTTTATTCTCTCCTCACACCTCCAACACCTCTTCTCCAGCCTCATTCACAGGTAATGTTATTGCTCCTAGTCACTGAATAGAAATAACATAAAGGGGACTTCGGAAGGCTGCTACCACCACATCCACACACCCGTCAGCATGTGAAATATCACACAGGAGCCTCCCGTGGGAGAGGATGTACGCTTGCTTCAGTGTCCTGCTGGGATTGACCCCCAGGTGTCATCAGAACCTGTCCCTTCTAAAGCTTTCCATGACTGCCCTGTTTAAAACTACACATTACCTCCTGCATTCCCCATCCTCCTTCTAGAATGCAGTAAGTACTGAATGGTGAAATTCAAACTGGTGGGTTGCTATATATTTTAAATAATCTAGATATGAAGCAAAAGCACCAAGGCGGAGCTAGTACACATGGAAAGGGAAGACTAAGGCAAGTGACATTCATGAATTCATTATACACACATTTACTGAGCACTTGCTGTCCTAAGTTCCAGGCATTTAGGAGTGAACAAGGCAAACAGGAATCCTACTCTCCTGCAGTTTTCACTTTAGAAGGATCAGCCAATCTATAAATACATTGTTTGAAATAACAAGAAAATGGCAGATAAAAGAAGCCATTGTTCTGGACATATTTCAAAATTACCTATGGGGTAGAGAAGGAAAGGAGAATCAAAGGTGATACTAAGATTTTGAACCTGAGACACAATCTACAGAAAAAGGAAAGTTAGGGAAAAGGAAAAAAAAAAAAAAAAGAAAAAAGGAAAAAATGGAGTCTGAGTGAGGAAAAGAGAGCAAATGTACCCGCGAAAACCCTTGTTTTCAGTTTGGCTTCCAATCCTCGCAAGCACATAAACAATCTAAGTTAAGTATCTGTGTAATAGGGAGGCTGATTCTCTGTGTGTCACATTCACCTTAAGACATACCTTGAGTTGTGTGTGAAACTATAAGCATCGAATACGTAAATTGAAAGCAGCATCCTAATTCTACCTACCTACAGGACATTCTAGGAGACACAACTGACTAGAAATACCTTCTGTTCATTTACAATAATAAACAATTCTACCTCTTTAAATATGTACGTTTCTCCTTTAGAAAAATTTGCTAAACAATACACAATCATACAGGGTTGAAGTTTCCTAAGCAATAAATCTTGTCCTTTTATTGGAGCTATCTAGTCAAATGTAACTCAATATTTTTGGAGTGCCAAGTAATTTAAAGGACTTATTCAGTTATCTTCCGGCTTTAGGTTGTCCTTTGATACAGAGCGGGATCAATGCAGAGCTAGATAAGACCATCTTAGAGACATTTTAATGTTAAAGCACCCTTCTTCCAAAAAGCAATTTATATCTTCAGCCTACTTAGGATTGTATAATAAATTTCGTGCACAGGGAAAATCAGGTTTACAAGGGATTGGGAAAAGGGATATATACAGTAAGATGTGTAAAGGGCAGTATGGGTGATTAACGACCCAGAAATATTGATTTATGAGGTAAGATTAAAAGAATTAACTATGTATGGAATGGCTAAGCAATATACATATATATATGTATATGTGTGTGTAAATATATATATATAGAGAGAGAAAACTATTTGACTTGCTACAAAACAATAGAACAGTCCATTAGAGTATTTAAAATTGGACTACAGAAGGGTAAACTATGCAAAGATTTTTGAACCCGGATCTCAATCTACAGAAAAGAAAGACAAAGCACAAAACAAATGAGGAGTCAGGGTTGGTGGGGTGAGTAGGGTGACTGCGGGGAGAGCAAATGTATCCACTGAACCTATCCATCCTATGAACATGCCTGCCTGAATTATTTGTCTTTGCAATTATATATTTTTAAACCCACTTGCTGCAGTAACAGAATTGCCAATCCAACCATGCTGCGTTCATGCCAACATTATGCAAAGGAAATAAAGATTTTTTCCAATAAGTGTTTTTAGATTTAAAATCTAAGTGTTTACATTTTAAAACACTTAAACATTACTTATATACAATTTGCTACTTTTAGAAAGTTATGTGAAAGCAGACTCTCTTTCTCCCCACAGATACAACACAAGAAATGCCTACTATCTGAGATCTAGTTCTAATATCAGTACTGGGAAATGGTAAACCAGTAGTGCTAAATGTAATTTTATGATCAGGTGTTACTCCATATGCAGGTAGATACACAGACCTGGAGGACAAGATTCAAATCATGCTAAAGTACAATAGAGATCTACTACAATACTTTGATACATTTAAAAGTGGCCTAAGTGAATTTATACTATCTCCAGCCAATCATTTTGGCACAGTTATCTCACCCTGGTTATCTAGAGGGCAACCATGTGAATCCACAGGAAATCAATTTCTACTGAGGAAGACCAAAAGACTTATGAGAACAGTCTAAATCAATACCTGATAACATATTGAAAGATAATAAAGTCATATATGTAAATTAGTCCATTATACCTAAATGAATCTATTTAACCTCAAATAGCTAAATATAATACGAAGTAAAAAACCAAGAGTTAATTGAGTTAGTAAGCACTCCTTTTCAACTTTGTAAAGAAAAAATGCTCCTTAGTGAAATTTAGACTTTGAAAGTTAATATGATTGTGGATTTTTTATAGTAATCTTCTTCGATTTTTGCCTTAGAAGACGAGTTGGTAGTTCCCTATAAAAGTAGGCATGTTCAAATATTTGATTTACTTACCAATATGGTTACACTCAAAAACTAAATAAAAGAAATGTATATGTTTCAACAAAACTTTGTTACCTAGCATTATAGGGGCTCACAATTGTTTGATAGAAATATTGTTAAAAATGATTATAGCAAAGCTCTGCCAAGGTTCAACTATTCTGAAAATTGTTTCAAGCTTTTAAGAGTCAGTTTCCTCCTCACTCAATGATCAAAAGAGGGAAGAAGCATCTTTTCCATTCTTTTAGATCTCTTGGAGATAATTGACATATCTTTAGTTTTACAACAAAATAAAAGACCAAATATTTACTTTAATTAATCCTTTAATATTCTCATTACAAGATTTAAAAAATCTAGAGCATGCACTCCCTGGTCGAGTGGTTAGGATTTATCATTCTCATGCCTGTGACCTGAGTTCAATTTCTAATCAGGAAAGTTTTCTTCTTCAAGAGAACGAGAAGACAAGCCACAGATTGGAAGAAAATATTTACAAAAGATACACATAATAAAAGATTGTTATTCTAATATAGAAATAACTCTTCAAACTCAAAATCAGAAAATGAACAACCTTATTTTGAAATGGTCAAAGTACCTGAACAGACACCTCACCAAAGATAATAAAGACGGCAGGTAAACATACAAAAAGATGCTCTGCATTATAGGCCATAAAGAAATGCCAATTAAAACAATAAGGTATCGGGACACATCTGTTAAAATAGCCAAAATTCAGAACACTGACAACCACAAATGCTGGAGAAGATATGGAGCAATAGGAACTCTCATACACTGCTCGTAAGAATGACAAAGGGTGCCATCACTTTGGATGACAATTTGGAAGTTTCTTACAAAACTAAACATACTCTTCCCTATCATCCAGCAATCACACTCCTTGGAATTTATCCAAATGAATTAAAAACTTATGTCCACATGAAAATCTTTACACAGATGTTTACAACAGCTTTATTCATAATTCCCAAAATTTGGAAGGAATCAAGATGTCCTTCGGTGAGTGAATGAATAAACTGTAGTACATCCAAATAATGGAATATTATTCAGCACTAAAAAAAATGAGCTATCAAGCCATGAAAAGACATGGAGAAATCTTAAATGTATAATACTAGCTGGAAGATACTCATCTTAAAAGGCTACAAACTGTATGATTCCAACTGCATGACATTCTGGAAAAGAAAAAAACTAAGGAGACAGTAAAAAGATCAGTGGTTGCCAGGGATTAAGGGGAGGAAGAAATAAATAGGTGGATCACCGAAGTATTTTATGGCAGTCAAAAAATTCTGTATGATACATAATGGTGGATAATGTTGCTATTTATTTGTCAAAACTCATAGAGTATTCAAGAATGATCCTAATTTCAACAATGAATGTGGCAGATAATGATGTGTCAATGCCAGTTCACCAATCATAACAAATGTACCACACTGGTGCAGGGAGTACATAGGAACTCTCTGTACCTTTTGTTGCTCAGTTTTGCTGGGAACCTACAACTGCTCTAAAAACTAAAGTCTATTATTTTAAAAAATCCAGGTTACTAGTCCAACACTGGCATTGCGCTAGCTTTAGTAATTTTCAAAAACAAATTGGAGGACAAGCAGTCTTATGTCTCCCCACCCAAACTTCAGAATGCAGGTTTGTGTTATTTCTAAATCAGTGTTTTTCTGTTCAAAAATATTTTACAAACCTAATAACATGGATACCATTATGTTGGTTATTTATAATAATAGACAAATATATAATATCAGCTTCAGACAAATGTCTGCCTAGCAAAAGAGAGAGGACAACCATATATATATATGTATACACACACATATATATGTACACATACATTTATACACACACACAATAACCATATATATACATACACAATAGCCATATACATATATATACCATATATATAACTATATACATAATACAGTTATTGCTTGTGTGTGTGTGTGTATGTATATATAAATATGTGAGACATATATGTGAGACCTCCTGCTAGTTTTTTTATGTGTTTGGAGAAATTAGAACCTTAAAAAGGAGCTCAGTACACTTCCATCAGTCACACATAGGGTATTAATCTAAAATATTTGCTGACACAAGGAAGCATAAAAGGCTCATTATTAAAGAGTGCCAATATTTTGTAGCTTCTCCAACAGGTAATAAAACTATAAGTACAGAGTACATCAGCAGCCCTAATAAAATTGGTAGGTCTTCTCAGTCTGACAGGGTAAGAAATAAAGCACAGAGGAGCTACCCATAAATGAATAACCTAGTATCAATCACTTTTCTGCTATCATGCAAAAGCTAAGGGCAGATCACATATTCATTTTTCTTCCTAGTATAAACTATTACTCATGGCAGAAATTTCAGTATTTCTACTGGCAAAACTGCCACTTTTTTGTATAATTGAAAATGTTATTTGAAAATTTTGATCAATATATAGTTTATTGTGCTCTATATTAGATTTACTTTGCATTAACAATACATTTGATTTTGTAAACGAAGTCTAAGCTCAGCCTAACTGATCCAATACAATTGAAAAAATTTATGACTCTATTCATCCTGGATTCTTGAACAATTCACAATAACAACCTTCAAAACATTAAACAGTGAGAGGAAGAAATTTAACAACATAATAAAAATTGTATTAGTGTAAAAAACCCAAAACACTGCTATTCAAACAATCAAAATCCCCAGTTAACTTTCATTAGGCTAAACTCATTAAGATTGTGTTTCTTCTGATTGAAGTCCAAAGCAGACATTTCTGCCTTCTACTTGGTCATTCTGGGAACCAGCTGCCTCTACACTATGGCTCTATCTTTCTCTAGGTCCTAGGCGTTCTCTCCATGAAGTCAACTTATGGGAAAGAGATAATAGATGGTTGCCCACGTATGGCTTTTATGAACCATACCAGGAATAGCATACATTAATTCCACACATGTTCTAATGGCTAAAACTGAATAAAATAGATAAATCTAACCGTAAGGGAGGCTGGGAAATGTAGTCTAGCTATGTACTCAGGAATAGGAAAAAACAGATTTCGTTAAGACTAATTAATTTTTGTCAGAGTCCACCAATCTCTTCACCAAATCTCCATTTTACTCCTCTGTTGATTATAGTCAGTCTTCACAGAAAACCCACAATCCTGCCCAGGCACTGTTTATACCTCAAAGCTGAGGCTCTCTATGAGCCATCTGTAATCAATCCTCTTCATTAGTTCAGATGTGCTCTGGTGACATGGGAATTCAATGGGCACCTTATCTGCCCCTCTGTGTGTCAATACACTGTGGTGGAACAGGACAAGGTAACCACCACAAACACTTCCATTTAGGAAAGGAAAAATGAGAGACACGGCAGGCCCTGCCAGGAAGACCTTGTGCAATCCCTCTGTTGAGATGGGAGAAATTCCTTGCTTAGGACCCAATACAGCTCTCTGGAGGGGCAGCCTTGTGCACTGTCCTCCACGGGTCCTGGCCCTGCCCTCAAGCAGTCTCTTACTTGTTTGTGATCTTACATAGCAGGGGTCCCCAATTCCCCAGCCGCTGATTGCTGATCGCTGGTGGTCTGTGGCCTGTTAGGAACTGGGCCGCACAGCAGGTGAGCAGTGGGCAAGCCAGCATTACCGCCTGAGCTCTGCCTCCTGTCAGATCAGCGGTGGCATTCGATTCTCATAGGAGCATGAACCCTATTGTGAACTGCACATGCAAGGGATGTGGGTTGCATGCTCCTTACGAGAATCTAACTAATGCCTGATGATCAAAGGCAGAACAGTTTCATCCTGAAACCATCCTCCCCCAACCCCCTGGCCGTCTGTGTAAAAGTTGTCTTCCATGAAACTAGTCCCTGGTGCCAAAAACGTTGCGGACTGCTGATCTTAGGTATACTCCATCAGAACTGGGTGTGCAGGCCCTTGGGAGTTGTATCGCTTTCACAGTTCGCTTCTTGCTTTGAAAGTTTAAAGATCCAAGGGTTTGTATAGGAAATTAACAAGGGAAGGCTTTTTTAGTCTTAACTCATAGTTTCCTTGGCAGTATGATAACCCCAAAATATTGTAGACTTACCTGTTTGTTTCTGTACAGTTTTATGTCCTAATAACCATACCTAAATTGATTTCCTTCTCAAATTGATTTGTTTCATTGCTTCCTTGCCCTCATGCACCTGCCTTTCTCTCTCTCTCTCCTCTCTCTCTCTCTCTCTCTCTCTCTCTCTCTGCCTCCCTCATTCTCTCTTTCTTTGTCAACATAATTGTGCCTACCCAAAGCTAACTGAAAAAAAATTAATTGGGAAAGCCATATATATATAATCTGCTTTAGGCTGCAGGGATGAGTCTGTTTTCCCAGTGAGAAGTTTCACTGGGCCTTTGTAGCTGAGAACTTTCTCAAGCACATTTACTTGTTATTAATGCTATTTGGGTCCAGAAGCAGTTGGATTTTCCAAACCTGTAAGGATTTTGATTACTGAAACATCTCCATTCCCATTTTTCTGTGCTTGAAAACTAACTAGCTCTTATCTGATCTCACCTCTTTCTTGTAATGTCTTGCTGAGAGCACCAAGAGTAGCAAACATACACTATCATTCTGATTCTTTTCAAGTATTGCCCTAGAGCCACAGTCCCAGTGAGCACTGAGTCTGCCTTCTGAATTGTCACAGTTGACATTTAAAAATGTTTATTTCATGGAATATCAATATTTTTCATCTTATCAGTCTTCTATACTGTTTTCTCATAGCCCTACTGACCAGTTGCTTTAGTTTTTTATGGTATCTCACCACTCTTAGAACCAACTTCTGAATTTCTGTATTAGAAAAACAGAATTTGCTATGACAAACAACAATAAAACAAACAAGAAACAAAAAAAACCTTCAGTGTCTTAAAATAATACAAGCTTATTTTTGGATTGCACAAAGTCCCATGCAGATGTTCTTTCTAGCTGGGTAGCCTTGAAAGCAATCTTTCCATCTTGCAGCTCTACCTTCCTCTAGGTCCTCACAGTCCTTTCCATGCAGATAAAGGAGATCAAGAAATTGAGATCGGCCGGGCACGGTGGCTCAAGCCTGTAATCCCAGCACTTTGGGAGGCCGAGACGGGCGGATCACGAGGTCAGGAGATCGAGACCATCCTGGCTAACACGGTGAAACCCCGTCTCTACTAAAAAAATACAAAAAAAACTAGCCGTGCGATGGGGCGAGCGCCTGTAGTCCCAGCTACTCCGGAGGCTGAGTCAGGAGAATGGCAGGAACCCGGGAGGCGGAGCTTGCAGTGAGCCCAGATCGCACCACTGCACTCCAGCCTGGGCGACGACAGAGCGAGACTCCGTCTCAAAAAAAAAAAGAAATTGAGATAAGATGACCAGGGGTTGGGGGGAGTAGAACAAGGACTGGAACTGGTGTTCACTAGCTAGGACTTAGTTACATGGCCATGCTTAACTAAAGGGGAAGAGAGAAAACTATTCAAAAAGAAAAGAGGTTTGGTTCCTGCCACATTGTTAAACAAAGAAAATAACAAAGCTCTACTGAAGGACATAAAGGATTACTTGAAGAAATAAAAATGTCTGGTTCCACAAGATTTCATCTTGTTCTTAGGGAAGACTCAATATTCTAAATTTGTAATTTTCTCCTAATTAATCTGTAAAGTCAATATGATTATAATAAAACAAATAAAATATTTGAGAAACATGACCAATTGTTTCCAATTTATAACAGAGCAAAATGTATTAAAAATGAAAACAAGGTATACGAAAAGGTAGTATCCTTATGTTCAATATACATAAAAGCAAGGAGATGTCGTTTTCTATTAACCAGTTGACAAAAATGCATTGATAATATCAATTGTTGACAAGAATATAAAAGAAATACATTTATATTCTGTTAGAGGGACTCCAAATCAAGTACAATCCTTTTAGAGGGAAGTTTAACAATAGGTCTCAAAATTTATAAAGTTAATACCCCTTGATCCAACAATTACACTTCCAGGAATTTACACTAATGAGATAATTAAAAAGTTTGCAGAGATGTAACTACAAGAATAATTATCATAGCATATTTTAAAATAGAGGAAAACTATTAAATGCCTTCCACATAGAGATTTGGCTAAATAATGTCCTTAAATATAGATTTCAAAACACCACTAAAAAAATATAATGCAAACTAATTATTGGCAGAGAAAGAGGTGCCAACACATAATGATAAAAGAAAAACAGCAGTTATAATTTCATTTTGCCAGTAGCATATATATGTATATGTGGAGAGGAGAAAGAAAGGAGGAAGAGAATGAGTAAGCATGCTTATGAAATATTTAGTACATTTTTGTGTAGTCTAAAAATATCACTCAGTTTTTCAGTCAATGCTTAACTAACACTTGAATGTATTTTATTGTAGTGAGATCGTGCTATTTTGAAATTGTGAATTAGATTAGCTCAAATGTTCTCACTTTTACTTTAAAAAAATATATTTTCTATTAAAAATACGCAAATATCTATTTACCTATATAGTCTCTAAACAAAATACATATTCCTTCCTTTTACCCTCTACATATTCATGTTATCAGATTAAGGCTATATTTCATCAATCACAAAAAGGATGAATGGTTATTTCTGGATGTTAATTTAGGTGATTTTGTTTTGTGTTATTCTTATCACGAAGTTAGTGGAGAAAAAAGTGGACATAGATTTAGAAGAACTTTTTCTGCTGCTTTCTGTGACTTCTGACAGGTTGTTAAAACATACGAGCTTCAGTTTGCTCAACTGTAAAATTGAGATAATAATACCTATTCTCACAAAGTTGTAAGAATAAAATATTTAAAATCTCTTAGTATTACCATTAAAATTAATATTTAAAATATTTTTCCTAAAACTTTGCTTCCATAAAAGCATTTGACTAAGTAATTTCTTGATTTATACAAACTTTGGGATAGGAAACTCTGAATTAAGTTAATATGGTCTCTTTTTCCATTACAGATTTTCTCTGAAATTTCCTTTAGGTAACTCAGCAAAGTTCCCCAACCAAATAATATAAATAAACCAGGAAAGTACATAAAGAGGGACAGTCAAATTGAGCATTTCTATGATTATTTTGACTTTGTAATAAAGCATTTGATGTTTAAAAATTGACTTCTAGAGAAAGTGCTATGTTTTACAAAGAAAAAATCATCTAAAATTTGAATTTACTAAAGTAATAGCTGACTAATTCACACTCTTAAATTTTGCTCTCTACAATGTGGCACTATTTATGTCTCATTTAAAGAAAATGTAACTCAAATTGTTTGAACCCAAAAATATTTCACATATTTCATAATAACAAATGTTTGTAATAATAATTGCCTATATCCTTACTAATTTTCCATCTACTTGTTCCATCTATTCTTGAGGAATAGGTGTTGAAATCTCTATCATTGTGGATTTATATATTTCTCCATGAAATTGTGTCAGTTTTTGCTTAGTATTTAGAATTGTTACATCTTCTTGATAAACTGATTCCTTTCTTCTGATGTAATGATCCTTTTCATTCCTAGCAATATTCTCTGTTCTGAAATCCATTTTGTTTGATATTCATTAGCTATTGCAGTTGTCTTTTGATTAGTGTTCACATATTTTATCTTTTTCCATTTAAATTTTAACCTGTATGTGCCTTTATAGTTGATGTGGGTTTCTTGTAGGCAGAATATAGTTAGGTCTTGCTTTTAAATTCAATCTGGCAATTGCTTCCTTTTCATTGGTGTTTTTAAACCATTTATATTTAATATAATTATTAATATTATTGGGTTTAAATATACATATTGCCATTTTTTGTTTTTGTTTCATTTGTTCTCTGTTCCTTTTGTCTCCTTTTCTTACCTTCCTTTGAATTACTCAAGAATTTTGTATTACTAGGTTTTACATTATTTTTTGGCTTATTAGCTATAATTATTTATGGTTATTTTTGTGGTTCACTTAGGGTTTAGAGTAAACATTTTAAACTTACCACTGTCTACTTTCAAGTGATGGTATACTATACCTCACACACACATATAAAAACCTTAGAACAATATACTTCTTTTTTTTCCTTCAGGCCTTTAGGCTAGTTTTGTCATAGACTTTAATCCTACATACGTTAGGAACCTTACTACATTGTAATTTTTATCTAAACAGTAGATTAATTTTAAAGATTTAAATAATCAGAAAATATTAGATATTAAAATAATTAGAAAAATAAAGTATGTTTACTCTTACAGTTTCCATTTCTGGTCCCTTCTTTCCTCTGTGTAGACACAGGGTTTCCTCCGTTTCCATTTTCCCTCTGCTGGAGGGACTTCTTTGAACATTTCTTTAGTGAATGTCTGCTGGTGATAATTTGTTTTGACTTATGTATATCTGAAAACAACTTGTTATTTCACCTTCATTTTAAAACGTATTTCTTTAGAATAAAGAATTATAGGTTCATAATTTTTTGCATGCTTTAAAGATGTTCTTCCACCATCTTTTAGCCTGCATTTCTTTCCCAGGGTATCATACATTTCATCTTTCCTTTGTTTACAATGTGTCATTTTTTTTCTGTGTCTGTTGTTAAGATGTTCTCCTTATTACTTATTTTAAGCAACTGGATTATAATGGGCCTTGGTGTCATTTTCTTCATCTTTCTTGTGTTTAGGTTTACAGAGCTTCTTAGATGTGTGGGTTCATAGTTTTTACCAACTTTGGACATTTTTTGGTCATTATCTTTTCAATTATTTTATCTCCCACTGCTCTCCCATTCAGTGACTTGAATTACATGTATATTAGGTCAATTCTAGTTGTCTCATTGTTGAAAAATGTTATTTTCATTTTTTTCTTAATTTTTTTGTATCTGCTTCCTTTTGGGTATTTTCTATGGCTGTTTTCAAGTTCACAAATCTTTTCTTCTGCAATATCTAATGCGTCTTTGATCCCATCCACTGTGCTTTTCATCTTAGATACTGTAGTTCCCAACTCTAAAAATTGATTTGGATCTTTTTATATTTTCTCTGTCTCTATTAACATGTAAGATGTATCTTCTACTCCTTCAATATATGAGGTACAGTCATAAGAACTATTTTAATGTCCTATTTCTATTATCTGTGCAAATTCTGAGTCAGTTTCAATATATTGATTTTTCTCTTCATTTTAGGCTGCATTTATTTGCTTCTTTGTATGTCTGATAAATTTTTTTGTTTTTTTTTTTGAGACGGAGGCTCGCTGTCACCCAGGCTGGAGTACAGTGGCCAGATCTCAGCTCACTGCAAGCTCTGCCTCCCGGGTTCATGCCATTCTCCTGCCTCAGCCTCCCGAGTAGCTGGGACTACAGGCGTCGGCCACCACGCCCGGCTAGTTTTTGTATTTTTTAGTAGAGACGGGGTTTCACCGTGTTAGCCAGGATGGTCTCGATCTCCTGACCTCGTGATCTGCCCGTCTCGGCCTCCCAAAGTGCTGGGATTACAGGCTTGAGCCACCGCACCCGGCCTGTCTGATAATTTTTAACTGGTTGCCAAACATTTTGGACCTTACTTTATATAGGCTAAGAATTTTAGTATAGCTCTAAATATTTTTAAAATTTCTTTGGAGCATGGTTGATTTATAGCTATAAATATTTTTGAAATTTCTCTGGAACATGGTTAATTTATTTGGAATATTTGGGATTAATGTGAACCCAAATATTCTAGTCTTGCTTTTAAACTTTTTTAGGTGGTCCTAAATTAGCATTTTTACCAAGGTTCATTTTTCCCCCTTAGTGTGAGATCCTTTTTAGTACTCTACTCAATGTCCCTTGAAATATTAAGTTTTCCACTCTGGCTATTGGGAAGAGGAAGTATTTCTTGCTTTGTTGAGCCTCGACCCCTGTTCCATCTTACTATTTTAGGTGCTTCTTTTCCCTCCCTCTTAGTTTCCTCACACACATGCACCCTCTGCAGATCTTGAGTTCTCTTTGTACACCTCATTCCTGTGTCATACTGTCCTGTGAATTCCAGCCTATTTAACTTCCTTGAATTCCAAGTTTCATCTTCTGAACTCAAGGAGACAGCCAGGCTTCTACTCTCTGAAAACTTTTCCCAGGCAGTAAGTTGAGGCAATTGTAGGTCCCACCTCATCTGTTACCCATCTCTTGAGGATCACTGTCCTTCATGGCCTGATGTTTAATGGCTTGAGTGTCATTGTTTCATACATCTTGTCTAAAGTTGTTTTTGTCTAAAGTTGTTTTATGTCAGAAGAGAAATTCAGTTCCTGCTATTCCATCTTGACTAGAAATGGACTACATACTGTTTTGAGGTCACATTCTTATTCGTTATTGAATTGACATGCACAAACAAATACTCTCAATACTTATTCTAAGAGAAGGAAGACTGATTTTGCTCATGACTATCTTTTCCCTGGCCTCCAAGCTCCAAGATTCATCTATTATAACATTGTTAGATGGTTTAAAATTTTGAATTCTAGGTGAAGCTGTTACAATGTTTGTTTGCCACAAACCAGGGAAGCCTCAGAGGAGTAAAGTGTAGCTCAAATAAAAGTGAATTTCCTCTCCCTTTATAGTTTGCTTGCTGAAATATGACAGGCATACCATATTGTAATGGGAATAACTATTAGATTATATTTTCTGTGGATTCCCTGTAACCAGATCAACCCAGCACTGTAGATAAGGCCCATGCCCTTCAAGAAGTAGAAATACTTTCTTTTAAAATACAGTGTTGGCAATAGCAAAGACATGAAATCAAGCCAAATGTTCATCGACGACAGACTGTATAAAGAAAATGTGGTACATATACACCATGGAATACTATGCAGCTATAAAAAGGAATGAGATCATGTCCTTTGCAGAGACACGGATGGAGCTGGAAGTTGTTATCCTCAACAAATTAACGCAGGAACAGAAAACCAAACACCGCATGTTCTTGCTTATGAGTGGGAGCCACATGATGAGAACACATGGACACATGGGGTGGGGGAACACCACACACTGGGGCCTGTCGGTGGAGCAGAGGAAGGGAACCCATCAGGAAGAACACCTAATGGGTGCTGAACTTAATACCTAGGGGATGGATTGATCCGTGCAGCAAACCGCCATGGCACACATTTACCTACAAAACAAACCGGCACATCTTGAGCGTGTACCCCAGAACTTAAAATAAAAGTTGACAAATAAAAATAAATAAAGTAGGCCGGGCGCGGTGGCTCAAGCCTGTAATCCCAGCACTTTGGGAGGCCGAGACGGGTGGATCACGAGGTCAGGAGATCGAGACCATCCTGGCTAACACGGTGAAACCTCGTCTCTACTAAAAAATACAAAAAGCTAGCCGGGCGAGGTGGTGGGCGCCCGTAGTCCCAGCTACTCGGGAGGCTGAGGCAGGAGAATTGTGTGAATCCGGGAGGCGGAGCTTGCAGTGAGCTGAGATCCGGCCACTGCACTCCAGCCTGGGCGACAGAGCGAGACTCCGCCTCAAAAAAATAAAAAATAAATAAATAAATAAATAAATAAATAAAGTAGTGTTGGAACTTCAGGGGTCCACCTCGCTAGGCTCGCTTCCAGCGCGGCACAAGCCCAGGCAGGCTTGCTGGAGGATTCGGGACGTGCTGCTCCACGTGCTGGTCTGCATTAGGAACTAAGGAGCTTCTCCAGAAGGAAATCAAGAGTCTTGGTTCAGAGACTGAGGCAAGGAAATGCCTTTTGTTGGGGAAAGTTAACGCATTTGAATATTTGCCACTTAGATTTCCCCGAGTCTCTACATTTTCACCAGGGACTTCATCTTCAACAAGGTATTTTAAACTTGAGTGAGTGCATAAAGGTAAAAAATATATACATATTTATATTCTCCTCAACCTCTAAGTTTGCATTGATTGCTTTTACCTACAATATAACTAAAATATGTACAAATAAAATGATCTGATATTTGTAAAACACCTCGTATAGCCCCTAACAGGTTATATGTGCTTTAAACATGTTTGTTAAATAAATAAAAATAAATAAACTATATAAAAACAAGGTAATACCCCTTATGCTTATAGCGCTTATACAAACACAGGAACAAATTAAATTCCCAGATGTTGTATTTAAAACAAGAAGAAGCACAAAGCCCTCTTTCCATCACATAATACTCTTTCGATGGGGCAGAAGCTGCTCCACTGCCACTGAGTCAGAATCGACGCCACAGTCACCCTGCAGACTCGCTTTTCCTTTAGCGTCAGCACAGCTCTGCAACCCCATATCGTGTAACAACTCAATTCTCAATTCTCACACCTGTTTCCTCCCTCAAAAACACTGAAAAACCTTCATTCATATGGCAAACGATGACACTATTCGCCTGCAGTTGGTGCACATGTGTATTTTACATATTCAGACTGTGTGCTCCATGAGGCTTGAACAGTATCAAGTAGCTCACAACTATATACTTATGGGCCAAAACAGTGTTTGGCCCAAAGGACGTGTTCACCACAAATGTGTGTTGGAAGAAAGGAGAAGGAAGGAAGGAATAAAAGAAGGAAGGAAAGAAGGAAGGAAGGTGGGAAGGAAGTAAAGAAAGAAGGTAGGGAGCTTTCTTCTTTTATTAGTTCAAAGCAAGTGCAGTAAATGTTGTTCAAATAAGCTGCATTTGAACCATATGGCAGGATTCAGTTACAAGGCTGTCTTCCTGAAGATGCTCTAGAATATGCTAATATTAAACTTTAAATCCATCTCTACAGTAAAAGTATAAAATAAAATATTTCCTCATGAAATCACATGCACCAAATTTCAAAAATCCCAAAACTCAAAGAAGTCTACTTTGGCAATTTTACCTAGAACTTGAGGATAGAAGGCTGTGATTAAACCAAACTAATAATTAATAATAACAATAAATAGCATCATGACCAAATCCAACATCTCACCAAAGTCTCTGTAAGCCCTGAAAGCACACGGTAGCATGGCCTGGTCTGATGCTTAGTAGAATTTGGGATGGTGTGATGGGAATTCTAAAATCTGGAACGAAAACGTTGGAAATGGTAGTGTCTGAGGTGATGTTTTGAATAAACTGAGTGTGTGCCCACGTGGCCTACATCAGCCAAATGCCAAGCCACTCAGTCTGCGCAGGTGCCACAGGGAACACGGCAGAGGCCTGTGAGCCACATGGCCAACTGCATGTCCAGAAGTGGAGAAAAACACCGTCACACAGATGGCACGAGGGAGCCAAGTGAGTCTGATACTGAACTTTTGAAGAGGCCTCTGAAGAGAGATCGGGGTTTGTGCAAGTGTATGACAGAACATTCACCCAGAGAAATAGTTGGTTGATTTAATGTTAGCTAATTTTTGACTTTGTTTTTTATTTCAATACGTTTTTAGGGAGGAGGTGGGGTGTGGTTACACGAATAAGTTCTTTAGCGGTGGTTTCTGAGATTCAGGTGCACCCGTCACCTGAGCAGTGTACACTGTACACAATATGTACTCTTCTATCCCTCACCCCTCTGCCACCCTGTCCCCAAAGTCCAGCATATCATTCTTATGCAGTTTAATGCTAGCTTATTATAAACCCAGAGAGAGATGTGGCTTAGGGAGACACAGGTGAATCACAAAATATTTTTACCTGAGTACTTAGCGGGTCAATTACAATGTTTTAAATTCTTAGTAAAGGGGAAAACAGTGTCTGGCTTTTTGCAAGGATTTGCCAGAGGCAGAAGCAGATTGACTATGAGATTAACCAAGCTTAAGCTCCAAGCCTCTCACTTGTATGGGCTCCTACCAAATGCTCTTCTCAGGAGACCTAGCATCAGCCACCTGCTAGGAGGCTGGAGCCTGGGTCACCTTTAAATTCTGATGTTGAGGCTCAGGACAGAAGAGTGGGCGGCTAGCACTATCCTCTGTTGGCTTGGGACCCAGAATCTGGATGCTATCTCTAATCCCAGAGAAGGACCTGAGGGGGTCGCTGCTCTGCTCCCTGCTTTGAGGAGCACAAAGATCCAGGTTCATAGACAGCTCATTGTTGACAGAGAGGATCTGGAGTCTTGTTTGCTGGAGAACATCCAGGGAGGAGGTTGCTCCAGGGCTTGTGTGACCTGAATGAGGACATGCAGATGGGAGTCAGAGATGTGGCAATAGCAGTAAGTTGTGAAGCCAAAAGAAACTTAACTGTCCTTAGTAAAAAGCAAGTTTCCATTAACTATGCTACAGGAGAATCTGATCATCTTTCTTCGTTTTCCACAGAAAATGACATTATGTAATTGCTGTCATGAAGTAAAGACCAAGGAATATGCAGCTAATAAACACAGAGAAAAATATTGCAAAGATGTCGGGGGCAATGTAATAATGTTACTATCTGGATGGATTTTATTTGTGGTATTTGCCAGGTTCTTAATGTTTTTATCATTCTTAGTCAATATTAAGTTTCTCACCTAATTTTATATTCCCATTCTTAAAAAGGGCTTCCCAAATTTTATAAGCTTCAAGCCCCGCAAAACCTATATCCACCTTTGAACTTAGAGTTATCATAAGCCAAACCTATACTAACTTTATATAAGTCCCATAACTTCTCTGTACCTGTTTCCTCATCGTTTAAAATGAAAATGGGTGGACGAGGTGATTTCTAAGCACTTTTAAAATGTTAAAATATGTGTTAGCTAAGACTAATTACATGGCAGAAAGTTCATTAGGCAAGGAAAAGAAAGCTGATATTCAGAATCTGCTTCAAAATGTTCAGAAGTGAAGATAAAACATCACTGATACCATGATAGACACTAGAAAACATTACACATGTCAAAATTGGATGTGCATCTATGTAAATAAATGTTACATTTTATGGTTAAATCTCTTTTATACTATGTATTATAAGCATTTCAGACAAATTATGTAATTACTTATGACTCAAGTACATAGTTATCAAAGGGCATTTAAGTCCTGTGAAAAGCATATGTAATAGTGCATTTGTATTATGTAAAATTGATTACAATTAACAATGGATAAGCACATACCTCTAACACTTATGCTTTTTGATGAATGGTATTTTTTTCAATGGGTTGACTAAATCTAGAAACAAGATCTCCTAGTGCCCCAGTGCCAGACGGGCCCACTCTACTCTCTCCGACTCTGAAGTGATGAAATGCTGTATGCAGGAAGCTGTATGGCTTTGCCAATTAATAGCTGGAGACTCAATTATAAACAAAAAGGCAGCCAGCCTTTAGTAGGGAAAATCAATTTAAATGTTTAGCCAAAAAGCATTTAATTGTGTTCCTTTAATAATGAAGCCCTCTGTAGATATGTTCATAAGTCAGGAATACTTAACAGGAAAAATGATAGATATGTTTGTAATGCTACGTAGTTATGGAATTGTTTTCCCATAGATCTTTTCTGATTGATCGTCATGATAGGAATTTTTTGCATGTGTGAAAGTCAAATAATGGTATGAGAGAAAAGTCAGTATATTCTATTAACAAGATAATCATTTTCTCCTATTCTTGTGTTTAGATCTTCTCTGTTGCCATTTAATTCCCCACTTCAAGGCTGTTTCATGGTCTCCATCTCTACTGTATTTACTTAGGCTTTTTTATTCTTAATGTTTTTTTCTGGCTTTCTTGTAGTCTATGATTAGAAACACATAACATTTATCTGATTAGTTTGTGGGAATTAATTGCTCTTCTACTACTGAAGCACCTGCTTTGTTTTATTCTTTTGTTATTGCAGACATCAGAATGTAATATTTTAATTCCATATGACTATCTGCCCTACCCGACTAGAAGTCCCTGAAGACTGGAGCCGTCTCTCACCTATCTTTGTTTTGCTGGTAGTCAGTCAGCACGGTGCTCTGCACGTAACAGGATTCAGGGTTTACCCGACGATGGCCTTAGTGTTTATGTCCACCATCACAATCCTGACCCCCAAGGCAATGATATTAAAAGGTGGGGACTTGGAGAGGTGATGAGGTCACGAGTGTGAAGGCCTCACGAATAGCATTAGTGCTCTTCTAAAAGAGTCCCCAGAGAATTTGTTCTCCCCTTCCACCAAGTGGGGACCCAGTGAGAAAGTGTAACATATGAACCAGAAAGTGGACCCGCACCAGACACCAAATCTGCTGGTGCCTAAATCTTGGACTTCTTAGCCTCTGAACCGATGAGAAATAAATTTCTATTGTTTAAGTGACCCAGTTTGTAGTACTTTGTTATGATAGCATAAACAGATTAAGACCCTAATCAAGAGTCTACATTTGACCTCCGTGCTTACCTGTTACTAGTAATCAAAACATTTTAGACTTCAACAAAGATAATTGCATAAGTGTTAGAGGTATATGCTTATCCATTGTTAATTGCAATCAATTTTACATAATACAAATGCACTATTACATATGCTTTTCACAGGACTTAAATGCCCTTTGATAACTATGTACTTGAGTCATAAGTAATTACACAATTTGTCTGAAATGCTTATCTACTACGTGCATGTAAATGGGAGTAAATATGACAAACCCAAATGGTTTGAAATTAAATTATTTCAATTGTTTTATGAATAAAATTGATATGCATCTCAAATGCAAAGGCTTAAAACTGAAGTTTGAGTCTTATTAACTCTTAACACTTAACTAAAGATGGAGACAGAAAAGTAACTAACAAAATATTGAATTTTGGTGCAGTTTATATTTTTTGTTCTTTTTTTTTTAATGCAGAGCTTTTTCTGGATTAAGACCACAAGATGCCATGAAAATTATGCTTCTTAAAGGGTTTTCTAGCAAGAAGCCAGAATTTGTCTTTACATTTATATGCTGATTCCTATAAAGACCTCAAAAAAGGTTTCTATTTAATTTAAAAAATGATAAGCTGTAAAAATATCAAATTTATATTTTCTTCCATGATGTAAATACTAACCAGAAATTAGCTAGTATTATTAATATCTACATCTATTTTTAAAGTATTTGTGCTACTTAATTATTTTATATTGTGGTCAGTTTGTGCATTTTGAAAAGCAAGCTATAATCACTTATGAAAACCATGATAGAATTTCGTAAAATTTTCCTGATATTAAGATATTCTCTGCTGCCCAACTGGAAAATACGTATAAGATAGAAATTCTCCCCTCTTTCTTAATAAAGCCTGCTCTTGAACTCATTCTCAGCCAGCTATCAACCTTCTGTGGCACCGGTCTTTGCAAGCATTATTCCTTTTATCTCTAGCTTCTCTTTGTGAAGCCTCTTAAACCCTTTCCAGTGGGCTTTCACCCCTACCATACCAACCACACTGTTCTCTACAAGATCACCAATGACCTCCATGATTCTAGATCCACTCTTCATCTCTCAGTCTTGAGAGACCAATAGTCTCTATAATACTGGATAATAATTTCTATCTGCAATTCCACCAATCATCTCAAATGCAAAGGCTTAAAACTGAAGTTTGAGTCTTATTCACTCTTAACACTTTAATTCCCTGTATTTCTTCTGGCTACATATCCAATTCCTTTTCATTCCCTCATAATTTTTCCATTGTAAAAACTAAATCTGTCCTCTATTCCTGCTACCTCTTCTGGAATTTATACCCCTGGTTCCTTTCCTTAGTAACTTTTGTCCTAGCTCTCTGCCTCTTTTCCCTAGCCTGCTCTTTGTATTGCTGCCAGGTTCATGATCCTAAGACAAAACTCCTCGTCATTCACCACTTGCTCAAATGCCTCCATGGTCTCTCAATACTTGGAATTCACAGCTCAGATTAAGGTGAGCCCTGTAGGCCTTTTCATTGTTGTCTCATAGGACTCTCCCTCCTACAGACTTTTCAAATGTGTTGTAACCTCCTTTTCCTGCTTCAAGAATGATTTCTTTTTCCTTATTTCTCCAAGAAAATTGTCTCCCAAACTTTATTTTACTCTTTGCAAGGATTTTTAAAATTTTGTTTGCTTTGGTCTTTTTCTTTGTGTTAGAGGCTTTCTTTTAATATCTTGTAACCCTTTACTGCACATCAATTTTCAAGTTTCTTTGATTGTTGCCTCAGTTACACCCCTGGAAGCTTTAGTGCATCCAACACTTTGTCGCTCTCGTAGTCATTCTCATGCTATTTTAGATTTATGCTTTTTAAAAATAATTTATATTATTTTAGTGATGCTAATAATGGACTGGAAACAAATCCTTTGGATTTCATCTGTCATGCCTACACAGAATTTCCATATATTTTTAATGTTTAATTATTCATGGAAAACATTTTTTGGTTTTTCCCCCTTTGTGACTTTGCACATGCCCTTCCATCTGATCTTTTTATCAAATTTAAAATATCATGTAAAAGCCTTTCACAAACTCTTTCTATCATCAACTTCCATTAGAAGTGATTTCCCCTTCTCCTGGTCCACCAGAGCAGGGTATTTTATCCTGCTTGGAAGTGTAATCATTTGTGCAGCTGTCACATCTCCCTGCTATTCTCCTTAACAAGGAGGAACTCCATTTACCTCCATCCGAGAGAATGTTTCATGTACAGTAATGATCAATAAATATTTAATTAACAAAATAATAAATGGAATATACTTTTCTTAGACGTATATAGCTGCCAAAATGTTCTTGTTGTTTATTCCAAGGAAAATTAATCTATTTTTAAAAATCATTGCCCACCTTTTCCAAAGATACTAACAGCCATGAATATTCATTATATGCATTTCTTTTTTTCTTGATTGTATACTTTGATATTGATGGTTAATTTTAACATAATTTGAGAAAGATGTACAAAATACATCTGGTCTTTTGAGGATCTTCCTCAAATGCTATTAACTCTGTAGTGGATGTTGCACTGAAGACTGTAGAAGCCACCACCAACCCTGCTTTCCACTTCTATTGTCTTGATAATCACAGTACTCAGAACCACAGGAACATGGGAAAATTGGCAACAACAGACTCCCTAATTTGCTTTAAAATCAGAACACAACAAAATATAACCCTGGAAGAGGAATGGTGGACCACTGATGTGGGTGTTTATCTATAGAACACATTGTCCTCCATTATGTGAAAAGATCTTCAAAAGTTTAAATATTAGTAGGTAGTCACACAGCTAATTCAAATAGTCTTTACTTGGAGCACTCTTAAAAGACATTCTATCCAAGAATTTAAGTTATGATGTGGTAAAGTAACTAAAATGGTAATAACAAGGTTATTTCAACATAAGAAATATTTCTACTCTTACTTGCAGAGTTCATAGTCTATGAATATTAAGAATTCTAATGTATTTCATTGTAATTTTATTTTTTATTTTTTTTGAGACAGAGTCTCGCTCCGTCGCCCAGGCTGGAGTGCAGTGGCCGGATCTCAGCTCACTGCAAGCTCCACCTCCCGGGTTTACGCCATTCTCCTGCCTCAGCATCCCGAGTAGCTGGGACTACAGGCGCCCACCACCTCGCCCAGCTAGTTTTTTGTATTTTCAGTAGAGACGGGGTTTCACCGTGTTAGCCAGGATGGTCTCGATCTCCCGACCTCATGATCCGCCCGTCTCGGCCTCCCAAAGTGCTGGGATTACAGGCTTGAGCCACCGCGCCCGGCCTGTAATTTTATTTTGAGTTATAACAGGAATATTTGAAAAAGTACCCTGATTATAAACTCCTTTATGGTAGGGATTTTCCCAAAGAACTAAACAAATCCCTTATATAAAACTGTCACAACAAAAAATACCTAAATTTATAAAATTAAGCCTATCAAACCTAATCAATATAAAATTATACAGGTAGTCAAATCTTTATCTTACCAAAATGCAGTCACATCTTTACATTACAAAGGGAATTATTGGGGCACCAAGTTGTTTATTAGTCCAGAAAATGGTTGCTATATTTATGCTTGTCAGATTTCTTATTTAGCTCATTAAAATCAAGTCTGTTAAGCAAAAAGTAGTGTGAGTAATCAAAGTCCTACTGAGAAGAGGATGATGCTTGCAATGAAAATGCATGTAGATATAACAGTAATAAAAAAGAAGTGGGGAGACCAAATGAGTGACATAGCCTGTGAAAACTGCCCCTGCGGTTGGCCATCAAGAACAAAAGTTGAGGAAATGTGATTGATGAAATGGAAAAAAATCTATTTCATATGGCTTCAACAATTGAACAAAGCTCATATGCCAATTATCCCAAAGTTGATTTATGAGAAAGCTAGAGAGGGTTGTTCTTAACAGCTAAGAACTGTGGAAAATGGAGCTGGTATAACTTTTATCACCAGCTGCAATGGATACCGTAGGTTCAAGGTTCAGTCAGATTGGCACCTAAGAGCTATGGCCTTGCAAATCTGGGTAGTTGTGCCAAGAAACATCCAACTATAATTGTGCAATAAATTAAAAGATTTTCTATTGAAATCAAATTATCTTGGAAAAAGATACCTGGTGGAATATAGAACACTGAGGAGAATAAACATTTTTAAAGTTCAAAAGGATTGCATCTGTGGAATTCAAGTTTAAAAAGTCTTAGCAGCATTACTGTAGAACTTATCTGTAAGAAATATTGAGATGATTTAGGTGGTAAGGGGCATTAATTGATTTGCCTTGAAATTGCACAGACTTTTCATTTATTTGCGATAGCCCTGAAGTCACTCATAGAAATAATATGAAGGCCACTAAAACTGCTATAAGTTTATTGTGTTGAAAATCTGGGAGACCTCAAGAAAAACATCTGAAAAATCCAAAATGCCTAATAATCACTTCAATGTAATCAATAAGAATCAGTCATAATGATATCATTATCCACAACTTCCTTAAGCTACACATTATATGACACTTATATAGTGTCATTTTGGATTTAAAAAGTCTCTTGATAAGTGTTCTTTTTTTTTGCTAACCTGCTTTTAAGTAGGATAATGTTTGAGTTCATATAAATATACTGAAAAATTCCAAGTGAAATTTAGACATTCAGAGCTAAGATAAAGATCACTGCTCACAATTTGTCAATGTTTACATATATATTATACCAACATTTGTTTATACAGAGACATTATTCTTACCAGTGCATTATCAGTATCCTCTGGATCATCATGGCATATTCTTTGGAGCAGAAAGTACTATCCCCATAGAGGAGACACAAAAACTGTAAAGGTAGGTTTAAAAAGCTGAGCCCTATGCCTAAGAATGCTTAGTCCCTGCCACAACACACATGAGCCTTGAACAAGTAATTTAACCTCCCTAACAGTTTATCCTCACCTGTAAAATAGAAATAATGTTTGTCACCAGACTAAATAATGTTTGTCCCCTGTATTAGAGTACTAGAATAAGTTAGGTTTTAGAGCAGTAAAAAACCACCTCAAAACTCCCACTGGCTGAACAAAGTAAAGGCTTATTCTTTTCATGGAGGAAAAGCTGGCTATGTCTAGACCACTCCCCGTGACAACTGTCTTCCTTGGAAGACTTTACTGTACTGAAAGAGTTTAAATAAAAGATGTGCAGATTACAATTTTAGTTTGTCCTTTTCCAAGGAGATTCTCCCCCATATGCTGTTTTACTGTTTGTGAAGTGACCTTGAGGCCTCTTCCAGGAAGCTGCCTCCACATTTACCATGGCAGGAAAAGGGAGCCCTGAGCTTGCAATATAGTGTTGGTTTAAGACAGAAAAAATGGGCAATTGTAAGACACAGTAAGTTAATCAACAGGGGTAAGTACAGAGTGCTATGCAAACAGGAAGTGTTTATAACAGCCATGAAAGGTAGCCAAGGGAGTCTTCCCATAAAAATCAAAGTTTAAGCTCTTTTCTGAGTTTAAATTCCCCAAAGAAGTTGGACTTAAAGTGAGCATTGTCAATCAAATGTGTGGATTTAGGTTATAGTTAGAAAATCTGCTTTAACAAAATAAGAAAGGTTCAAAGTCATTTTAGAAGGACAGCTAATATCCTACATATATTAGTATTTCAGAATTCAGTGAAAAAGTCCACATAAACTTTGATCAACTTAGACTTTCTTGGCTGAAGACAGAATCCATAATATAGAAAATATAGCTGAACAAATTATGTTCAAATATTTTTAAAAATTAAAATATCTAGAGCAGAGAATGAGAAAGGCTAACAGGTACCTAAGTCCTAGGGAAATATAGGAGATATAATACTTGAAAATAAAATGGCTGTAATTTTCCAAATTCCCCAAATGCAATAAACAATGTTTCTAATGTATCAAAAGCACAATAAGTGAAAACAAGTCAATGCCAAGAGATCATAAGTGAAAAGAAGTCAATGCCAAGAGATCAAAGCAAAACTGCCTGATAAAAAAGACTCAGAGAAAATTAGAAAGACCTCCAGAGAAAGAAGGCAAATCATCTAAAAATGAACAATAATTAGAAAAACAGGAGACTTCTCAGTAAGAGAAACCAGAAGGTTGTTGAATAATATCTTCAAAGTACTGACAGACAATCACTATTTTTCTCTAATTACATACCCAGAATATTTATCTTTCAGAAATGACAGTAAAATGAAAACATTCACCTGAGCATAAACAGTTAATCACCAAGAGATGTTCATTAAAGGCAATGGTAAAGCATGCTCTTTAAGAAGGAAAATGATTTCAGAAGATGCAAAAATAATGGTATGCAAATACAGTGCTAAACGTCTTGTACATATCTCCAATCACCTCTTGAAAGTAATAAACATAACATCTAATTTGTGAGATTTTTTAAAAGGAGAGAACTAAAATAGTGGAAAACAAAGATTAATTCAGGGGAGTGGTAATTACAGTTTGATTATTCTAACATTTCCTACACTGTTTGAAAAATAAATAAAATTAGTTTAAATTTACATTTTATTAAGGAAAATATGTGTAGTAAAAATTTAAAAATAATGGCTAAAAGAATAGAAATAGCATGTACTAATCCTCAAAAAGAGGGGAAAACCCCATATAATAAGTAATAAAATAATCAGTTAAAAATAACAATAATTGTTTAAAACAGTCATAAGATAAGAAAACAAAATTATTAAATAACAAGGCAGAAATAAATCTAAACATATCAATGATCACAATAAATGTAAATATGTTAAATTCTCCCCAAATTGTCAGAATGTATAAGATAAATGAAACCAACTTATTTTCCGTTTTTAAGACAGTCACCAAAAAAACACAAAAACAATCAAAAGACCCAAGGATATGAAAATATTGAAGTAAAAGATGAAAAATATATTCCAGGTAAACATTAAACAAAAAAAAAAAAGCTAAAATAGATATATAAGGCAAAATAGGCTTTAAAGAAGAAGAAACACTATCAGAGAAAAAAAGAGTCAATGCATAAATGATAAAAATTAGAGTCACCAGAAGGATATAATGATTCTAAACTTTATGTAAATATAGAAATAAAAATATATAACAACTGAAATAAATAAGCACATTTATCATGACAGTGGAAAACTTTAGCTCAGCTCTCTGCTAAGTCAAGTAGTTAAGTAGAACAAAAAAAACCCTTAAATGAACAAATTCATACATATACACATATAAAATATAGAACATATGGACAATTCAATAACATTACATTCTTCTGTAGTACTCCTGAAAACTTTATAAAACTGTATCATGTATTACACCATAAAGTATGCCTCCACAATATCACAGAATCCCTGGTTTTTTCTATGTTGCACTGAAGTCAATAATTTAAAAAACATATATATTTAAAAATTATTAAATGCTTCAAAATAGCACATGGGTCAAAGAATAAATGAAAATGCAAATTTAAACATTTCACAAACTGAACAGTAAAGAACATACTATAGAAAAAATCTGAGAATCAGTACTTAAAAGGAAATTTATAGCCTTTTATATTTACATTTTTAGAAAAGAAAAACTAAATACTAATGAGTTAGATATCCGACTTAATTTCTATCACAGATAGATCAGAAATTTAAAATATGAACACATTAAATAATTTTATGCCAACAAATTTGGAAATTCAGATTAAAAATCTTTAGAAAAATATAACTTAGAAAACTGACTCAGGAAGAAATATCGGAATTAGTACAGCCATTTTGAAAACATTGTGGAGATTCCTCAAGATACAAAAATAGAATTATCATATGATCTGGCAATCCCACTTCTGGGTATAAACACAAAGGATCTCAAATCAGTACATTGAAAAGGTGTTTGCACTCCTCTGTTCACTGCAGAATTATTCACAAGAGCTAAGCTATGGAAACAATCTAAGGGTCCATCAGTAGATTTTTTTAAATGTGGTATAAATACACAATGGAATGCTATTCCATTTTTAAAATAAACAGGCAATTCTATCGTTTGCAACAACATGATAAAGGTAAACCTAGAAAACATTAAGCGAAATAAGCCAGCCACAGAGAAACAAATATCATATGCATTCACTTGCACGTGAAATCTAAAAACGTCAAACTCAGAGAACAAGAGAGTAGAAAGGTGATTACCAGAGGCTGGGCAGGGAAAGAGGAGGCGTTGGTCAATGGGGACAAAGTTTCAGTTAGGTAGCAGGATAATTTCTGGTGTTCTATTGCACAGCACTGTGACTATAGTTCATCCTAATGTATTACATATTTTAAAATAGCTGAAGAGAGAATGTTAAATATTTTCACCATACAGAAATGAAAAATAGTTGAGTGACAGATATGCTAATGAGCCTGATTTGATCATTACACAGTGCATCCATATATCTTGACACATGACATTGTACTCTGTAAGTATACACAAATATTATTTGTCAAGTAAAAATAAAATAAAACTTTTCTTTTTTTTTTTTTGAAACGGAGTCTCGCTCTGTCGCCCGGGCTGGAGTGCAGTGGCCGGATCTCAGCTCACTGCAAGCTCCGCCTCCCGGGGTTTACGCCATTCTCCTGCCTCAGCCTCCCGAGTAGCTGGGACCACAGGCGCCCGCCACCTCGCCCGGCTAGTTTTTTTTTTTTTTTTTTTTTTTTTGAGGCGGAGTCTCGCTCTGTCGCCCAGACTGGAGTGCAGTGGCGCAATCTCGGCTCACTGCAAGCTCCGCCTCCCGGGTTCACGCCATTCTCCTGCCTCAGCCTCCCGAGTAGCTGGGACTACAGGTGCCCGCCACCTCGCCCGGCTAGTTTTTTGTATTTTTAGTAGAGACGGGGTTTCACCATGCTAGCCAGGATGGTCTCGATCTCCTGACCTCGTGATCCGCCCGTCTCGGCCTCCCAAAGTGCTGGGATTACAGGCTTGAGCCACCGCGCCCGGCCAAAACTTCTTAAAAAAAGAAAAAAGAAGAAACAACAAGATTGAATAGCATTTAAAGAATTCAATCATTGTATAAAATATTAAATAGTTATACATGTTTATCTAAAGAAATGCCCTAAAAATGCTCCCGAAGTATTCTACAAAATTAGCATTTAAAGAATCCAATCATTATATAAAATATTAAATATTTATACATGTTTATCTAAAGAAATGCCCCCCGAAATGCTCCAGAAATGATCTACAAAATTTTGAGAAAAAAAAGATTATTTTAATCTTAATAGCTCTTCCAGAAGAGAAAAATCTAAAATACATCCCAACTGGTACCATTATGTTACCATCACTTACGATAATGGTACAAACAAGAGGATAAAATCGAGAAAGCTCTGACTCTCCCCCTTCCATGTTCCCACATGGAATGGGCACAGGTCAGGGGCCAAGTGGATCAACAGATGTAGGCATTGTCTCACTGTTGAGAGAGCCATAAACAAAGGGCTCCCATGGTTTTATGGACCTGGAGGGTTTAGTTGAGGGCGAGGAAAGGGGGTAGAGTTGCACTGGAAAATAGTACTGGATACTGAGTCAGAGTGGGGTAAAATATTTTCAAGGATGTCCCTCTCCCTTGGATAAGGAGGACTTAGCATGGGTGTTGGAAATTTATTCTGCAATTGGCAGACTTACAAAAGGCCAAGAGTCAAATTCAAAACACATCTTAGCCTTGTTGGCTCCAATAGGTCTAATAGTCATGCAAGCAGGTAGGTAGGTCAGTAGGTAGGTAAGTAGATACAAAAATAGATAATAGATTTATGAATAGATAGGTAGAACAAGATGATGATGATGATGATAAATAGGTATGTATATATGAACACAAATGTAAAAGTTTGGATTCCAGGCCAGGCGTGGTGGCTCACGCCTGTAATCCAAGCACTTTGACAGGCTGAGGCAGGCAGATCACGAAGTCAGGGGTTCAAGACCAGCCTGAACAACAGGGTGAAACTCCGTCTCTACTAAAAATACAAAAAAAAAAAAAAAAGACGGGCCTGTAATCCCAGCTACTAGGGAGGCTGAGGCAGGAGAAACGCTTGAACCCAGGAAGCAGAGGTTACAGTGAGCTGAGATCGTGCCACTGCACTCCAGCCTGGGTGACAGAGCAAGACTCCGACTCAAAAAAAATAAAAAGTTTGGATTCCAGAGGTTTTTTAAATATCTGTTCTTACTTGTATGTTAAATATATATTTAAACATAAAATTCTCAGACATGAAGGAGACAATCTAAGGATAGTCCATTCAAATACAGCAGAGATAGGAAGAACATAGTAAAAGCAGAAAATAGTTAATAGACAAGAAATTGTATCTTCTATCTCTAAATATGGACATGGGTAATTTAAGGACAATGCTGAGTTTTTGCTAGAATAACCTATTTCAACATTTCAACATTTCTGCTACCAAATTGTGAAATCTCAAATATTATTCTAATAAATTAGTCCATTATAAATCATTTAAATTTGTGTTGATTCAGTTATAAGAAAATATTAAAACAATGCTAAAAAGATTCAAACTATCTAATCCATAATACTAATTATCAAAACACATAATTTTTGCAATGAAATTTATGATGACAGTAATATGGAGCACCCCTTTTTTTTTTCTTTTTTTTTGAGATGTAGCCTCACTCTGTCGCCCAGGCTGCAGTGCAGTGATGCTATCCTGGCTCACTGGTTCAAGCGATTCTCCTGCCTCAGCCTCCGGAGTAGCTGGGACTACAGGTGTGTGCCACCACACCAGGCTAATTTTTTGTATTTTTAGTAGACACAGGGTTTCACCATGTTAGCCAGGATGGTCTCGATCTCCCGACCTCATGATCTGCCCTTCTCTCCCTCCCAAAATGCTGGGATTACAGGCATGAGCCACCATGCCCGTCCTGGAGCACCCCGTTTTAAAAGAAAATCCAAGGTCTTAGAGCAGACACTGTAACAGTTTATTTGCACTTCAAGAAGACAGCCGAGTTTTTAAAAATACATTCCAGGATTAGTTTGACATCCATCTTTAGTTGAGAATAACGGGAAAAAGAGGGATCAGGAGTAAGGAAGAAAGTTATAAGAACATGGCCGACTGAAGGTTAATTAGAAATGAAGATAAAACAACGCTGTACTTTTAATATAAGTCAACAGAAGATAATTCATTATGTAAGTTCTTATAGCAATGCTCGGGTGCACATCTATTTCATAAAGAAATATCTAAATAGTGATACCACCATCTACCTAGATCTAGATCTAAAAGAGTCGATAGTTAATACACAATTACTAGCTTATCAATAGTTGGAATACTGTCATACTCATTTTCAGAGAATGGAGCACATGAATATCGTTAAACTCTGCTATAATTTAAAGTAATATTCAAAAAGGGTTGTGACTTTATGATATGAAATAGTCCTTGACATTCATAATTCTTAAGCACTTCCTTTTATCATTTTGCTGATGTATGTTCTATTTTAAAATCAGAAGGATAATGGATGTGCTTCCTCAACTGTAAATTAAGTTTTATATCAGAGCCTTGTCAGCGTTGTGACAGGTGACCTGACAGTGGTCTTGCCACCGCAGCCCTCCTTCCTGCTGCTTCTCAAGGAGAGAGGGTCAGTCTTAAGGAAAGTGCAGGAGATCGCTGAATCCCTGAGGAAACATCTCAGGGCCATGACAACATTTACTGCAAGCCATAATCATTTTATGTTCTCTCTAACAGCTTAAAAGCAGAGCTATACTCTACTGTCACATGTATTTTTATTAATCAAGGGCATTTAAAGTTTGAATGGATATTGTAAATTTGAAAGTCTGGATACTTCTGATTTGTGTGAGGCAAGTCCTAAAATTTAGAAAAATACAGAACCTGCCAGGATCATTAATTGGTTTCATGCAAACAAAACCCACGTGCATTTGAATGGATAGTTTTAGTTAAATGTATTCCTAAATGCCATTAAAGTGAAAACTTGACCCATTCAGTGGCATTAAAGTGTACATATATGGTAAACTAGTACAAATACTTAACGTCTGAACATAAATCAAAGTTATACTTTGCTGTAAAACAACATTATAATCAAATCAATAGAGCTCCTATGAGAATGTGAAGATATTTGAAAAATGCAAAACTAATCTGCTTCCCAAATTGATTAATCAGTGTTCTATATGTAAAATTGATTTTTAAATCTTATACCTTTAGCATGCAACAAGATACAAATAACCACCTATTCACATAATGTGAAATAGCATGCATAATGAAAGAATACGAAGTCAATATCCATGGTTATCCCTGCCATATTCAGTGCTGTTATGACCAAAAAATACTCGTTTTCTAAAGTCTTTTTAAAAAAATCTCTATACGCTTCTGACCTTTTAAGCTAAAAATCACAAGTACGACACTAAAGAAAAGGAATCCCAGGTCCCTCATGATCCCCACTCCTTAACACCCCCAAAGGCTCGCCAGTGTGGACAGAGATGAAGTACAAACTCCTTAACAAGGAGGTCAAGGTCCTAAGCCATCCATCATAGATGAGCTCTCTAACCTCAATTCCCAATGTTTCCCCATACCTTACGTAACTCTGGCTTTTCTCACTGTGTATTCTTACCTTGGAGTAAAAGGATTTTCATTCTCAACGTACTGAGCTCCTTCTTGGTTTTAGAGAGCCCTTCAAATATCACATCTACCGAAGCTCCCCATTAGGATTAAGTTCTCCTTCCTCCACGTCTCCAGTGCCACACAGACAACGGTTCATTCACTTGATTGAATATTTACTGAGAACCTACTCAAGTCCAGTTAATGTAATTGAGGACAGTGACACCACAACGAACATGAGAGCAGAGCTCCCTGCCCACGTGGAACTTGGCATTAGATCTGTTTCCTTGAACGTTTAGAGACTTTATAACATATGTAAATTTAGTGTCACTCAGGTGGGTTTTTTTGTTTTGTTTTGTTTTGTTTTGTTTTGAGATGGAGTCTTGCTCTGTCGCCAGGCTGGAGTTCAGTGGTGCAATCTCGGCTCCCTGCAACCTCCACCTCCCTGGTTCAAGCAATTCTCCTGCCTCAGCCTCCCGAGTAGCTGGGATTACAGGCATGAACCACCATACCCAGCTGATTTTTGTATTTTTAGTAGAGACAGGGTTTTACCATGTTGTCCAAGATGGTCTCGATCTCTTGACTTTGTGATTCACCCACCTCGGCCTCCCAAAGTGCTGGGATTATAGGAGTGAGCCACCACACCCGGACTCACTCAAGTTTTGAAATTCACTTTACTGGGTGTTTTATCTTCAGCAAGTCCCTTAACCCTTGTGACTCAACTTCTCCACCTAAAAAATTAGAATCTTATCATTTAATACATGGGACTGTTATATTAAAAGAGATATAACTGGCACAGTGCATAGCACAGACAATAGAGCAGAGTGAGACATTCAAACCCAAAACTTCCTATGCCCTCTAAAGGGAATAGAATACTCCATATTGACAAGCAAATAAATCTTGATCCTGCCCCTTTATATTTAAAAAAAAATTGTAGTAAGAAAAGAAGAAATATAATGTTTAAAACTTCTACCAGCTTAGCTCATCTATATTGCTACAGGGTAAGACCCAACCATAGATGGCATTTTGTTTAGCACTGCCAACAAAGAATTCATTTTTGGATAAGCGGAGTTGGAATCAGGGACAAAGTGGGGAGCTAAATGGCTTTGCTTGGGTTAAAAAGAGGAATCTGAGTTTCTAGGGGCACATGTGGTAGGGAAATCTAATCCATCCTCTCTAATCACATGAGGAGGGCTGGGGCATCAGCCTTCATGAGGACACTGGGCCCTGTGGTGAAGAGTGGCCAGAAAGAAGGCCAGAAGATTCTACTCTGCTATGTCATCCCATAAATCCCTAGCCACTGCCTGGCCAAGCATCAGCAAGTGCTGGCAGCTAGACCATCTACCCTGAATTTATTCACATTTCCACATCTCCACTGCGACTACCCTCATCTGAGTCCCCATCTCTTTTTGCCTCAACCACTGCAAAATCCTCCTAACTGGTCTCCCTGTTTCACCGCAGAGCACAACGGTATACTCTGGGCAGAGTATCTGGAGTGATCCTTTCACCATGTCACTGCCACCCTAAAATCCTTCAATGGCCTGTCCCACCCAGGGAAGAAGAGGTAAAAACCAAAGGCCTTCCCAAGACCTCTACAACTTCGCACTTTCTAGATATCTCACTATCTCATCTCAGTTCCTACCCTTTCAGCTCTACCTGGCTCACTTTCCTCCAGCCACACTGACTTCTGTATGGTTCCTTCACCACATCAAACCATCACACACCCCCATCAGCTTTGCCTGACACATACAACATAAGCGCCTTGTTTGGCCCACAAGTCTCTTGGTACCCTGGTTCTTTCCTATTGCCCTGAGCTCCTCGTCTGCCACTGTCCCCCTTCTCTCACAAGGATCCTCTCACAATGCTCCTCAAATATTAGACACTCACTCCTGCCTCTGAAAGCATGGCCTGGTGCTTCAGTCTGCCTGAAATCCCTTCTGCTGATCACCACAGTGCTGACTCCATCTGCAGTAATCCACATGTGTCGTGATGAAGGTGCTGCCTTTGTTTATGGTAGGCTGTTGATGTCCCATGTAGATCCCAGGGGCTCCTGTGTGTGCCATGGCTGACAGTTGACACTTGCAACCTTCTCTGAAGGATCGTGCTTAGCATACTGGAGTAGCCTTGCCTAGAGGCACCTGGGAGTCATACACCACCCTTGGAGTAGTCAGGTCAGTAGCCAATGACTGACTGCTGCAAGAAGAGCTCTCATGTACCAAACCTCTCTCCTCTGCCTCAAATCAATCAGGACTGAAACTTTAGTATAATCTGCTTGTGGGATCAAGTTGAGGTTCAACTTTACTTGAAGCCACATCCTTGCTCATCTTCTCCCTGTCCTCTCTTGCTTCACTTACCCCCTGCACAAATCTATGCACACAAGAATCCCTGCTTCAGGCTCTATTTCTGGCAACCATAGCCAAAGCACACACATAAATATTTGAAGGTTTATTTTCAAGAAAAACAGTCCTAATGTTGGACTTTTAGAACAGTGTGTTAAACACAAACAATATACCTGAAGATGCATTTATATTACCAGCAAAAATAATACTTCCTATATAATCACCCATCATATTGAGTGAATTTTCAGTAACTCTAGACATCTAAGATTCCTTAGTAGATCGACCACCTTTATATAGCCAACAAATACACGTCTCTTGTACCCCAAAGTATATTCAGACTTGGTCAAAGTAACGAAAAAGATTTTAGTCACCACAACCACTAGTAAAGCTAGGAGAATAATTCCTAAGAAAATGAAATAATGGAATAAGCGTATTATGAAATTCATTTAAATAAATGATACCCACTATTCTTTCAACATTGTGAGATGTGGATGTGAATCTGGAGCATTTATTACTGCATATTTTCTCCATGACAAAGAATATTCTCAGAAGTCTGAGGTAATTTGAAAATTCTCACAGCTCACATAACCTACAGCCATGGTTATGTGAGCCATGGCTCACATAGATTTACTTTCAGATGCCAAAATTCTAACCCAATACCCACACTCACGAGAAGACAATATACAAATTGGAAAGGCACTGTGAGTCCTTCACTAACAAAAGCATTCTTACTCCTTGTAGTGCCAATTTGTTTTCTTCAATGGAATCTGCTCTTAAAGGTTTATAAACAAGATGAATTGTAAATAGTGGAAAACATCTGAATATCTCTGTGTTCTAGGGAGCTGCTTCAAATGTTCAAATGAACATTCCTCCACCCACTTTATTCAGATCAATAATAAAGGCAATTTCATGTCAATTTATGCAGAAGTAGTCTAAGTTTTCTTCAATGGCTAGAAACACTGTTTCAAGGATTTAAGCACTACAATGTGAAGAAGTTTCCAAAATCTTATAATTTTTTATATAGTGGGTCAAAATCGTGTCATTTTTTAGTGAAATATGCTTAAATATTATTCATGTTCAAGACTTCAAAAATATATACTGCTCTTCAAAAAAAATGGCTTATTTTCAATTCATGATATAGACATCTATATCCTCATATGAATAAAAATAGCAAATGTATATTTAGCAGGTAATGGTCTTAGTGTTTTGAATAGATTATTTAATCCTCATAGCCCTAGGAGGCATACACTCTTCTTAGCCTCTTTCATAGGTGATAAAACTGTGAAAGAGATGAATCAATGCACTTAGCACATGGATAGTATATCTGGGATTTCCAAGTCAGGTAATCTGGCTCTCCTGTCCATGTTCTTAATGATTACAGGACAGAGCTTCTGAATATGCACAACAAACCCATATTCTCATCTACATCTTTTCATCTACGAAAATGGTACCACAAATAATGAACCAAGTAGTCATATGGCAACTGGTTGAAGATGGAACAATTCAAGATCAGGTAAAAACTGTTTTTTAAATTCTATACACAGGATGAAAATATGCTACAGTCAAGAAAAAAGAAATTAAGAAAAAGAGCCATTCTTTCATTCATGGATAACATAAATTTATGTATATTTAGAGTCATGTGCAGATATCAACTGTGTGACATATACATATCACTAGAGACTAGAGCTTGAAAAGTCTATAAAAATAATACATTTCAAATAGTTCATTTTAAGAAAGGTAATAGATCAAGAAAAATAATGACATGTAAAAATCTTACACAGCTGTCAGATGAGAAAGCTAATAATAAAACTGTAGTATTTGGACACCCAAGCCACTATATCTTTTTAATTTGGTTTATATTTAATTGATATTCAAAATTTTCCATCCATAAAATTAATACCAACTTACACTCTCACCTGAAATGTATGAGAGTGCCTGATTTCCTACAGCATTGCCATTAAAGCAAGTTTTCAGACTTTCGTACTATTGATACACTCATAGGTGAAAATAATTCAAGAGTATAATTTTCATTTCATTTGACATTGTATTTTTCACTCCTCATATGTTTGGGGGCCATTCTCGTTTCCATTTCTGTAAATTGCCTATTCATCTCCATTTCTCATATTTTTCTACAGAATATTGGCCTTTTTATTATTGATATCCAATGTATTTTATGCATTAGTCAAGTCAATGTATCTTTCTCATGTATGTGTAGCAATCATGTTTGTTTATTTATTTATTTATTTATTTTTTTGAGACAGAGTCTCACTCTGCCACCCAGGTTGGAGTGCAGTGGCACCATCTCAGCTTACTGCAACTCCACTTCCCGAGTTCAAGTGATTCTCCTGCCTCAGCCTCTCAAGTAGCTGGGAATACATGTGTGCACCACCATGCCCAGCTAAATTTTGTATTTTTGGTAGAGACAGGGCTTCACTGGGTTAGTCAGGCTGGTCTTGAACTCCTGACCTCAGGTGATCCACCCGTGTCGGCCTCCCAAAGTGCTGGGATTACAGGTGTGAGCCATGGTGCGTGGCCCCCATGTATATTTATATAATGAATTATATGTTCTTTAATCTTCTAATGATAGTTTTATTTTCACAGTAGACACTGATATTCAAAAAGAATAAAATATAAATAAAAATTATAGATCAGTATCAATTATGAACACAAATATAAAATTAATAAAATAGTAACAAACTGATGATCACCTCAACAGTTAACACCTATTTAAGATTTAAATTTCGAATAAACTGGAAATAGAACATTGCATTCATCATATTAAGAAAACATTAAGTAAAACTAAAACAAAATTTTGATATTTGTAATAAATAGCAACATAGAACATAAATTCACAATAAGCAAGACAAAATAGTATTGTAGAAATATAAAAATAGACAGTAGAACAGAACAGTGAGTCCAGAAAAAAATCCAAGAATATATAAGTATTTAATCTATGATAAAGGTTGCATTGTAAAAAGTATTGTAGAGTTCTTACATGCAATTATAGGAAAGTTGTTCTCAGCTTAAAGTGGCCTCTTATAAGGATAAGATATTTATGTAAGTCTCATGGTGGCTACAAAACAAATAGAGTAATTCTACAAAATACTTTTAAAAAGGACTCAAAGCATACAACCACAGAAAAGTATCAAACCACAAAGAAAGATAGCAAGAGATAAAGTCACGAGGGAAATATAAAACATCAATAAAAAACAATTTACAAAATGGCAGTAGCAAGCTCTTACCTAGCAATAATTACCTTAAATGTAAATGGATTAAATTACCCAATAGAAAGACACAGAGAATCTAAACAAATTTTTTAAAAAAGATCCAACCATATACTACCTATAACAGGGTCACTTCACTAGTCATGACACATATGGACTGAAAATGTAGGCCTGGAAAAAGATATTTCATGCAACTATAAACTGAAAGTGAGCAGAAGTAGCTACACTTATATCACACAAAGTAAATGTTAAGTAAAAAAATTATTAAAAGGGATGAGAAGATTATTACATAATGATAAAGGGGTTAGTTCACCATGAAGACATAACAATTATAAATATATTTGCACCCAATATTAGAGCACCTATATACAGAAAGCAATTATTAAATAATCAGAAAAGAAAGATAGACTGCAATACTATAATAGTAGAGGATCTTAATACCCCACTTTTGACAATGAATAGATTATCTAAACAGAGTATCAACAAAGAAACATTGAACTTGAATTAAACTTTAAAACAAATGGATCTAACAGACATAAACAGAACAGTCCATCCAACAAGAGCAGAATATACATTTTTCTCAAGTGATCATCAAACATTCTTCAGGATAGACCGTGTTAGGCCACAAAACCGAATTTAACAAATTTAAGAGGACTGAATTAAGTATTTTTTCAGATCACAATGGCATGAAACAAGAAGTGGATGAGAAAAAATCTTGAAAAATACACAAATATGCAGAAACTAAACAATATGCTCCTTGAACACCATTGGGTCACAGAAGAAATAAAAAAAGGAAATTTTAAAAAACACTTTGAGACAAATGAAAATGGAACTACAACACACCAAAACATATGGAATGAAGCAACAGCAGTCCTGAAAGGGAAATTTATAGTGATAAGTGTTTATATCAAAAAAAGAAGAAAGGGCTAGGCGCCACGGCTCATGCCTGTAATCCCAGCACTTTGGGAGGCCAAGGTGGGTGGATCATTTGAGGTCAGGAGTTCAAGCCCAGCCTGACCAACATGGTGAAACCTCATCTCTACTTAAAAATGCAAAAATTAGCTGGGCATGGTGGTGGGTGCCTGTAATCCCAGCTACTCAGGAGGCTGAGGCAGGGGAATCACTTGAACCCAGGAGGCAGAGGTTGCAGTGAGCTGAAATTGTGCCACTGCACTCCAACCTGGGCAACAGAGCAAGACTCCATCTCAAAAAAAAGAGGAAGAGGAGAGGAAGAGGAAGAGGAAGAGGAAGAGGAAGAAGAAGAAGAAGAAGAAGAAGAAGAAGAAGAAGAAGAAGGAAGAAGAAGAAATAAACAATCTAAGGTCATACCTCAAGGAGCTAAAAAGAGAAATACAAACTGACATCTAAATTAGTAGAAGAAAGAAAATGACAAAGATCAGAGAATAAATAATAAAATAGAAACTAAAAAAAAAATTTAAAAACAACCAAACTAACAGGTTTTTGTAAAGATACACAAAATTGACAAACCCTTAGTTAGATGAATTATAAAAAAAAGAGAGCCTTCTCAAATAAATAAGATCACAAATGAAAGAGGAGACATCACAAATGATACTACCAAAATACAAAGGATCATAAGAAACTAATATGAAAAATTATATGCCAACACACTGGATAATCTAGAAGAAATGGATAAATTCCTAGACACATACAACTTTCCAAGACTGAATCATGAAGAAATAAGATATCTGAACAGACCAGTAGTAAGGAGATTGAATCAGTAATAAAAAGTTCCCCACCAAAGGAAAGCCCAGTATTGGATGGCTTTACTGCTGAATTCTACGAAACAGTTAAAGAACTAATACCAATACTTCTAAAGCCCCCGACCAAAGGAAAGCCCAATATTGGATGCCTTTACTGCTGAATTCTATAAAACAATTAAAGAACTAATACCAATACTTATCCAACTTTCCCCAAAAATTGAAGTAATGACATTGACATTGTACTGCCATAAAAACAGGCATGTCAACCAATGAAACAGGATGGAAAGCTCAAAAATAAACCCATGTATTTATGGTGAACTGATTTCTGACATAGGTACCAAGAACACACAATGGGGAAAATCCAGTCTCTTCAGTAAATGGTGTTGAGACCACTGAATATTCACATGCAGAAGAATAAAATTAGGCTCTTATATAATATGTAAAAATCAACTCAAAGTAGATCAAAAACTTAACTATAAGACCTGAAAGTATAAGACAACTAGAAGAAAACATTAGGGGGAAGCTCCACAACATTTGTCTGGGCAGTTATTTTTTGGGTATAACTCCAAAAGCACAGGCAATAAAAGCAAAGGGAAAATAGACAAATGGGTGGCATCAAAGTAAAAAGTTTCTGCACAGCAAAGGAAACAATAACAAACTAAAGAGACAACCTGCAGAATGGGAGAAAATATTTGCAAACCATGTATCTGATGGTATATGGAACTCAAACAACCCAAAGCAGGAAAACAAATAACCTGACTAAAAATTGGACAAAGGGCCCGAAGAGACATTTCTCAAAAAAGAGATACAAATGGCTGACAAGTATATGAAGAAATTCTCATCATCACTAATCATGTGGAAAATGTATATTAAAAACAAAAGGAGATATCACCTTACATTTGTTAAAATGGCTTGAATCAGAAAATGAAAGAAAACAAATGCTGGGGAAGATGCAGAGAAAAAGGAGCTCTTACATATTGATGGGGGAAATGTAAATTAGCATTGCCATTATGAGAAATGGTATGAAGATTCTGCCATAAACTAAAAACAGAACTACCATATGACCCAGTAATCCCACTTCTGAGTATACATCATAAGGAACTGAAATCAATATGTCAAAGAGATCTCTGCACTCCCATGTTCATAGCAGCATGATTCACTGTAGTAGTCTATTTTCACACTGCTATAAAGAACTACCTGAGACTGGGTAATTTATAAAGAAAAGAGGTTTAATTAACTCACACATCTGCATGGCTGGGAAGGCCTCAGGAAAATTACAAACATGGCAGAAGGCGAAGGGGAAGCAAGGCATGTCTTACATGGTGGCAGGAAAGAGAGAGAGAGAGCAAAAAAAGCCACACACTTTTAAGCCATCAGATCTTGTGAGAACTCACTATCATGAGAACAGCAATGGGGTAATGATCCAATCATCTCCCATGATCCAATCATCTCCCACTAGGTTCTTCCTCTGACACATGGAGATTACAATTCGAGATGAGATTCGGGTGGGGACACAGAGCCAAACCATATTATTCACAATAGTCAAGATATGGAATCAACCTAAGTGTGGATAAATGAATAAAAAATTATTATATAAATTCAATGTAATACAATTCAGCCTTAAAAAAGGGCAAAATACTGTTATTTGCAACAACATGGATGAATTTGGAGGACACTACGCTACATGAAGTTATCAGGGCACAAAAAGAAAAATACCACATGCTCTCAGTTTTATGTAGACTATAACAAAGTTGAACTCATAGAAGTAGGGAGTATCATGGCTACTAAAGGCTGAGGTGGGGTGGGGGTGGGGAGGGAGGGAAATGAGGAGTTGTTGATGGAAGGGTGCAAAGTTTCAGGTAGAAAGGAGAAACATATTTTGAGATCTACCGCACAGCAGGATGACTATAATCAATAATAATGTGTTATGGGTTTCAAAGTAAGAGAGTAAATTTCAAGTGTCTTCCCATAAGAAATGGTGAGCAAGATGATGAATATGTAATTAGCTTGATTTAATCGTGCTACATTGTACACATACATCAAAACATCACATTGTGCCCCCAGAATGATAGAATTATGGTTTGTGAATCAAAATAACATTAATAAGTTTTAAATAAAAATAAATAAGTACATAAAAATCTAAAGAAAAATAAAGTATATGGTGGAATGAAGAGCCCAAGCCAAGAGGATCCAAATAGCTAGCATACAAATCTCAACAATACATTAAACAGGCAACGTATTACTTAGACTAGGTCACACATATTATTATGTATTTTAATATTTTTCTGCTAAAGCAGATTTGTTCAGTGTCTGGTACTATATATGAAAATCAAACTAAAGTAACTACAACATTATTCTCATCCTCAACATGCTAGAGCTAAAGGGTGCCGCCACATTCAGTCTCTTTTCAGCCAGGGTTTAAAGTACGTAGATGCTATATTCTGTTAACCTTTTTCAGCAGGTTGATGCCTTTTGGGAATTGTTGGTTTCCTAAGACAAGATGTGTGGGGCTTTGGGAATATTTTAATTAAACTATAAAGTCACAGATAATTTTCTGCATTTGTCCTTGTCAAAATCAGGGAAGCCATGGAAACCTCCAGAAAACTCCAGGAACTTGATGTTACTGGATACTGGTACATCAGAATATGTGCTGGAAATCTCCAATCCTAACTCCCACAACTCCTGCCTCTACTGAGGGTCATTTTTCTCTTCCTGGTTTTGATTTCCCCTTCATTCTTTTTGTCAGTCTTCACATACTTTCTTCTCATATACAAAAGGCAAACTTTTTAAAAACAGACTTCATCTTTGCTTTCACACAGTAAAATGCATAATATTGCTTTGCATATGTGTGTGTGTGTGTGTGTGTGTGTAGAATAGAGCTTTGCTTCCTTGAGGTTGTCTTTAGAATCAGATGTTAAAAATTCCTCATCTGAATTTTTGGAATTTGTTTCATGTCTTCTTGGTCAGCAGTTGAAATGTTTCAGATGATTGGCTTCTAAATAACCAATATTTTACCATACTTCAAGTTTTTTCCCTAAGATGTGCCATGTAAGTATGAATAAAATGGAAACTAATTTCATTCTGTGCAAAAATTATAGTTCAATATAGAAACAAATTAGAAAGGTGATCAAGGCATTTGATGTCAGATCAATAAAGAAGATTAATACTGACCAAAAAGCAGTATTCTGGAGAGAAGCATTTTGGGGTTGGAGTGTGAAAATTGTATCAATGTATTGCTCAAAATGATAGGCATTTAACATAGCAGACAACTATAATAATAGCACTTCTTCTACCACATTTTCCTTTAATCAGCAATACACTCTTCCAGTTTCCACAGTAAGACAATCAATTTCTGATTACAAATGCAAGCACAGCAATTTAGGCCTAGACTAGGGAAAATGAAGAGTATATTTGTAGTTCGGAGAAAATTTGAAATTAGCCTGTATCACTCATCTGAGAAGCTCTATTTGATATTGACAATTAAGATCGAGAATAAGAACTTGAAAAGGAAAATTTCCAACTGAATGCAAACTAGATTTTATAGAAAACTCATACTTTCTATGCAAAATAAAAGATTTCAGAACTGCTGCTAGATGAATGGTATTTAATTATATCAGTTGAACTGAATTAAAGCAGAAACAAATGACAATTAGACACCAATGTGTGAATGACTAATGGGAACATGAATAATCTCAGTAGGCTCTATTTGTTTCGATTAATGCACAGAGTTGCCAAATTATAAGCTAAAATGCTTAGATATGAAATTTTTCTTCTTAGTTTTTTTATTACTTCTTTTAAAAATAAGGATCAACCTCACTCATTATAAGAGAAAACAGAAATACCAATATGGTTAGATGGTATGCTAACGCTAAAGTAATTTCTAAAGAGTAAAAAAAAAAAAATCATTTCTAAAATGGCTTGTATCATATGCATAAAAACAAATAAAAATAATGTATATGGCTTGGAAACATCTTTCACTAGTGTAAAATCCTCAGGAGAACAACTCTTTCTTACTGAATTAAGTGCATTTGTAAACGAAGGTAAAGGCCAATGAAGTCATTAGATAAACCTGAAATAGTACCTTACTCACTCGTAAGCATTAACATGCCTTTCTGAGCACATAACTCATGACTACTAGTGGCTAAAGCGTCAAGGAAAATATTAGAATCCTATAAAATCCCTAAAGGTCTGGTTTATAGAACAGGACAATTATACGTTAAGAGATTTGTGAAAAATACAAAACCAGCATCTGAGCACATAATAGCTGTGACTTCCATATTGCTGAGCAGGTACCTGGTGCTTCACAATAACATTTAATTTAATCTCTCTGAAAACCCTCTGAAGTTGTAGCAGTAGTCCTATCTACTGATGAAACCCAATGTCACACACCAGCAGTGACTATATGAAGATAATCACTTTGTTGCAAATCATAGCACTTAACCGGTAAAGAGTATTGTGGACACCATCTTAAAGAGTTTCCAATAATTTTACTCTGTTAGTTGCAGATGGAAAATATAATTACAAATGCCTAGTCTAGCTTTCAAAATAAGATTTTAATCATCCTGCAGTCAGGTCAAATCAATGATCATCAGAAATAATCTGTTGATTTTTCAAGCCTTAGGAATACATGGTCTAACTTATGATCCTAGAATAATTTTAATGAGTAAAATGATAGTGTGAATGTTTGAGAAGTAATTTTTCCAAACGCTATAAAAATTTGTATTGGTTCATTATTCCAGTTTAATGTGCTGTCATTCAAATTTTCAAAATTCACAGACTAAATGGCATATATGCATTTAGGTTGGCAAGAAAGCTAGCAGTTGGCCTAAGGCTGAAATAAATTTACGGTTTCTTATAAAATGTGAAAGATTCCTAAGGTATCTTTGAAAGAAAATAAGTGAAGGCCGACATAAATTTAAGTTTTATGTACAAGGAACAAATGAGTATCAACAAATCAAGCAAAACGTTAAGTACTATCAAAGTTTATAAGGAGAAACTCTAAACATCAGTGCATGCTGGGTAATCAACAATGGAGAAAGGGAATGCAAATGTAAATATATATGAGTGGAAAAATTCTGGAGATTTGGTTTTCATAATCTGATGACATTTCAATAAAGTTTCTATAGAAACTATATATTTAATAGCATATATAAATAAATGGTGAATGTTCCCTAATATGAAAGTATTACTATATTGGTGATATAGTTTACACTTATTAAACTAAGAAATACGTTTCCTTGGTTGGGCGTGGTGGCTCACGCCTATAATGCCAGCACTTTGGGAGGCCGAGGTGGGCAGATCATCTGAGGTGAGACCAGCCTGGCCAACATGGAGAAACCCCATGTCTACCAAAAATACAAAAATTAGTTGGGCATGGTGGTGCATGCCTGTAGTCCCAGCTACTCAGGGGGCTGAGGCAGGAGAATCCCTTGAACCCAGGAAGTGGAGGCTGCAGTGAGCCGAGGAGAATGATCTTCATGTAATAAGTAGGATTATACATACTCTGTAATAGTATTTTTTTTTTTTTTTTTTTTTTTTTTTTTTTTTTGAGACGGAGTCTCGCTCTGTTGCCCAGGCTGGAGTGCAGTGGCCGGATCTCGGCTCACTGCAAGCTCCGCCTCCCGGGTTCACGCCATTCTCCTGCCTCAGCCTCCCGAGTAGCTGGGACTACAGGCGCCCGCCACCTCGCCCGGCTAGTTTTTTTTTTTGCATTTTTTTAGTAGAGACGGGGTTTCACTGTGTTAGCCAGGATGGTCTCGATCTCCTGACCTCGTGATCCGCCCGTCTCGGCCTCCCAAAGTGCTGGGATTACAGGCTTGAGCCACTGCGCCCGGCCTACTCTGTAATAGTATAAACTATATCACCATAAGATCTTTTGAATGTCTCAGGGATGGCAAGGATATTCTTGTCATTGCCATTAATACCTTCATGTGCCAGCAGAGGAAAGGCTGACATGGTGGGGTTTTGATCCTCTCACCTTCTTGACAGTTGGTGCAGCTAGTCCACTTTCAGATATTTAGCCAAGTGAGATAAACATACATCCATACAAATACTTGTACAACAATGTTCAGAATATGTACTTGTTTTTAACAACCATGCATTGGACACAACCCAAGTCAGCAGCAGGTGGTTAAACAAAGTATGCTATATCCATATAAATGGAATCCTTTCCAGCAATAAAAAGGAATAAAGTATTACATACAAATGAATGCATCTCAAAACAATTCTGATGACTAAAAAGATCCATAAAAAATACATTCTGTATAGTTCAATTTATGTAAACTCTAGAAAATATGAACTCATTGATAGTAAAAGAAAGCAGATCATTGGCTAACTGGAGAAGGGGGAAAGGAGTGAGTGTGAGGGATAAAAAACAGGTGATGAATATATTCATTATCTTGATTGCTGTCATGGCTCAACTTATCACATTCTATAATATATATAGTTTATTGTTGATACCTCAATTAAGCTTTTAAAAAAAGTAGTACTATAAGCATATTAGAGATTTGAAATGATTTCATTATAATATTTAAAATAAAAAGAGTTAAATGTGGGAGAGGCGAAGGGATGTGAACCAGGGGGAGGGAGTAGGCTGTGGTCAGGGACTGATAGGTTCAGAAAAGCCATTTTCTATACTTTACCTATTAACTATGTGCTTGAATCTCACTGATACTTTAGAAAATAGTTATTGATTTGAGAAGAGATCTTCAAATTTGACAATGGAAAAGTGATGATATGGATTTTCCATTATAAACTGAATACAAGTCTTTTGGTTTCTTTGGTTTCGTTTTGTTTGGTTGAGATGGAGTCTCACTCTGTCGCCCAGGCTGGAGTGCAGTGGCCCGATCTCAGTCACTGCAACCTCTGCCTCCTGGGGTTCAGGCGATTCTCATGCCTCAGCCTCCCAATTAGCTGGGATAACAGGTGTGTGCCACCACGCCTGGTTAATTTTTTTGTGTTTTTATTAGAGACGGGGTTTCACCACGATGGCCAGACTGGTTTCAAACTCCTAACCTCAGGTGATCTGCCTGCCTTGGCCTCCCAAAGTGCTGGAATTACAGGCATGAGCCACAGCCCTGGCCCTGAATACAAGTTCTGACTTGGTTTTCCAATATTTTAATATGTTTCAGCAGATTCACTCTAGCCCACTTTCTTTAATGATAAATGCCACTTATCAGTGAGTGATTGACTAGAGTTAGAGTGGTAAGATCTATGGTTACAAAACCATAGAGTAAAATTAACAGGTTGAATTAATTATTTTAGAATAGTAAAACTTAAATTGTAATGAAAAGTGCCAACACCGGCACAGCAGTCTGAAAGCATTTTTTAGCCCACTTATCATCTGCACTCCAGAATGTTCTCCCTTCTGTCCAGAAAATATGATGTTAGCCCAGGTGTCTCCTAATGGGAGACTAAGAATTTGAAGGATATTTGTGGATTAAGATGAATCTCTACATTTCCTGAGCCCCTGTCTCTCATTACTAATACTCTTGGCTGGATCTTAGTTTGGATATCTTAGGGATCTAGGTTTGGATATATATGTATATGAGCAAGGAGAGCCAGTCTGAGTTCCAAAACTGAAGAACTTGAAGTCTGATGTTCTAGAGCAAGCAGCATCCAGCATGGGAGAAAGATGTAGGCTGGGAGGCTAGGCCAGTCTCTTTGTTCACATTTTTCTGCCTGCTTATATTCTAGCTGCGCTGGCAGCTGGTTAGATGGTGCTAACCCAGGTTAAGGATGGGTCTGCCTCTCCCAGCCCACTGACTCAAATGTTCATCTCCTTTAGCAATAGACACACCCAGGATCAGTACTTTGTGTCCTTCAATCCAATTAGTTGGACACTCAGTATTAAACATCACACCTCCCAACGTTTCTGGTTTCTTTGGTTTCACTAAAACATCATTCTTGTGAATTTGTTGCAATATCAAGTGTTGGTAAATTTCAAATCAATCAAATTCTACACATAAACAAGAAGGCCAAGTGTGATACAGAGAAAGGTCTTTTTATATTTATGCTAAGTTCTTAGTCAATTAATTACCTATATCTTGTTTCCTGTAAGTGATGAATACGCAAGAAATGTATAACAGGGGATGGACATTCTCAGTGGAATCACTTTCACACACTAAGCTAGGATTAAAAAATTCAGAAATACTTCTTACTGAGCATCTCCTATGTCTACGACACTGTGCAAAGCACGGAGGGGAGGGGAGACCAAGACACTGGCTATTTATGCTTCATTCTTTGTATGTAAAAGTTATACTTGATGAACTCCTAAAACGTTTTCATATTTACTCCTAATAATGACGGAAGATAATTTTGTGTGAATGTGTGTACCATCTAGTGAAATCATCAGCAAATATAACATTTCCTCAAGAAATTTCAATGGGAAATAAACCATAAACACAGGCATCCATTCTTACTGTTTAAAGTTACTATTATTTACTTCATACAACTGTTACTGTTCGGCATCTATAATCACTACATCACATAACATTCTAAACATATTTAAACATGATACTGTGTTATATTCAAAGAATTTTTGTGCTCTAGTGAAAATATTTAACACTGTGTCATTTTGCTCAATTTTAACATAATGTTACAGTTTTATCATGCAAAATAACTTTAAAATATAAATTGCAGGACACAGAAAATTTGGTCAAGGATTTACTGCTTATCTCTGGGACTATTTATTTATAGCTACTTTAATTCAGAATAGATAACCTGTGAAATATATTTCTCTGTAGATTTTCTTCTAAGCAAAAACCACAAAAGTAGGGTAGTTAGCCATGATCTGTCTTGTATTTATTATTTTATTTGGCATTTATTACATAATCATATTTTTATAGTATTACTTTCTCTAATCTATGTTACATCAATGGCTAACTTGAACTGGTTTAGGAAGATAATTCTAAAATATAAATTATTATTTCTACAACATAATTGTTATGTATGATCTTATCAGTTCACATTTTTTTTCCAAAATGACAGTAACTTTGGAAAAGAAGCAAATTTATGAATAATAATATCTTAAATTTGTGTTTCGGCTATGATTCCTCTATATATACAAAAACTTAAAAATAAATCTCTCCCTAAGCAGAACACTTATTCACTACCACAGACTAACTAATTACCTCACACAGGCTTGAAAGTTTCAGTTGTTGGACCTCAAGTATTAAATCTCAGCGTCTCTTGTCTTATTTTCTAGGTCCTACAAAATCAGCAGTCATCCTAGTTATTAAACCTTGATGTGCTTTTCACCAATATAAGACCACTGTCTGGTCAAGTATGTGTCCTTACAACCCCCTCAATGTCACACATAGATTTTTATTTTATTTTTATTTTAAAGTTCCAGGATACATGTGCAGAACAAGCAGGTTTGTTATATAGGTATACGTGTGCCATGGTGGTTTGCTGCACCTATCAATGCATCATCTACATTTTAAGCCCCACATGCATTAGTTATTTGTCCTGATGTTCTCCTTCCCCTTGCCCCACATCCCCCAACAGGCCCCTGTGTGTGATGTTCCCCTCCCTGTGTCCATGTGTTCTCATTGTTCGACTCCCACTTATGAATGAGAACATGCGGTGTTTAGTTTTCTGTTTCTGTGTTGGTTTGCTGAGGAAGATGCTTCTAGCTTCATCTGTGTCCTTGCAAAGGACACAATCTCATTCCTTTTTATGGCTATTCCATGGTGTATATGTGGCACATGGATTTTTAAGTCAATTCTTACTAAGGAAGCAGAAGCAAAATGATATACATCTTCCTGAATCTTTTTTTAAAATTTCATTTTAAGGACATTAAATATGAAAGTTATCCATTGAATGTATAAATATATATTTTCCAGAAAATAAATAACATAGACAAAACCTAGAATTCTGGGCCCAAAAGTAAGTATAAATAAATTTTGTTTCCTATTGTCAGGTCATTTTCAGAGCTCCTAAAACATGAACTTGCTAGGTTCTGTGATATGGTGATATGGTTAAAAAAAGACAAAAAAAATACATTTTGATGACATTTTCTCCATTGTTTTCTGATTATTGTTTATAACTCGTTTCCTTTTGCATTTTCTATGTACTGATCAAAATCACAAAAGCCATAAACATTACATGATATCGTTTGATTTTTAGTAGTAAGTCATGTTCTTAAAATCTTTAACAATTTTTTATGGACCTCTAAATAGGGATATAGAAAATAGAAGGGAATACCAAAACTTATGTAACTATTTCAAATATGCCTAAGACTGACCAAATTCTTACTATACACAACTTATATTTATTACATAGTAACACTTTTATTTTTCTTTAAGAGATGGGGTCTTGCTCTGTCACTCAGACTGGAGTGCAGTGATGATCACAGCTTACTGAAGCCTCGGTCTCCTGTGCTCAAGCAATCCTCCAACCTCAGCCTCCCAAGAAGCTAGCATTATAGCTACATGCCACAATGCCCAGCTTATTTTAATTTTTTTTTTTTTTTTTTTTTAGCAGGGGGGTCTGGCTATGTTACCCAGGCTGGTTTTGAACTCTAGCTTCAGGCAATCCTCCAACCTTAGCCTCCCAAAGTGCTGGGATTATAGACGTGAGTCACCACACCGAGCCGGGAATAATATGTTTATATAGATGTCTCTGATATCTTTTGCACTGAAACAGATGATCTGCATTTAAGGATCTAGAATAACAATAGACAAAAAAAGCCTTTTTTTTCAAGTTTTCATAGAACATTTCTAGAAAAAGATCCTATTCTAGACCAAATCTCTAATAAACTTCAAGCAGCTTAGACTGTAGAAACCAAATTACATAACCATCAAGCAACACATGTATTTTTAAAAATCATAATCAAACCATAGTCAGAAAGCCCTGACTAATAGGAAAAATAATTCCTCATAAATAGCAACCATATAAAAGAGGGAAGCAAAAATACAATTACATATCTTTTAAATAACAAGAATAATAATTTCTATTACAAATAAAAGTATTTCAAAAGAGAAATGTCTAGAATAGGCAAATTTCTAGAGATAATATCTTAATAGTTTCCTAGATCTGGGACCAAAAAGCCATTCGGTGGATGATAATTAAGGGTTTTTTTCCTTAGAATAATCAAAATGTTTCAAAATTGACTGTGGTGCTATACGTGCAACTCTGTGAATACACTAAAAGTCATTGTGTGTTACACTGTAACTGAGCGAATTATATGGATATATGAATTATATTTCAATAAAACTGCTAAAAAGAGGCATTAAATAAAGAATTAAAAAACTCAGTAAAAAAAGTTTAATAATGGAAAGCAAAAGAAAAAAATATGTGAGAATAGAAATAAGAAATCCATTATCAAAATTAGAAGAATTGGTATGTCAGTTCAGGAGACAGCATACAAAGAACACCAAAGCATAAATATATCCAATCAAAGAAAAAAATTAATAAATTAGCAATGAGAATATATTGGTCATACTAAAATTTAAAATATAATATATATATGATATGACTCAAATTTTACAAAGAAAAAAGGCATGCAGAGATATGGGAATAATTCAAGAGTGATTAATGCTAAAAAATGAGATTTGAGATTTATTTTTTCTCCTTTTATGTATTTTTTTAAGACTCTACATAAGAACTTTTCTCTTTTACGGTGAAGATAATTGTTTAAAATTACCCACAATATTAAAAGAAAAACATGAACTCAAACTCAATAGCAAAAGAACAAATTTTTTAAAAGTGGGCAAAGGGACTGAATAGACATTTCTCCAAATAAGACATCCGGATTCCCAGCAGATCTATGAAAAAATGCTCAATACCACTAATCATCAGTGCATTGTAATTTAAAAGCACAGTGAGATATTCACACTTCTTAGAATTGTTATCATCAAGAGGACAAAAGATAACGAGTGTTTGTGGGGATGTGGAAAAACGGAACCCTTGCAGATTGTTGGCAGGAAAGAAAAATGGTGCAGCTGTTAGTACGGAGGTCCCTCAAAAAATTCAAATATATATATATATATATATATATATATATATATATGAATATCTCCAAAGGAAATTAGTATTCAAAGAGATAGCTTCACTCTCATGTTTATTGCAGCATTATTCACAAGAGCCAAGGTATGGAAACAACCTAAGCGTCCACCAATGGATGAATAGATGAAGAAAGTGTGGTAGATATAGACAATGGAATACTATTCAGCCTTAAAAGAAGAACTAAGATTACTACAAGAGTATTGTAATACAAAGAGCCAATGCTTGAGGCAATGAGAAAACAAAGAAATCCTGTCATTTATGACACTAGGATGAACCTCGAGAATATTTATGCATGTGAAATAAGCCAGACACAGAAAGACAAATACCACACAATCTCACTTACATATTGTATTAGTCCATTCTCCTATTGCTAATAAAGACATACCCAAGACTGGGTAATTTATAAAGAAAAAGAGGTTCAATGGACTCACAGTTCCACATGGCTGAGGAGGCCTCACAATCATGGTGGAAGGTGAAAGGTACGTCTCACATGGCAGCAACCAAGAGAGAATGAGAGCCAAATGAAATGGGAAACCCCTTATAAAACCATCAGATATTGTGAGACTTATTCACTACCACGAGAATAGTATGGGGGAAACCACCCCCATGATTCATTTATCTCTTGCTGGGTCCCTCCCACAACACATGGGAATTGTGAAGCTATAATTCAAGATGAGATTTGGATGAGGATACAGCCAAACCATATCATATATGGAATCTAAAAAAGCCAGACTCACAGGAGCAAAGAGTAGAAGGGTGCTTACCAGAAGCTGGGAGATGGGGGAGTTGGGATGATATTGGTGATAGGACATAAAATTTTAGTTAAATAGGAGAAATAAATTCAAGACATCTATTGTACAACACAGGGACTATAGTTAATCACAATGTATTGCATTCTAGAAAATCACTGAGAGCAGATTTAATTGTTCTCACCACAAATAAATTAGTTTGTAAAAAATTATTAAAATCCAATAAATTTTTTTTGTAGAATGCAAATGTGGTAAACACATTTAGTTTTCTTTCCAAAGGAAAGTTTTTTATTTATTTTAGTTTATAGAAATATTGTTTCATTCTGGCAGCCAAGAACTCCAAGAGATAGGTCCTTCTTCCAGTCTCGACAGATGAACCAAACATAGCAATCTCATCTCTTACCTGATACTGACTATTTGTGTTCCCCAAAATTCATGTGTTGAAGCTCTAATCCCTAATGTTACAGTATATTAAGATGGGGCTTTGGGGGCTAGTAATTAGAGTTAGAATAGGTCTTGAGAGTGGGGCCTTTGGGCCAGGATTAGTGGCTCTACAAGAAAGAGACAGAGAGAGAGAGACACAGAGAGAGAAAGAGAGACTCTCTTCACAAGCATGTATGGAGGAAAGTCATGTGAGGACACAGCAAGGTGGTGACTTATCTGCAAGCACGGAAGAGAGCCCTCACCAAAATGGCAGCACCTTGAACCAAAATGGTGGCACCTTGACCTTGAACTTCCCAGTCTCCAGAATCATGAGAAATAAATGTTTAAGCCACCTAGTCTATGGCTTATGTGTTATGACAGCCCCAGCCGACTAAGACATTACCCTAGCAATAACACCTGGTCTTGAAGACACTAACTACCCCAGCAGTAATACACAGTCTTGAAGTGACTACCCTAGCAATAGCACCTGGTCTTGGAATGCTATGATAAAAGCAACTTGTGGTGGATTACTAGGAAGGACTTTGCTGCCTGGTAAATCAGATACACCAATAATTTATGCTTGTTTTTTTAAGCTAAATACATCATGATTAAATAATGTAAAAGAATGTAAGGATAATTCAGCATTAGAATATATGTATTCACATAATTAACATTAACAGATTGAAGAGGAACAAACCTTATAATCATCTCAACAGATGCAGCAAGTGTCTGATAAAATTCAATACTACTTCCAATTAAGAAAAACACCCTTAGCAAATTAAGAATATAAAAAATTGATATGGCTGGGCATGGTGGCTCATGCATGTAATCCCAGTACTTTGGGAGGCCAAGGAGGGCAGATCATGAGGTGAGGAGATTCAGACCATCCTGGCTAACAAGGTGAAACCCCGTTTCTACTAAAAATACAAAAAATAGCTGGGTGTGGTGGCGCATGCCTGTAGTCCCAGCTACTCAGGAGGCTGAGGCAGGAGAATCACTTGAACCCAGGGGTTGGAGGTTGTAGTGAGCTGAGATCATGCCACTGCACTCCAGCCTGGGCAGTTGAGCAAGACTCTGTCTCAAAAAAAAAAAAAGAAAAAAAAAAAAGGATATTGTCCCACAAATTGCACCTTCAATACAATTCTAGTTAAAATCTCCAAAGAAATTTTCATGAAACTTGACAGCTTATTCTAAAATTCCTATAGATGGTAAGATACCAACAATGTCAAAGAGGATATAAACAAATTGGGGGAACTCATCTCACTAAATACAAAATTTGTAAACCTACAACAACAAAGGCAGTTTGATACAGAAAAATAGTCTCATGGGACATAATACAGAGTAGTCAGTTATTATTCATAGATGGTACTGGCTTGGTGGCTCTCCATATGGAAAAGATGAAATCAAAGTCTTACCTCCTATCTTAAAAATAAATTAGCAGTTAAATAATTAACAATGTATAGGTGGACATTATAAGAATAAAACACAGAGAAGAAAGCTTACAATATCAGGATCAAAAAAAATTTTTTTGAAACTAGGCAAAAATTTTTTTTTTTTTGAGACGAAGTCTCACTCTGTCACCAGGCTGGAGTACAGTGGCACGATCTTGGCTCACTGCAATCTCTGTCTCCCAGGTTCAAGCAATTCCCCTGCCTCAGCCTCCCGAATAGCTAGGACTACAGGCACCTGCCACCAGGCCCGGCTAATTTATTGTATTTTAGTAGAGACAAGGTTTCACCATGTTGACCAGGATAGTCTCGATCTCCTGACCTCATGATCCACCTGCTTCAGCCTCCCAAAGTGCTGAGATTACAGGTGTGAGCAACCGCGCCTGGCCGACAAAAATTTTTTAAAAACCCCAAAACCATAAAGGAAGAATGTGATAAATATAAATACATGAAGTTAAATTTAAAATTTATGTATTAAAAAGATGTAAAAATAAGTATAAAGACAAGTTACAAATTGCAAGAAAATATGTACTTCCCATATCCGGAACATATCTATACCTAGAGTATGTTAAGTACAGCTCTATGTCAATAACAAAAGGACTAACAATGTAACAGAAAAAATGGGTAAAGGCTATGAATATGCACACTACAGAGGAAGAAATCTACATGATAAAAAAAACCTATTAAAAGAAAACATGATCACTAGTAATCAGAGAAATGTAAAATTAAAAAAAGATATTATTTCATATACTTCAGATTGCTACAATTTTAGTCTGACACCATCAAATAATGATCTGGGAAACAAGCATTTGGAAACAAGAATTCTCATTAGCTGCGTCACAATATAAATATTTATATATTACTTTGAAGAGAAATTTCACAAACTCTATTAAAGCTGAAGTTATACCTCATTTTTCAGCAATTCCAAATCTGGTGAACTTTGGCCTTCATGCACAAGGACTCCTACATGAGGACGTTATGCTACTGCAGTGTAGAAATCTAATAGACCCTCAGTATGAGAATGAGCTAAAAAGCTGGTTTATTCACACAACAGAATATGATAGAGCAGGTAAACAAATTTGCTATTAACAGGACATGCATTCCTGGAGAACCACCATTCAACAAAATGGCTAACTAGAAATAACAAAGTGCATGGGGAAATGTATGGGGGAAATGATGTTTCAAAAGCTCTGTACATATACGCAACTTTGTAACCAGAGCATTTAATAATCATTCTAATTAAAACTAACTACCACAGTTAAAATATTAAATAACTGATCTTTAGATATGAAATATTGGAGTATATACAGTACAGTGCTATGCCTTTTGAAAAAAATGATAGAAAGAGACATTGTAAGGATCTACAAAGATTGGGCTTGCCTCACGTTAGACGCTTCCAAGAGCAAGTGCACAAATAGAACTAGGAAGAAGAACCCACAGCGAACAGGTATAACCTATGACACTATGACTCTGTGTCAGGCTGCATTTAGCCGTGTTAGTATCATTTGTAGCCAGCTGCTGTTACTTTGTGGCACAAATACTAACAAGATGGGGAAAGTCACATCTGAACTTCCTACTTATGCTGACAGCATTTTGCTATTAATGAACTGAATAAGACCTGAAGGCATTACGGAAACCTGCACTGTAACCAAATAGCTCAGATGAAAAAGTAACCTGAAGAACAGTTCTTGAATTTCAATTATCTCTATATCTCTGTATCTATCTATCCATGGGATATATGAATACATACATATCATTATGTATATTAAGGAATAATGTATACAAACTTCAGGATCCTGCTTGCCTCTGGGAATGAAAGGACAGAGTACAAATTAAGCTGTAGCTCTCTTGGTGAGGTTTTTTTTTTTTTTTTTTACTTATAAGAATATAACGTTATTATTTAAAATATTGTTCATTAAATCTAGATGGTGAATAGATATCTCTTTGTCTATTTCTACATTTATTTGTATATTTAAATTTTTCAAAATGTAGAAGAACATGATTAAAATAAAATACATGCAATTCAGTGAAAACATTTGATTAAAAAGAGGGTTAGTGAGATGGCTGGGTATAAAATAAATATAAAAATACTTAGGAAAACGTACACCTATGAGCATGGAATGATAAATTATATTACTATAAGTGAAGACAGTGTTGTACGATGATCATTATTTGCAAGTGAGTTATATGATCATTTCCATCTCAAAATGATGTTCGACTTTACATCTTATTAAAGGGTCATTTGGAAGATTAAACCGGTAAAATGTTAAAATTTAAAGCAAACATTCGGGGAATTAACAGGATAAATTAGCCTCACCAATTTCTAAAACATATTACCAAGTTGTGGTTTAATTACCACAATAATCAAAACAGTGGACATTGGTTAAAAATTCCTCTCAAATATCTCTATTATGTAGAATTATGAAACACACAAAAAGAAAAAGAACACACAAAGCAATGGGGAATAAAATATTACATAGTAAATGTCTTTGGAAAAACTGAGTAGCCATCTAGAAAATAGTTTTCTCAGATCTTCCCCATCCTACCTATGTGCCCAAATGTTCCCAATCCTTAATTAAAGACTAATTAAATCAACCCCAGAACGCTTGGAAGAATTAAATGGGAATCTTTCAAGTGATTACAATTTGCAATCTGAGGACTACAGCCTTAGAAGTTTGCAAACCCCTCATTTGTATCATGAATAGGTTTCAGAGGTGCTGAGATCCTGACCCTCAACACTGGCAGGTGGAGATGTAGACAGCAGGCTAGTCCGGGAAGTCAGAAGCCCCGTAGGGAGGCCACAGGAGGAGCTAAAATAGGCACATTCAAGCACAGCAAGTGGCAGTATTAATAAAACCTTGATAGGGGTTTTAAGATTGATAAGATCTCTGACCCAGTACATCTACTTCAGAAATTGTATTTTAAGGAAATACTGTAAAATACAGAAAAAACTTTTTTATATAAAGACACTCATTTCAACATTATGTATACACTAATAGCAAAAGTTGAAAACAACCTAAGTGAAAGACTAAGTAAAGTATGACAAATTTAAAGGATAGAATTTTATGAAGTCTTTTAAATGCTTATGAGTTTTCAATAACATGTGAAATATTAGCATATTAGAAGGAATCCATAAAATTCCATATAAAATATTATAATTATACACATTGCAATCTATACAAACACATTGGTAGGTATATACACTCTATTTACTCTCGAAAAATATGTGCAATCTAAATAATTTTAAACATGTATATAATGAATAGAATTTACAACATAATTATTTTTGGCAAAAAAAAAAAAAAAAAAAAGCAGAAAATAAGATTGAAAACCAAACTAGTTGGGAGCCTGGTCTCTCTTAGCCTTTGCACACTCCCCTAGGCCCTTCTCAACTGTTATATTTCACCAAACATGATTCCCTTCAGGAAACTTTCCTGGGCTCAGACTCTTTCAGGTCACCCAGCTCTGTGCTTTTATCATATTACACATTTTCTCCCTACCAACTTATAAAAACAGCAGCTATCTTGCTCCCATCACGAAATGAACTGAGAACAATGACTAAAATATGTACAATCTACACATTCCCGTGAGCACTGTAAATTCCATTTCTAGATCAAACTGGACCACCGAAAGCCTATGTACATGTACTATAGCAATTTAATATTATACAAAATCCAATTTGCCAAGACACATTTTAATAACACGTACTTAGCCCTCACTGAAATCTTCTGTGGATGATATTTTCACTGCATTTCTTGCAAAACATAAAAATGTAGACATGGTGTGTGGCATGTATTTAAAATGTGACCAATTTCTCAGAGAGTTCAGTGTACAGAAAGCTCCAGTTCCCTATAGTGATTGATGGGCTTCTCCTTTCGTGATAGTGAGATGTGTATAATGTTCCTCTTTCAGCAACAGATGCCAAGAAGCTCAGAATTAAATCTGAACATCCATTGATAAATATACTGACCCTTATGAATGACAAAATTGATGCTTCTTTCCTTGAGCCCGAAGTTTCTACTTTAATTACCTTTTATTTTATTATTTCACTGTTGTTTTCATTTCCAATCGCTCCAATTTATTTTCTAAGTCATGTATCTTAATGTATATGTATTTCATTGCAAGCTAGTTGAAACTGCTTGAGGAACACATTATGAAGAAGTACACAAATATGTTCAAGGTAATCAGTTTTCTTCACAAAGTATGTAACTTTAAAAAGACAGTAACAAAAGCCACTATGGAGAATGGAAAGGAAACTCACGGACTGGGTAACTGTAGTTGCAATACATACAATACTAGACAAATGCCTCATATCATTCAGAATATAGATGGACAAAAGCACTACAAATAAATAAACCAAATCAAGCCAAGAGAAAAACAGTCAAAAGTCTTAAAGAGACACTTCAATAAGCAGCATATCCAAATGGACAGTAAATATATGAAGAAGTTGTTAACTTCATTAGTCACAAGACAATTAATATTAAAATAATAAGGATATAACATTACATCCCTACTGGAATACTTAAAATGCAAAATAAACAAAATATTAATTATTGGTGATATTGTAACGCAAACAGCACTCTCAAATAGTGCTGGAAAGAGTTTAAATTTGAAAAATCAATTGGGAAAACAGTTTTAGTTTAGTTACTAAAGCCAAACATGCATGACTTAGGGTCCAGCAATTCCACTCCCAGAAATACGTCCTTGGTCATGCGTAGATACATTCTCCAAAAAAAGTTTAAGAATTTTCGAGTGGTGCTGTTTGTAACAGTTCTAAATTGGATGTCACACAAATACCCATTGAGAAAGCGATGGATAAATAAATCATGGTATATCCGAGAAAATACTAGACAGGAATAGACATGAAGGATTTATTTACAACTATAGTTGTATGCGAGAATGTGGGTGAATCTCACAAACAGAATATTGTTGAAAGAAACTGGACACGAAACAATCGCGCACTTTACGATTTCATGTCTAGAAGCGCAAAAACAGGCAACACTAGTCTGTTGGCCCAAGTCAGAAGAAGGGTAGCATGTGGGTATGTTGGGCAGTGACTAGAAAGAGGCAGACGGGGTTTTGTGGCATTGACAATATTTCTGGATTTGGGTGTTGTTTGCATCAGTGTGTTTGGTTTGATGTTCACCAAGTGATTCACTCACAATATGTGAGAGAACTGTTGTAAGAAACACCTTGAAATCTAGGTTCCAGTCCTTGCTCTATCTTTTAATAAGTATCTCTAAACAACCACAAAACATTCCATTGTTTGAGATTTCTACATTAAGTGGAAAAACACAGTCTACCCTGCTTTTTCATAAGATTGGTTTTAAAATCCAAATAGAATGAAGATGACTAGCCCTATTACATATGAAAGAATAAATATATGACATTAAGTAATCAATTATTAATAAGGTTACTTGAAATAATAAAAACATAGCACTGACATATCATTTAAATTGGATAGGAATTCCTAAATTTAGTAGGAAGATATTTGACATAATTTAAGTATATAAAGGGTTATGTAACAATTATCTGGCCATTTAGGGAAAATAAGTCAAAATTTATACCTTCCAAAACCGAACTGATTTAAGGTGAAGCAAACTTTCAAAATAAAAAATTAAAAGTAAAACCGAATCAAGGAAAAAAAGACTCAATTTTTTCTCATCATCTTAGACAGGAAAAAGCTTTTCTAAGCCAAACCACTTTAACTTATTTCAATGAGTATAACTTTTATAATACAGCATAAAACATTTGCTAATTATTCTCATTTCTAGATTTAATATCTATATAACATCATTGGCATTTTCTTTGAAGCCACTAATTTGAAGATGATTGTCTAACTGTAGTATTAAATATAGTCATTCATTAATTCAACTGATCAAAATAAGATAAATAGCAGCTACTATGTGCCATACATTTTTCTTGACGTGAGGATGCAGCAATAGGTGAAATAAGCAAACTTCCTCTCCTTCTGGGACTTACTCTCTGGTGGAAGAAAACACAGGCTCAACTAAATTAATATTAGAGGGAAAAATATAAAACAGGGAAGGGAGATGGGAGTGCTGGAGCTGGAATGGAAGGGATTGTTAAGGGTCTGAAATTTAAAATAGAGTGGTCAGGAAGGGGCTCACTAAATAGCTAATTTTTAAACAGAAATTTGAAGCATCAAGAGCTGATGACACACAGGGTAAAATGCATTTCAGGCAGAGGAAACAGGAAGAGCAAAGGCATGGCACTAAATGAGTTCCCGAGGCAGGGCCAACAGATTTGCATAAAGCAGCAAGGGTAGGCAGATCACACAGGGCCTTCCCAGTATGGGAACCTTAGCTTTTACTCTGAGTGAGGCAGGGAGCCACCTGAGGGGTTGAGGTGAAGAGTGCCATATTCGGCCTTCTCGAGTTTTAAAGGGAGCCTGTGGGCTCCACAATTAGAGGGGATGGTTTAAAAAAATTCAAAATAGAGACAAATAACAATTACAACAAGAAAGTGGGAGAATATGAGATAAGAAGAAAGGGTAGAATTGCTTTCCTTCATTCATCAAATATTTATTGAATACACTGTTAGGTTCTGGTTAAGATTAAAAATGACTTAGACATGGATACTGCCCTCACAGAGAATTTACGTAAGGAGATAAAACATGAGCAGAAATGACCATAATATAAAGTAGAACACAATGAATAAAGGATAACTTTCTATGTGGGTGACAGGAAGGGAGAACGAAAGAAGTCTTCTTAAAGCAGTTGGCATTTTGCTGGCCATAAAAATATAAGCTTCTTGACAGCATGTGTTCTGTCTTTTGCTGACTGCTAAATTCCTAGCATTTAAAACAGTGCTTTGCACATAGTCTGTGATCAATAGATATGTGTTACCTGACGAAAGAATGAATTTGTATATGCAGATACGTAGGGAGAAGGGTGTTAGAGCAAAGGGAACAACATAAACAGAAACACAAAAATAAAGAATCCGATTTACTTCCTGGGTTCAGATTGACTGAAGTAAATGAGAACAGTGGGAGATGAAATTTAAAAACGTACAATGGGATTAGATCACAGAAGATCTTGCTGGCCCTGGGGAAGTATCATGACTTTTTTTATAAGAATTGGGAAACTCCAAAAGCTCTGAATAGTGATAGGAGCAGAACATTGTACTGGCAAGATTAGTGTAATTATACCAATAATTGATTGAGGGAGTCAACCAATTGATGGGTGGATAATATTGTACAAACCTAGACAAAAGGTGATGAGGGCCCCCATTAGTTTATTGCCACTTGGTCTCTTCATCATTAGTACTTCTCTATCGGAGACACCTGCTTATTTGTATTGTAATTATTTTACTTGTCTTTCTCCTTTTCTTCACCAATAATGTAGCACATTTAGCACTGGAGTTAGACACTTCTAATTATCCTCCAATATCCCTTGGCTACAGTAGTAAAACATTGCAAGTTTGAGCTGGACACAGAGCTACCAGTTAAAGACTACATGTCGCAGCCTCTCTTGCAACTAGCTGTGGCCGTAAGACTAGGTTTTGGCAGGATTTGAGCAGGAGTGAGGATTGCTGTTTCTGGGACATGCCTTCATAATGAAGCTGTTTGCTCTTCAGTTCTTCTTGCCTCATTCTTGCAGATTGCTTCATACCCATTTTTCTCTCCCCCATCTGAAGTAGGTGTTGGAGACGATGCCCTTTTGGAACTACATAGCTTCCTTCATCCTTTTCCTGGGCTTGGGTGTTACTTCATGGGTCAAGCTTTCACAGGCTTTTGCAAAACGGGAAAATGTAGGCATATTACTAGGTTCTGGCCAGTTGGATGACAATGAAAGTGGGGTGCTGTGTCCGGGTCATGCACATATGGGAAGCTCTCTGCTTCCACTTTCCTCCTTCTTGAGGGCAGGTACTTGACCCTAGTGGTCTCAAGCCCACCTTGTCTCAGGTGTCATTTTACAGGATACAAAGAACAAACGTGCTCCTATGCCCCTGCACCGGACTCATGGGGAAATACTGCCCAACCTCCTGAGATTACCTACAAACTTGAACTTCTATTATAAGAGAAACAACTTCCATCTTAATTAAGCTATTGTTATTTGGTCTCTGTCACAGCAGCCAAATTAATATTTTAATATATAATGTATACATATTGATGATTACCACTACATGTTAAATGAGTACATGATTGGACACACTATACATGTAAAGTACAGGTTGAACTATGCCTTATCTGAAATGCTTGGGAACAGAAATGTTTTGGATTGGTTTTTGTTTTTTGTTCAAATTTGGAATACAGTCATCCCTCAGTCTCCATGAGAAACTACTTCCAGGACTTCCTGCAGATACCAAAATCTGCAGATGCTCAAGTCCCTGATATAACATGGCATAGTATTTGTATATAACCTACACATTTCCACCATATACTTTAAATCATGTCTATATTACTTAGAGTATCTAAAACAATATAAACTCTATGTAAATAGCTGCTATGCTCTATTGTTTAACAGGGAATAATGACTAACAAAAAAAAGTCTGTACATGTTCAATACAGATACAATTTTTGTCTCAAACATTTCAATCCAAGGTTAGTTGAATCCATGGAGGCAGAACCTGTACAAACAGCTGACTATATCTGTATTATACACTGGTGGTCATGCCAATTCCAAAAATCTGAAATCCAAAATGCTCGAAAGAGAGTTTTCTTTGAGTGTAATGTCAGCACTCAAAAAGTTTTGTATTTTGGACCATTTCAGGTTTCAGACTTTTGGAATAGGAACACTCAACCTTTAATATTAAAAAAAAATATGTATTCCATTCCCCTAAACTTTGAGCATAAAGCATCTGTAGTCTATTGAGAAGGAAAGCTGTAATAGAAAGCTTAGGCTAAACTCAACTTCTCTGTCACCATAAACCTGGGTCAATTTTCTAATTTGCTTCATGATAAGCATGTTCAGCACAGAAAGCATCTGACAACATGAAGACAACAAAATGCTTGGTTAATAGTTTCTGCTCATGGGCTCTATCACAACCCAAACAAGGCCTATAAAAGGAATATGACTATGAAATCTTCAAATTGTGTATATCTTACATCTCTTTATAGGCAAGCACTATAAAAATGTGATTTTGAATATTATTTGATGGCAGGGCTTTTGTGATGCTTGTTTTCTTATAGAATGCAACAAAAATTTCATGGAAACAAAGTCTACTTTCTATTGAAGAACAATATTTGACATTGAGATTTTAAAAATTTTGCCATTTACATTTATCATTATTTTTCAATAATTTTGTGCTCTCATATCCAGACTGACTGTTTAAATAAGCATTTCTGCTTGCACAGCCCATTTGATGAAACATTTATGATCAAGTTTACGTACTTATATCGCTATTGCACTCAAATAAATATCAGGAGTCTCTGTGTAACTTCTTAGGATATGTATAATTCTTCATGTTTTAGGTGGAAGAGCATTGGAATGGTGACTTATCTAACTGGAAAAGTGGTTTGGAGGGTATTGGCCTTTGGAGCATGAGGTTGCAATTAAGAAAAGCTGGAAATTGTCATACATATCCTGAATCGAAATACACCTTCAGAAAGAGATGAGGATATTTTGATCTTATAATGCTGAGAAGTCTATACTGCTGAAGATAAAAATGGTGAAATGTAAATATTGTTTATGAAATGGAAAATTTTTATTTCCTATACCACTGAAGTTATTTTGTATAAACAGTATTGTCTAGCTTTCTTTTATCAAGATTTGAATGTTGTTATTTTGGTTTACCTTGGAGTACTAAGGGCAGGGACTTTGCTTTGCTGATCCCAAATCCCCAGAACTGTGCTTAACAAGTATTGGGTATAGAGAGAGAGAGAGAGAGAGAGAGAGAGAGAGAGAGTTGTTGACTGAATAAGTAGATGAATGGATAAATAATCTTTGTATTTGAGAATTATGATTTCCAATGGCAAGAGAGGTATTGCTAGTACAAGATTTTCCTTTAGAATATAAAAAGATAAGATAATGTATCACAAATAAGTTGTTTATAAAGAAGCCTGCTTCATAATCAATGTGTTTTTTTTTAAGTCATGTAGGCATATTTACTACATCTGGCAATATAGAAACATTAGATTTTGCAGAATTATCTCTTAGGCGTAGGATTATATTAAAGAATTAACATGATACAAGAATTATGAACACAGGTTTAGGAAGAAACAGAAAAGAACCCTGACCAGTAAAAAAAAAAAAAAAAAAATTGTGATATTAAAGTATAACATTAAAAAACACCAAAATTGTAAATATTATGTAGAAGAAAAACTAAATTATTAACTTGAATGGTTATGGTATTACTGATAAATGCATCATCTTGACTCCTAGGAGAACCAATTTATGTGAAATTCCATGAAAAAGAATTAGTTACAACAAGCAGAATTTTAGTCTATTTCCAAGAATTTTAACTACTGTAAATCACCTGACACACTTCCCAATAATTAGGATATCATTTTGCATAACCACATGGGAACCTGGCCTAGAGGTCTATAGGTAATCTGTTTCATTCATGTATTTTAAGTATGTCGTTTAGGAATAAGTTATTAGGTTTACAACATATAAGCAAAGGAAATAATGTGACACTGGAAAACAACATTACTCATTTAACATAATGAATTGCCACATGTAGTAACTCAGATCTTCCCAGGGTGTAAATTATACAAATTTGAAAGCTGTATTTATTATTTAATGCCTCATTCCCAGGCAGGTGCTTACTCAGTAGCAAAATCTGCCTTAGCATACCAAGTGTAAAGCTATTTAACAAATAGGAAGGTTTAAAAAATATATATACTATCATGCAGACAGCTAAAATATTTGTATGTATTTTTAATCTTTTTTCTCTAATGATACTTAGAATATTTTATTTTTGTTACTACAAATAATGGAGATGAAATATGAACTGTATTAGTAGCAGAGACACATGAGCTACAGCTTGTATTGTTTAAAGCACATCATCTTAAAAGGCCTGTCAGGAAACAGTGTTCATATTAAGTGGGCTTTCAGTACTCTAACAAGATGACATCATTTTCTAAGAGACAAGTGTTGTTAGAGTAACTGCTAGGATATTCCAAAATATCCTAGGTTGAAGAGAAGAAATTTCTCATTATAGATTATTTAATGAGTTTATGTTCCCAGTTGTATATCAGCTCATGTTAAATTTTGCAAGAGTTTATGATTTCTAAGAACTCACCTTCTACAAGGCCCTTTGCTGAGTGGGGTTAGTTAGCAATCAGTAATTAAAGGGGATCTTTTTACCTCGTATAAATAGCGTAAGAGTAATTTGGGGCGGTTTAGAAAAGATGAGTTATCAGGAAGGTGCTTATCAATGGGCAGAGTATATCATTTGCCCAGGATTCTAACAACCTAGCCTGGCCCCCACACACTGTGGGGGACCGTCTGCTACTTGCCAAGTAATTGCCATTTTTGGCAAAGACCACCCAGGACATGGGCTCAGAGTCCATCCTAGGGCTGGCCAACGTCTGTAAATCTCGTGTTCCCTGATACGGAGCGAGTGCATTCAATTCAGGAAGATCACTTACGACTGAGTTTTTCATCATGGCTTTGACTGTGAAGCCCTCAGAAACCAGGGAGTGAGGCTGGTGCACCGGGAGCGGCTGTTGTGCCAGCAGCTTGGTCCTCTTCGGCATCTTGTCTGGGCATTTGTTTAAGCTCAGGGTCTCTTTTTCTGCCACCATCTTCCTAGAAAATGTCTTGTTCTCATAAAAAGTATAGTAAAAGAATCAGTGGGTTTTACGGATGTGAGCAGGAGGTCGGGAAAAAAATGTCAAAAGGCGCGTTAATGGTAGAAATTCAACCCCTCGTAGTGCCCCGGGTGATCCAGATGTTTGGCAGCTCCTAGGTGAAGGGAGTTTAGGGGAGGGGTGGGGCGGGAAGAGGGCAGGACCGTAGCTAGAGCTGCAACAAGCTTCCAAAGGTAAGCCTCCCGGTTGCTAAGCGACTGGTCAACACTGCGCGCGCATAGCTCCGCCCCCCGGTGACGTACGATTGCTGGACCTGAAGCCGGAAAGGGAGGCGGCGGAGGGCTGGGGGGCAAGAGGCGTGAGGGGAAACTACGCGTTAAAACTACGACTCCCAGCAGGCCCTGGGCCGCGTACCCTCCGCGCGGGCGCATTCCTAGGGCCCGGCGCCGGGGCGGGGAGCCCTGGAAGATTTAACCCAGGAGAGCCGCTAGTGGGAGGCTCGGGCTGGCGCCGGTGCGCGCGTAGGCCCTTTCCTGGCCCGCAGCCGCCACCTGCCCAGTGACCATGATAGGTACGTGGGTACCTGCCAGGTACAGCCTCTCTGCGCCGTCCTGCGCCCCGGTGTGGCTTTGGCCGACCTGGACCCCAGGTGCCAACTGTCAGTGACGGGGCCAAAGTGCCCATGCCGTCCCCGGCCCGCACCGCCTGGCTTTCCCGGACGCGGGCCCGGGGCTCCAGTGTGTGCGTTCCAAGCCGTCGCCCGCCCGCCCCTGCTCTGAGCGTTCCCGTGAAGACCGCCTCACCTGGGACGCCAGGCGGCCCCGCACCCCTGGCCCTCGCTCGCGGTCCCCCGGACCGTGTAGGGTCCCGAAGCCTCCGTCCCGCCGCCGCCCCTCGCCCTCGCGGCCCTGGCCGGTTGTCGTGCGGTTCAGGACCCATCGAGACCCACTCTCTGTGGGGCTCTTTCAGGAAACCCCAGCAAAGCATTAAACTCTAATGGAAGGCACCTGGTGAGGGTGGCTGGGCGCCACAGAAACTCCTCCAGATGAATCTAAACTTCTTGCTCCCTCGGATGTTTCCTTTTAAACTTTTCGTTGGAGGGCTGAGGTGAAAGAAAAATTGAGAGTAAATAATAGCCGAGATTACATCTATTGCCTTTTGCAAAATAACTTTTTTTTTTTTTTTTTTTGGTAAAACACAATGACCGAGGTGCAATTTTGTGAACAAAACTTAGTGGTATCAGAGTTGTTCATGAACACTTGATGTGTAAGACGAGCAGAGGTGCAAAGGTCCTCTTCCAGGGTTATTGAACCAAAAACTACTTTAAGGGCTGTCCCTAAAAATTAATGGAAATGCACCATATGTTTAGAAGACAGTGCTATATGGGGTTTCATTATTGTGGAAGTTTCTCCAGGTTGTGTATGGAGGGTTTAGTGAGCTTGTTTAGGGCTAATTCCTGAGGAGTATCCCTTACAAAACACTTCTGATAGCAGTTAAGTACGTTCGAAGTCAGATGTGGTCGTCCAGAAGAAAGGTGAGAGGTGGATTCATAAAATATATGATCTTTATGCACTGAAAACACTTCATCTGTTTTTATTTATGAAGTTATTGTTAAAATGTAAACATTCTGCCCATCAGTGGGAGAATCAAGCCAGCTAACTGGCATTGTCTTTGTCTTTGTGGCAAAACAAGAATGTTGTCCAACCTTTCTTCCCTCTCTAGCATGGTCTGACTTGGTGAATGACTTGAAAGTTAACCAAATTACGAAAAAAGTATAATGTTTTGAGTCTTCTTGAGCTCTTTTTAGGCGACATTTACGTAAGATTCACTTGTAAGCACAAGTCAACTGAATCAGAAAACCAAGTAGAAGAGATTTTCCAAAATCCGTGCTATCAGTAGTCTACAGGAAGAAAATAGCCTATACCTTATTTTGAAGACAGTTAAATACATTTTATTTTAATTTAACTTAATCTAGTACACAGATAATTTTAAGAGAAACAAATTTATTGTAAAGCTATATGAAGACAGGCATTTAAGATCTGGGATTACAGGCGTAAGCCACCACGCCCAGCCTCATTAGCCACATTTCAGTAAACATCTGAATGGCCAGTTTGAGATTTGGGTGTGGTGAACAGTGCTAAAGGTAGGTGAAAGTGAAAACCATTAAAAGGAAGCCTTGGAGTGATGGGTTTTGTGTTTTTGTGACAAAAATTCAGAGCCAGGAAAGACATTACAGACTTTATCCAGTGATCAGTTGGAGATCAAAATGTAAATAGTATGTATCTGGGATTTTCTGTTAAAGGTAAGAGTGCTTCTGAAAGCTTGCTCCTTTCAGGCCTATGCTTTCTCTGTTACACTCACCTTGTTGCGGGATTCAGGAGGACGAGAGAGACCTCAGGTTGAAACAGGTGAATCTTTATTGAGTGCACTCAGACCCAGCTGACTCACATGCAAAAGACTGGGCCCAGAATAAAGACAGTACTTGACTTTTATACACACTTCACAAAAGGAGATGGGCTAGCTTGAAGCAAACTTACAGTGGTGTCAAAGCAGGGATACAGAGGCAGGACAAAGACAGGATTGCACATGACCATTGCCAAGCAACCCAGATGTTCGTTATCTAGGTTTGCCTGGGCACAGGCTTATCCTATAACCTTCACTATGGTGCCCAGGCAGCTGTAGTTGAGGCCTATTCAGGCTTCTCATGACCTTCGTTGTACTTCTTAGATAAAACAGAATACTTGAAATCACTAGTTACAGAGAACAAGAGTCTATAAACTCATTCCATAAAACAAAGGAAAATTTGTTTTTCTTCTCCCTGTGTTGAGGGAGTGCTGGGAGAGTCTCCAGAGCACATTAGATAATATTATCAAGACTCTTCCTGGGTCTGGGCTGTGCCTATTGCTGCCTCTGGGACAAGTTAGCCTAAAACAGGAAAACATTTCTTTTTCTTTTTAATTTTATTTTTCTTTAATTTCCCACCCCAACCTTAATGCAAATAATATTCTGCCAGTTGGAGAAACGTAAAGATGGGTTTCCTGGTAGAAGAGGAGTAAACAGGACTGACTGGGACCTAACTGCTAATGGAATGTACCTTCCTTTTACTTTCTCAAAACCGAAGATTCCCTTCTTGGGATGAGGACTGTTTCATAAGTCCTTATATTTCCCACCTGGATTGCGATTGATATGTTGAATGCCCTGACCTGGGCAGCTATGGAAACATAATTTAATTGAAGTCGGTTAAAAATTGTGCCTTTGTGGAAGGTTTGGAGAAGGACTTCAAGATAATACAAAGCAGAATAGAAAAGCTTAAAAGAATTAAATGTAGAAAAGTGTAATTTTTGGTATCTCTATTAAAAATATATTTTGACTTTTTAAAAAATGATCAGTTCTTTGTGTTTAAAATGGAATGTTAGTGGTGATATTTGTGGTATGTTCTAAATGTTCTGTAGAACTGGATTTAGGTATTTGAGTAACAGCAGATATTAGAGTGCATGGTTATATATGCACCAATGTTGTCAGTATTGAAATATACATTCAGTGTCTTATATTTTTAAGAAGATTTTTGATTGACGAAAACCATTCATTGGCATATAGTCTCTCCTATACCTTGTTTCACTTAGCATCTCTTTGAGAATTTACATATCTGCATGTACAGATTCACTCAGCAGTTCCTGCCTAGTGTTTTATAGGAAACACTAATGAAAATATTTACCAACAAGTAAGCACTCATCAGGTTTACAGACAACTGTTATCAGAAATGTTTGGGACATATCTTTTTACTTGCACATGTAAGCATATATGTAAAATAAAAATCGTATGACAATTTGAGTTAAAGAGTTTGTAGATTTAAAATTTTCCTAGGTATTTCAAAATTTTTCTAAAATAAGTTGCCCTATTTTACAAACCTATCTAAAGCCTCCTCTAATACAACATGGTAGTAAAGAGCTGCCCTGCCCCTCTGGCCTGAAAATTACCAAAAGACGTCCTTCCCGAGACTGACTCAGCTTTCACTAGCAGAACACCTCCTGGATCTCCAGTCCCCACCTCTCTCTCATCCTAGGTGTAGTACCTTTCAGTGTACAAGCTGCACAACTGTCCTTGGTGGCCCTGCCCTCCCTTTCAGTGTGTATAAGGGTGCCCATTTCCTCCCATGTGCCATCAAAGATTTTTTTATTTTTGCCCTCTTGACAGATGAAGAACAGCATCTTTTAACTTTGCAAATTAATTTAGAAGAAAACTTTCCATTCTCATCTTATAATGCGTTAGTTTCACAAAAGCAGATGCAGTGATTTCAGCACCTGCTGTGTACCCTTAACTGCTCTAGGTGCCAGGGAAATGAGGGAACACAGCAGAAAAAGTCCCTTGCCATCAGGAATGTGCGTTCTGACTTTACCATTTGCCCATACATCTGCATATTTGTTTTCAAGCTTGTGTGCAGTGAATTTTAAAGTCTCAATTTATATTTCTAGTTGAATATTCTGTGTACTGCTCTTTGCCCTGCCGTTTTAATAAGTTGATGAAAACCAGCTCTATGCCTAAGTACCCCGAAGCTTCTGTTTATGATGAGGTAAAATTGTGTCAAAAATAGGCTCTAATAAAGTTTTGCATAGAAGATTTTATGTAATTATATAATAGTTTTTCCTTGGGTCCAAAGACTCTAAAATGACCCTTTGTCCTTTACAATTTTGGCCCTATTTCTGAGGATGTTTTTGAAGTCTGCATTTTTTGAAACCTCATAGTTTCATTGCCTGAAAATGATACAATGAAAGTACTTTGTATTAAGATATGTAAATCCATTCCTACCTCCAAAGCGTCTTTGAAAAATGCAGGAAAAAAAAAAGAGTTCTTACTTCGAAATGCTTCATATTCCTGAAAGCAGTTTTAATGCAAAATACTTTATTCTGTTCGCTTTTAGTTCTTTGATCAATGAAAATTGCTTCTTACCTACTGTTTCTTCAGCCTTTAATTGTAGCCCAGTGCTTATTCAGTGTTTCTGTTTTCATTTGCATTTAATGAGCTCATTTTAAATGTTTCTTTGTAGTAATCTGAATGGTTTCTCTCCCTAAATTTTGTAACATTAAAGAAAGAGACTCCTGACAGTCGGCTGATTTATGTTACAGCTTCCCTCCCTGGCTGATTTACTTCATCCTGTAGGATAGAATCTTGGTTCAAAGGAAATATAGTAGCAGTATTCTTTCCCCCAGTAATTTCCTAATTACCTAGGACTCTAACAGATTAACTCAAATGTCTGTTTTTCACCAAATAGAAACCTTTTTTCCTTGGGTGAATAGGTATTTAAATTTACGATTATTCAGTGTCATTTCTTTATACCATATGTATTAGGTGGTGCTGGGTAGGGGTGGGTACACACAGGTTGTATATGTCTATATATTGCCTGTGGGGAAGGTACATAGAAATGACCATTGCTTCCCAATGAGTTTGTGGCCTAGTTGGGCTGATTAGGCTTATATTGGTGGTATAGATTCCACCTTCACCACTGCAGCAGAAGAGTAATTAGAAAGATATGTGTACGTATCAGCACACACATACGTGCCTGCAACATGTGATTTTTTGTTTTTTTTTTGCTCATGTGATTCTCTTCGAATGCCCTTTCTTTCTGTTGTATGTCTGAAAACTACTGTTCATTATTTGAGATCCAATTCCAATGGCACCAACTTTATATGAAATTTTATGTGTCACCTTCTCACCCTCTTTTCAGTGTGGGGCAATTAACACCTCCTTTACAGTCAGCCAAGATATTAGCAACTACCCTTCATCAGGTTCTTGTTCATAGTCTAGAAGGGGTACAGAAAAGTAAAGATTTACAAACCTGAAAGGTGAGTATCATGATACAGGTTTATACAGGGAGTACTGGAAAGCTCAGCCTATTGAGCCTGGAAGATCCAGCTGTTTCCCAGTGGAGCTGTTCCAGTTGTCCTGCAGGACAAGCAGGAGTTAACTAGGTGAAGGAGGCCTTCTAGACAGGCATGGAGGGGAGAGAAGAGAATGGAATGAAAGGTATCTGGTGAGGCTGGCAGGCACACCAGATAAGCTTTGTCAAGGAGGTGAGTTTAAAGTTGGTGATAGAGAGGAGTCACTGAACCATTATCTATAGAAGAGCATTATGAACAGGTTGTCTTTTAGAAAGATATCCGTGGCAGTAATAGAAAATTATGAAGTAGAATGCTGTAGAAAATAGTTACACTAGTGTCAATAAGTCTAGATAAAGTGTTAATAGCTTTTATTAATAGAGGACAGTCTTCCACTGAGAATGATGGGGTAATTGTGTGGTAGGAGATGGCTTTTCTCAGGGTGGTGACATTGATTTGATACGTCATTATATCATCTCGGATTAAGGGCCATACTTCTTTTTAAAAAGTTCTTATTTTTATAGAATAAATTAATGTCTCTCATTGACAGGTGTTTTATGTCATGTTACTAAAGCTTTAAGTGTATTTGTATTCCAAAAATAGTGTGTATCTCCTTCTTTAATATGTGGAACATGATGCTTAGGTTCTATTTATAGTTTCTTCTCTGTGTGGAGAGAACAATGTCATCAGAACTGTGGATACTGTGTCACCCGGAATAGTGCAGAGTAGAGTTTCTTCTTCATAGATATCTGCATAACTCATATACCTAGGCACATATTAAGACCATCTATGGACAGATGTGTGTATTTTTAAGAGTATTGATGGATTCTTGATGATGTTCTCCAATTTACTTTTACTCTGAACAGAGGCCCCCGTAAAGTTTCATGTGAGAGCCCTTTGGAGGAGACAATGTTCAATAGTTCGCAGCCTCACCCATTTTGCACATCTCCATCCCTACCCTCATCAAATGACGGGAAAAATTAGTAATTAGGAAACTATTATTGCTGTCCTGATTGAGACATTTGTATTATTTATTTATGTAATTGTTGAATACACCAGTTACTCCTATTGTGAGATATTTTTGGAGTTTCAGTGCATAAATAAGACCTTGTAATGAAGCCCTTTGTAACTGCGTGGTCATTTTTAAAGCTTATTGTACCTGCAGAGTAGATCCATTTTCCAGATCATGAAATGATAGGAAGTAGATGCCTGAAACTTGCTCATGTTAGTACAGTGGAGAAATAGGAAGGAACATTTGTAATATCTGTGTTTCTGAGGTCAACCTTTAGTTTTTGGGGTTTTTTTTTTTTCTTTTACATCTACCTGCACTTCCTCTTTTCTGTCCCCTCATTTTTTTTCTTTCCCACATTCCTTGATTTTCTCAGAAGCTGTAATTTAACTTTTCATTCTTCAGCTCACAGGAGCAGCTGTTGTCCGAACAACAGGTAAGTTTCTTTGTTACTTGTTGCCACAGGGCTTGACTGTGGGTTGTAATGTTTCTGAGGGTTATCACAGGAGTGGCCTGACCAGAACAGACCAGGCTTCACCACAGCTCCTACTGGAGACATTCCCTAGACTGGGAATTGTCTACAGTGGAAATCTTTGTAGCCCCTGGCTCTGCATTTTCCTTCCAGGGAAGTCCAGTCCTGATTACAATTTTGTTTTTTTTCCATTGAAACAAAGTTGGGGAGTGGTGAACTCTGGGCAGCTAGAGGATGGGGGCAAGTTAGGTTTGCTCCTTGTAAAATTAGACAGATCTAAGAATAATATTTCATGTGCCTTGGGTCTTCTCTCCATCCTTGAAATCGACCTTGTTTCTCCTGAAAGTCCTTTATAGCTCTCTGGTGAGTTCCCAGAGTGTGAGAGGGACAGATTGAAGCACAGGTGAGGCCATGTTCTCTGAGGTGCTACTTGCCTGGGCTGCTGATGACAGATAAGGGTAGACTGCATGAGACAGTTGACATTCACCAAATTTGTATAATTACGTGTGACAATATCTAAATACGTTTTTACATGAAGATGTCTGAATTCATAGGATCAGATGGGAAATATGTGTTTTACTGGGCAGTCAATTTAGACATAATCATGTGATACAGAGAAAGATATTTAGTAGAAATATCTACTTGATTTTAGTCCCTTTTAGTCACTTTGGGGCTGGGCACAGTGGCTCACGCCTGTAATCCTACAACTTTTAGAGACTGAGGTGGGAAGATCACTTGAGCCTGAGAGTTCAAGACTAGCCTGGGCAGCACAGCAAGATCCTGTCTCCACAAAAAATTAAAAAAATTTTATTAGGTTAGGTTTGCTCCTTGGAAAATCAGACAGATGTAAGAATAATATTTCATGTGGGCTTTCCACTCTTGTTCATTTAGGAATCTGTGAGATGCTCAACCCATGATTGAAATTTCTTCCTTTTGTTGCTCTCTAGAGTTTTCTCCGTTATTCATTGTCCCTTTCTCGTGTATGTATGTGTGTGTGTGTGTGGCATCTGCCATGTCTCACTACATGCAGAGTTTCTGTCAGAGGTATTGATTTTTATATCATCTTGGTTTCAAAGAAGTCACCAAATAATCTTATTCTCAGGGTCTGAGTTTTATACCCTGTCTCTGTGCTTGTTTTTTATGTTCTGGCAATTTCTCGGCATTACCGCCCATTTTAGAACTCTATTTTGTTTTGTAGGGGACAGTTCTGGAATGATTTTTTTTTTTTTTGAGACAGAGTCTCGCTCTGTGGCCCAGGCTGGAGTGCAGTGGCGCAGTCTCGGCTCACTGCAAGCTTCACCTCCCGGGTTCACGCCTTTCTCCTGCCTCAGCCTCCTGAGTAGCTGGGACTTCAGGTGCCCACCACCACGCCCAGCTAATTTGTTATATTTTTAGTAGAGACGGGGTTTCACCATGTTAGCCAGGATGGTCTTGATCTCCTGACCTTGTGATCCACCTGCCTTGGCCTCCCAAAGTCCTGGGATCACAGGTGTAAGCCACCGCGCTGGGCCTCTGGAATAATTTTTAATGGAGATTCAATATCTAAGAAACTTTCATATTGGATCAAGACATGGTTGTCACAATTCTTGGTGTGTAAATTTATTAAAAATTCCTTCTCGATTTTGCAGCCAATTTAATCATTTTATGCTTAATAGAGTGCAAGTTATACAGGTAAAGTCAGTCAGAGAGAGAATGGGGACACTATTTGAGATGAAGTTTCTAGAAGTAATAAGTTTTTTTGTCTTAAAACAGTGATGATAAGATGATTAAGTGATCTAAGATGGACAAATATGTGTGAGTTCTTAATAATTGGGAAAGGTATTTTTTAAAAAGTATTAATGTGACCATTTAGTTACCATAACTGGAGACTAGATAGCATTAGGGGCCATTTGTATATGTAAAAATATCAGGAAGTATACCCCCAAATTATATCTTTGGGTTGTGGAATGTTTTCTTTTATTATGATTTCTGTGTTTTCCAGATCTTCAGCATTAAGCGTATGTTGTTTTGGAAATACTGAAAAGCAATGTGTTATAAACACAACCTTAAGAAAAGGACAAATGCATCACTGTTGTAATACATTTAAAACTGATTCTACTTTTGTGTCAAATTATGTCAGATAAATTTTCAATGGTAGCATACTATAAATAAGCTCATGTTCTGGTCATAAAAGGAGTGTTTTCAGGAAAACAAACATTAGAACCATAATTTCACTTTCTTTAATATTATACACTGTTGGGGCATGCCCTATTTACTGTATTAGTTTTTGTATAATTCCTGTTGTTGCTGTAACAAATTACCACAAGTTTAGTGACTTTTAAACACAAATTTATTATGTTTCTGGAGGCCCAAAGTCCAAAATGACAATTTTTTTTTTTTTTTTGAGACAGGGTCTCCCTCTGTCACTCAGACTGGAGTACAGTGGCACAAACACAGCTCACTGCAACCTTGAATTCCTGGGCTCAACCTCCCGAATAGCTGGGACTACAGGCGCATGCCAACCAGCCTGGTTAATTTTTTTATTTTTTGTGGAGATAGGATCTTGCTCTGTTGCCCAGGCTAGTCTTGGACTCTTGAGCTCAAGTGATCTTCACACCTCAGTCTCTAAAAGTTGTAGGATTATAGGCATGAGCCACTGTGCCCAGCCCCAAAGGGACTAAAAGGGACTAAAATCAAGGTGTTAGCTGCATTAGCCCCTTCTGTTAATAGAAGCTCCTGTGGAGACTCCTCTTTCACTTCTGGGGGCTGCTGGCATTCCTTGGCTCCTGACAACATCACTCCAGTCTCTGCTTCTGTGGTCACATTGCCTTCTCCTTTACTGCCATCAAATCTTCCTCTGCTTTCCTCTTAAAAGAACACGTGGGGTTACATTCAGGAACCACCAGGATAGCCTCTTCGTCTCCAGATCCTTAACTTAATCACATCTGCAAAGTCCCTTTTGTCATATCATGAAACAGTCGTAGGTTTTAGGGACAAAGAGGCATTATTAAGCCCGCCACAGTTACCAGTAATGCTTCACCATTTGAATGTATGGTTAGGTACTTCCTTATGAAAGAAGATTGACAGAGAGCTACAACTTGATTTTTGCCTGTTCTGAGGTCACTTAAAGGTAATGCACTAGTGTTACACATGAGGTGTCTAGTGTGTGTGTGTGTGTGTGTGTGTGTGTGTGCCGGGGGGTGGAGTGTATGGACTAGTTAATGAAGTTAGCCAAGGACATTACTCACTTTTCAAGGTAGTTTTCCCAGGTGGCAAAAGAAGGTGTGAATATTCTCCTGGACTCCCATAATGCATTACAGCTGGGTAGTTTGAGGTACCAGGTTGCTAATCTGTATCCTGTAGAGAAGGGGAAGTTTTGTTATGCTTTGGACAGGAGATACCACTTCACTTAACAGATGATCAGGCAAAGTGGAAGCAAATAACCATTATATGTATGTTGCTGTCTGATTTGACAATTCATGACACTTAATGGTCCCTAGAATAGTTTACCATTTTCCTGCCCTTTGTAAATAATAACTAATATGGGTTGGTTGAAAATTATACACTTAGAATTTTAAAATAAGTTGAGAAGGACAAAAAAGCGAAATCTTGTGGTTTCTCACAGATGTCAGCATAGAATTTGGTTTCTTGAGGCAGTTTTAACAGAAGCATTTGGAAAATACTCCATTACACATTGTTAGTACAATTAGGAGAAACTCTACAGTCATATGGAATACATTTTTTAAATAGATGAATGCAGAATTTGGTTTTTAAAGAAGAAAACATTCTTTTTTTGCTGAAGAAAGAAAATGTTAAATTCGGCAAATATTTATTGACACCTTAAATTGTAGGATTTATGATAGGCACTAAGCGTGGGTATCTAAATGAGGAAGTCACTGTTAGTGAAGATGCTGTGTACACATGGAAAGTAACCGTTGGCAATAATAGATGTTATCATGCAGGTTCACTTCATTGTGTGATAAAGCAGGGGAGCCTTCAGCAGAGGTGGAATTTATTTGAGCTGGATCTTAACAACAGACTGGACCCCTGAGCAGGCCAAGAAAGAAAGCACATTCGAAACAGAGGGTCTGGCCCTAGCAAGATGGCAGGCTTGTTAGCAGAGGCTGTTTTGGGAAGGATGAGTAGTTGACCGGATGGAGCACAGGGAGCGTAGAGTAGGAGGTGATGATCGATTAGGCTGTCGGGAACAGCTCAGTGCAGTTTTCCATGCCATACTGGAGAATTCAGGTTTTGTTCTGAGTAATGAGGAACCACTCAATCTTGATGCTAGGAACTCTAGGGCAGTAGGAAGTGGCTGTGCCTGTCACTGAAAGTGAGATGTGAATTCAAATTTGAAATATAAAATAAAGTTGCCAGTAGTCAGATTAAGCACTTGGAGCTATTACATGGCTTCCCACTTAGGATCTTTAAGCTATTAGGGCACTTAGCTGTACTTTAATATAATCAAAAGGAACACACCCTTCAAAAGGTTTGTGTACTTCAGACTGTCTTGACAGAATTATTTTCTGCTAAACTTTAAAAACCGAATCTCATTGCGTCTTTATGGTGTATCTTTACTTACCTGCCTTATTCTTGAGGAAATAAGTGTGCTTGTACTTGATAAATAATTGTTGCATAAGTGAAAGTGTGATTCAAAGGAGAGGAGGAGACCTTTGTCCTTGTCTCCAGTTTGTCTTCCCCCATGTCCCTTGAGGAATCCAATCTCTTTTGTTATTAACCTTTGGGGTGGGGCCCCACTTCATTTATCTTTGGGACTCCTAGCCCAGCAGAATCCCACTAAGTGTTGAGATGGGAGAAAAAAATTAACAAACTGGGGAAGTAACTATATGCCTTGACTTTGGTGAAAATTAAGCATCTTCAAAATGTTTCATATTCTGAGGAGATGATTCATTAATTTTAAGAGAGGGAGTTTTGTCGGTCACCTTTTCCATGCAAATACTGGAGCTAGCACAAGCACCATGACTTTCCCTTTCTTTTTTTTTTTTTTTTTCCCCTGTCCTTTACTATTGTTCTTCTTATTGCTTCCCTAATGCTTGCCCTTAGAGGGAAGTGCCTAAATTATTTGACTTTTGGAAGCAGTAGAGATTTTTAAGTGGTTACTCTGTGCAGCATGTTTAGGGTGTAAATTACGTGGATGCCTTGTCTCTTTTCCACCTTTAGCTTTTAACTTCACAACAAATGCACTTTGGCTTCATTGGGGTCTGTATTTACTTGTTTTCCTAATGCAGCTTTTCTCCATGAAATGCTCTCAGTAGAAACATATGCTCAAAGCTTCAAAGTAATTACAATATCACTAAAAGGTTCGTAATCACATTACTGAAACTCAATGTTAAAAAATTTGATTTTTCTTGATCCAATCATTTCAATTTAATTCTAGGCTACTGCATGATTGATGGAGGAAACATGACAGTCGAAAGTCAGAGGGTATTTATAATGCCAGAAGCCTTGGAGGGAAAACCTCAAGGCAATTTAATTTGGGTGGGAGCTCATGTAAATTATTCCGAAGGGTTTTTTTAAATGGGAAGAGCAGGTGTGTGTCAGTGCCAGCTCTCAGGGCCCCTCCCTCCCTGTCACGAGTGTCCCTGCATCTCCTCAGCCCCTGCTCAGACAAAGGCCCCCGCAAAGCAAAGAACGAAGTGTGATTTTTTTCATAATTGTCTAAAGATATTCTTTTGTGTTAAAGACAGGTTTACACTTGAACGTTTTTCTTGGGAAATGGGGGTAGTTTTGAGATATTTGCATCTGTTTACAGTAAGCAAGCACACCTCCAGCAGGGCCACCACCTAATTAAGTCACGGGACATGCCGACAGCCTCATATATCCATGAGAACGCAGAGTGGTGTGAATAAATATATCTACCTTTTACCTCATTGCTCTCAGAGGGGCAGAGAAATGATCACACATCACATTCCTGATGGTGGCTGTTCTGAAAAACCATTTATTTTTATTTTTAATGAATTACGGAGACAAGTGAATGAGACATTTCTGAAGCAATGTGAATTTTCTTAATATTTAGCACAGTTTGTTTTAATCATATACCTTACAAAGCAGTAATTTTAGAATATTTACCGATATGCCTTTGATATCTGCTCAGCTAGAGGTCTGGATATAATGCTGAGTTATTTTAATAATTAGCTTCTATAATTCTGCGTCTGAGTGGTTATCTCATCCTCTCTTTTAAGTTCTTTTTTTTTTTTTTTTTTGCTTTTAAAAAGCAGTTTAAGTAATAGCTAACAGACAAATCTTTGCCAATCATACATAAAGCACTTGGGTGACATTTGAGTCTTTTTATTAAATTTCTGAAGGTGAATTTTGAATCCTAATTGATGTGCTTGTGTAGAATTTTTGATAATGGGATATAAAACTATGGTATTTCTTAACACTTTTTATTCCCTGAATCTGGCATACTTTTTCTGCCTTCCCTTCCTTGTTGCAAAACAGAGCTAATTTTATAAATATCAGTTTTCTTGTCATTCTTCTACATCCTTGAAGGTAGGTTTTTTGTTTGATTGATTGATTCTACTTTTTGAAATCAAGTTTGGAATTTAAAAAGTATATTGCCCATGGCTAGTAGCACTTCTTATTCACTTTCTTTCACATCTCAAATCACCCTTCCGTTCAAACTGTAATATTACAGCATCTCATATACTTAGTATTTTTCCTCCACACTCTAGTGTGGTGAACTGGTGGTAATAGTGCCCCTTCAGAGGGGTTTTACTCTGGAGGAACCAGAACTGAAGTGAGTAACCCTAGTGTTATGTGGAGGTTTCGTAAGCTGGTTAGGCCTGGAAAATGGGGAAGTGACCCTTGTTTTTACATTCATGTGTTAATAGTTTTCTCTTGCTTCCATTAAATAATCTAGGAAGATAGGTTCCACTTTAGGACAGCTATGTAATTTCATGTTTGGACATTAAGTATGGGGATGATTGTCTTAACTGGGTTTCTATCATATGCCATATGTGTTGCAAGCCAGAGATAAACATGTTGGATCTGGGATTTGATTTTTGCCCTACTTACAAACTAATAAGTTACCCTGTTTCTATCATGGAGACTGGCAAAAGACATGAGACGTGGGTCAGAGATTACGGGGCTTTATTACTCATGGTATAGCACGTTGTCTAAGTGTCGTGCTATTTACTCTAGTTCCTTTGCCCCTGAATCTCATCGGGGTGATGTGATGTAGCCCAGATGGATGCTATGCATGCAGTAGGTTTGCATTGCAGATGATGACTGCTGAGCTTAGGGAATCCTCCATTTTTATAGCAAGCAGTAAGCATGCTCTTTGTCTGGGGTTAGACATTACTTCATGATTTCAGGTTATCAGATGTATAAACAGTCCTGAGAAATGGCCCAGATAAAAGTGCAGTCAGGACAATGCAGTCTTGGTATCCCAACAAGACATGCAGGGAGTGTAAGAGGACCAAGGAAAAGTGCCTCTTTCAAAACTGAACACTTTATCCATCCCCATCTTGGCTTTTGGTAAATTTTTACATGAGTATGCCACCTGTAGTCACTCTGATTAATTAGACCAACAGAGGCTGGAACCAAACTAGTCAACCTGTCTCATACCGTCACTTAATTAGGGCAACAATCAATAAAATCCTAAGCAGCAGGATGAAGCCAACCTGCTGTATTGACTTCATTCAGTCTCTCTGCCTTCCTTGACCAGAGTCTCTGATTCAGCCTACTATGAATAAATCCCAGAGGGAGACCAGTAGGTCTTAATTCAGACAGTCCAAGACAAGTCTGTTATCTAATATGATCTGTACAAGGAAGTTTGCAATGACTTGCCCATCTTGGGACTCATTGTCAATGATAATAGCTGTTTCAGAAAGCAACCCTCTTACCTAATGGAGAGATATTCTGTGGCCTACTTTCCCCCATGTAGAGAGCACAGGCCACTCTAGTTTGGAATTTGTTGTTACACTTGATTCTAATCAGCATTATACTGGTTTGATTAAGCCACAAAGTGTCACTGAGTTGCTGCAATCTAGATTGCCAAACATGGCATTAGCTAGGGCTGCTTGGGAGGCAGTAGAAGCCTGTGAATTTGTATGTCAGGTTCAAACAGTGTTGAAGCAATCTGTGAGTTTGCACAGGTATGAGGGGAAGGGCCACACTTGGGAGATGCTGTTGGTGGCGTTGGCACAGCAGAATAGTTCAGGACCAGTCATGTGCACGTGACTTTTCCTGTTTTTTTTTGTTGTTGTTGTTGTTGTTTGTTTGTTTTAGATAACAGTTTTGACCAACAGCTTGATTTCAGTTGGTCTCGTCAGAGAATGAGCCCTTACTACAGGCATCTGTATCCGTGACACTCAGACCAATCAGCAGCAAAGATTTGTTTTCAAAATGTGTAGTCCTACAGAGGGGCTCCTTTAATCTGCCAGTCTGTAGTCTTCCAAATGGCAAAGTAGACAGGTCATTTACAGCAGTTCAAGAGTCTGTAAAATATAAAATGCCTGGTCTTTAGGAGCATTGTCTGACAGGGGTCAGAGCTCTCTTTCAGAGAAATGTGCTGACTGGTCCTTTTGGCTGCTGCTGGTCAGAGCCCACCATCGGCTTTTAATTTCATCAAACTGTCAGTGAACCAGGCCATCCTTGATGGGAACCTCTGAGAGCCTTCTTGAACCAGCAGCTCTGTTTCCGGTGGTGGAGTCGGGGATATGATTTCTCCAAAGAAGTAGCTGTCGTTATTTTCATTTAATACTGGATGATGCTAGGGCTGGACGCACTGCACCCTTGAATATACCATTTCCATTTGACCGGCAAGGCCTCTTAGGCCCTTCCCACCTCTTTAAGTAGACTCACCGGAAAATGGGATTTCAGGTGTTCGTTTTTCGTAGCTCCATCAAACAAGTGATGCTGTTATGGTGGGCAGGGGCCTCTGCAGCAGTTCTGGAACATGAAAAGCCCTTCTGACTTCAGGAATTAGGAAGTGCAAATGTGTAATATATCCGTTCTTATTATAGAATTAAATATGGGAGCCACTACCACAACACCACATTGAATAAGCCCAGAGGGCACCTTTACAAGGCTAGTTCACCTCCCCTTACCCACTGGGAAACACTAAACCCCATTAGTTGAGTTCAGTGTGCCTTTCTTCATGGACCAGGTAGAATGGGAACTTGGACTCATAACAGTTTGAGTTCCTTTCTTCTTTCATCATACCAAACAGTTGTGTGTGTGTGTGTGTGGTGTGTGTGTGTGTGTTTGTAGGGGTGCCAGGGGCTTTCTGTCCCCTGGGGATAGGGAGACCTTAAACCCAGTCCAGTCATCCTTCTCCTTAAAGCAGCTGAGTTCAGAATAGAGGGGAAGGGAGGGATCAGGTAGTATGAGAGGGACAGGAGCTCCGTGTTAATCAACAAGGCGCATTTACTGTGGCTTTCAAGCAGCAGCCTATATGGGGCTTAACCAGACTTCTGAAGTTGATGGTCTGCACAAAGACCCGTATCAGGTAAAAAGGTCATTGTTATTGAGACACCGTGTCAGCGCTGAGGACCCCCGGCTCAGCAGCCACACCCACATTGCCTTTCTTGCTGCCCCGTTGTCATGATAACACCCCTATCCCATGGAGGAGAATGAGTGAGCAATATCCATGGTTCCATTTACATACTCATTTTAATCTTGCCTCTCTTAGCCTCATTAGCACGCAGGGCAGTAGGGACTCTTATTCCCACCCACCGCACCCTGCTGCCCACCTCCTGGGCAAGAGCATTTGCTCTCAGATTCCAGGGAGTTTTTTTATATCCCTGGACCCAACCTCTGGGCACTTCTTCTTCCTTCTCCAGATAGCCATGTTCCTTCACCAAAACTGTCGGGTCTGAGACATGATCTTACCCTGCTTGGAAGCTAATAGTATGTGTGTCGTTTCTCATACATTTCAGCCAGTTACTGTTTTATGGTTACTGGCAGAAGACATGAGAGTTTTGGGTCAGAAAGAAAACATTTTATTTCCCTTGGCACAATAAGCAGCATGAGCACCAGCATATTGGCATCAGTTGCCCTTGCTTTCAAATCCTGTGGTCCAGATGGATGCCATGAATGAGTGAGTTTGCACTGCAACTAAGGAACTCTGAGTTTGGGGAATTCACTGCTTTTATAACAAGCAGTAAGTCAGTCTGCTGTTTGTCCAAGGGGGGAGGTTGCCTCATCTCTCATCTGCAAAAGCAACCTAAGAAATAGCCCAGGTTGAAAAAAAAAAAGAAGTGTTCAGACCCTTGATGTCTTGGCATACCCAGTAAGACAGCGGTCTCCAACCTTTTTGGCACCAGGGGTCGGTTTTATGGAAGACAGTTTTTCCGTGGATCAGGGCAAGGAGGGTGGTTTCCAGTATAATTCAAATGCATCACATTTATTGTGCACTTTAGTATCGTTACATTGTAATATATAATGAAATAATCATACAGTTCACTGTAGTGTAGAGTCAGTGGGGGCCCTGAGTTTGTTCTCCTATAACTGGATGATCTCATCTGGGGGTGATGGATGACAGTGACAGATCATCAGGCATAAGATTCTCATAAGGAGCCTGCAGCCTAGATCCCTCACATGTGGAGTTCACAGTAAGGTTCGCGCTCCAATGAGACTCTCATACCTCTGCTGATCAGACAGGAGGTGGAGCTCAGGTGGTAAGGCAAGTGGTAGGGAGCAGCTGTCAATACAGAGGAAGCTTTGCTGGCTCTGCTTGCCCACCGCTCACCTCCTGCTGTGCAGCCCAGTTCCTAACAGGCCACGGACCCCTATGGCCTGCGGCTTGGGGACCCCTGCAGTAAGATATGTAGGCCCAGGGAAGACTGCTATCCCAGCAAGGTTCTTTAGGTCTCTGACTCTATGTCAGGGCAGAAAGGCAATATTATTTCTGAAGCTGCCGGGAATGGGGTTAGGCTAGCGGTCAAAAATGAATAACAAACGCTGTTGGATTTTTGGCCTTTGAGTTAGTGAAATAATAGATATTTTCAAAGTGAGAGAAAATTGGGAGTATAGAAGAGAAAGAGGCTAATCAATTTCATGTTTCATTTAATGTTTCATCACTGTTAAGAATCAGTGTCATGAAAGCCGTGTTAGGTTGTTTCAAGGGAAGCAGCTTTGCTGCCTGTTTCCAGTTTATTGACAATGTAAAATTGGCTTGCTATGTTTGCTTTTCTGCTATACTTAGGGAAATTTTATTTTATATTAACTTTATAAATGGTAATTAAGACAAAGATATGATTTCTACTTCTATTATCTTGAAGACTCGTCTCAGTTTATTTGCAGGTCTTAATTGGGGCATAAAATCTGTAAGTTCCTAGCATATATGTCTATGTAGTTTCTCATACAGTTTTCAGATATTTTTATCATCAACATTCATTCAGTTTACTTGGGGCACAGCTGGATTGAGTCACTAGGCATATGAAAAATCAAACATAGTAACCATTCTTTTTATATTTTCAAAATAGCTTTAAAATATGCTATTGGCTTTTATGTTTGTCTTATCAGAGCCATAAATAAATTTTGAAAATTAACTTGATGAATTACTTGTTTATTTTCCCCTTACAGAAAGAAAATATGTTACAAAAGAAAGTGATACTGGCTATAATCCAGTGGTTGCAGATTCATACCTGTAATCCCAGCACTTTGGGAGGCCGAGGTGGGCAGATCACTTGGGGCCAGGAGTGCGAGACCAACTTGGCCAACATGGTGAAACTCTGTCTCTACTAAAAATACAAATATTAGCCAGGTGTGGTGGCTTATGCCTATAATCCCAGCATTTTGGAAGGCCGAGGCAGGTGGATCACTTGAGGCCAAGAGTTTGATTGAGACCAGCTTGGCCAACATGGTGAAACCTCATCTCTACTAAAAATATAAAAATTAGCCAGGCATGGTGGCTTGCACCTGTAGTCCCAGCTACTCAGGAGGCTGAGACATGAGAATCACTTGAACCTGGGAGGTGGAGGTTGCAGTGAACTGAGATCATGCCACTGCACTCCAGCCTGGGTGACAGAGCCAGACTGTGTCTCAAAAAAAAAAAAAAAAAATAGTGATGCTGTTTCTTTAATGTGACAATGAAATAGAATATTTGTGAAATTTTTAAAATCGATACAAAGATAACCAGGCAACTATTTTTTATTTTAGTCCTTCATGCTGAATAATCCTTCTAAAAATGTGTGTCCTTTTTCCTGCCATGGTAAATACAGTAGACTGAACATATTGTGTATTACTCTGTTCTGAAAGTATTGTTTGTTCTCTTAGAATCATCAATTATTATTGAGCAATAGCAATAGCACAAAAGAAAAGTAGGTTAAGTTGGATGCCTAATGGTCACATAACTTAATTTGAATACTTTCAGTTTTTGCTTAATAACTAATGTTTAGATATTGTACATCCTAAAAGTGAGGTTGCTAGATACCTTTTCCACAGTATATTCATGTAAGAATTATCTTGATTTTGGTCCAATAGTTATTTACAGTTTGCTGGGGAAAATCTGCTGCTTTCTCATTAGAAAGCATCCTTTATATGTATTAGAAATTTAACTTACAATTTAATTAACTTTTCTATATTCACTCTACAGCTACTTTTCTTAAAGGCTATCTTTCTTAATTTTGAGGTAGGAAAATCTGTTTGAAATTTTTGATCCAAGAAAAAATTATCTGGATTATTTTACTTTTTGTGGTAGCCAAACAAAAGAGAAGTTGTTTTCAAACAAATAAATTCCATCAGTGGTATATGATCAATATAATCAGTAGACCAGTATAACATTTAGCTGTTAGTGTGTTCTTAAAAATGGTTTAGTCATTGATCTATATCTATGATAGATTCCTTTTATGTTTTGCAAACAGAAGAGTAAATGAAATAGATAAAAACAATGCCTGATGGTTATTGAGTGCTCATGTTGTGTGTTGTGTTTTAAGTACTCTTATTTATACCACTTAAATCTTTACAACCTCTTGTGACACTGTTATGGTCCCCATGTTACCCAGGAGGAAACTGAAGCTCCAAGAGGTCAGATCGCTTCTCCAAGATTAGAGTGAGGATATCAGCTGAGGAAGCTTACGCACTTGGACGACATGGCTGCCCAGGCTTTGCACTGTGCTTGGCTTTTATTTCCCCAATTCTCTTACCAGGTCTCTTATTTCTTTCCTAACAGAACCCTCCCCTCTGCTTCCTGAATCAGTTTAGAGGCTAAAATAGCAGATGAAGCTAAAAAGTTTCTTTGACATATAACAATTTCCTCCAGAATTATCTTGTTGAAAGTAAATAGCCCATCTGGCTTCCTCTTTTCACAGAGCAGAACTCCTAAGTGAGCTTTGTGACTGAAGCTGGCTGAGTTCCACGCAGTGCGCCTGTTGGCCCTAAGCAAGACGAGCACAATCTGCTTCTTCTATTTCTAATAAAGGAAAAGAGTTCCTTCATTTGCCTCTTTAATTCATTGCTTGAATTTTATGTCCTTCTTTCTCACAATGGCAGCTTTCCTGCTGTGGTCTTTTTTTTTTTTTTTTTTTTTAACCTTCAGGTGAATTTGAAACTATATAATAAAGGCTTTTCAGTACAAGGACACCACAATGAAATAACATTGAAAGTTGCATTTTAAAACCATAGCAAGAGATTGTGAGCTGTGTGACTCCTGTTGATTAGCAGGGGATGGCGGAGGTGTCTGAGAAAGCCATGTTTCTGCTGCCCCGTTCTCTACCTGCTCTCTGAATAAATAGAAGTGTTTAGTGCTTTGCCCTAGAATCCACGGGAGTCAAACAGCCAAGCTCTGCACACCCTGAGAGTTTACCTCTAAGTACCTTAATTTAGCTCCTGAGTTTACTTCTAGGAAACAGCAGGAACTATCCCTCTAGCCCTGATAATTACCTTCCTACAGGGCTGACTGAGGGTTACAGAATAGGGGCTTAAAAATTGAACCTGAATTCTCTCTGGCCAAGAAAATCATTTGATTCTTTCTGTCTTGCAGAGCAGATAAGAATCTTGTAAACTTTATGAGCTGTTAAATGCATTATTTTAATTTCTAATTTTCTTGTGGAACCAGGTTTCAGGAGATCTTCATGCAGTGTTTGATGTCTTTCCATGACTGACGACTGCCCTCCGAATCTCATTATTTTTAGGAAGAGCTCAAAAAAGGCAGTTCCTTGACTGCTATTGTTTGCTCAATGTCAACTCAGAGATAGGGACATCTGGATTTTATACTTGAGAATGTGTATTCTTACAGAAGCTCTACCAGATTCCGCTTGATTAAGGGCACTTTGACGGAAAGAGTAGGATTTCAGGCCCGGAGTATCTGGCCTGGCCCTGAGGTCTTACATTGACATCTATGGCATTGTGAGTGTAAATGATGTGGTAGTATAGCTGCTTCTAAAACAATGTTCTTCTGAAACAGTAAAGGGGATTTTCAAGGGTATCACTTGAAGGGGTGAGGAGGGGAGGGGCACTCTAAGAAAGAGTCTCACCCCTCAAGCAACCAATTTGTGTCTGTCTGACCCATCAGGCAGGTGTGAAGGGTTTCCATCACAGATATTAGAAAGTTGGAGGAGCCAGTTTGTAGTACTTATTGCTAAAGTCTCTTCCGATTTTAACATTTTTTATTTTCTGTGCTGAATGTAGCAATTTTTTTAAAAAACAAAGCAACTTTACCTACGAAGTAATATATAAAAATACATCTTTACCTTTGAAACTAAACTTCTTATATTTTTTTAAATCTAAATCTCTACACACTTGGTAAATGCAGCAAAATTATTTAACTTAGTTTAAAACTGATGAAGAAAAATGCTGTTTTTCTTGTAGATTTTTATAATGTATACAAAATCCGAAGTCCATTTGTTTCGCGATTGAGATGTGACCATCCTCAGGCACATCTGCTGTGTGTTAGAGCCCACCAGACCCATCCAGCTACAATCACCAATTCAGTATTCCTTAAGAAATGATCTTCATCATCCCTAATTCTTAGATGAGTCAATGAAGACTTGGTTTTTAAATCTAGAACACATTTTTATGTATTCACAAATATTTATAAATTATGACATTAACTAAAATTTCTTAGCTGATTATCCCTGGGAAGTCACATTTAAGGTGCATGTTTGGAACTCAAATGCATTTCTGCTAAAGACATTTTAAGGCATCAGAGAAATATTCCAGTGAACTTTGACACATAGTTTCAGCACACCTAATAGAACAGACTGAGGCATTCATGTATCTCATTATTTTTTAAAGAAACCCAAGATAGAATAGTGAAGCCAGGAATTTGATTGGTGATGACCTAGTTTCATCCCTGGTGCTCAGTTTTCTAAGGAGTTTGGGGGAGAGGTGACAGGGTTAGTACCTGGGCAGGGAATGCCAGCACAGAGGCTTTGGCTTCCTAAAGGAAGGTTAAGGCAGATGTTCCCATAGAGTACCACACTCCCAGGCTGGACATTCTGGCTACAACCCCCGGCAGCCCACCTGAGCCTGGTGGTATAGTCCCCTTCTGCCCAGGTGGAGGGCATGGCCAGCTCCACTTATTGTGTTAGTGCTGGGAGCTCAGGCTGCCTTTGTCCTTACATTTTGTCCTCACTGTTTGACTGAGGCTTTGCAGGTACCAGGTCAAGAATGTGTGTCTAAGTATCCAAATTGTGCATCTCCTGCACCTGTGTCACCTGTGTCTCTTAGCTAAGGCACTTAATTATAAAGCAGATCCCTCCCCGCCCCGCAAATGCTGTCTGTGGCCTCCAGGTGAGAAGGGCCTCATCTGTGTCACGCCTTTGTAGTCTCAGCACCTGGGAAAGTACCAGCATTTAGTTGACTCCCAAATATGTTGAACTGGTAAAGGAATAACTGAACACAATCGAACACCTTCACTGATAGCTAAAACAGTGGTAATCGGTAAAGATAATCTACATGGAAGTATATTTGCCAACTAGCATGTGTGTGGACTGTGCGTTCCAGTTGTATTCGTGCATCATTAGGCTCTACTCATGACCCTCCGTGTCACTGTGGGACAGGAAGCTCCCTGTGCACAGCCTTCCTTATCTGCAAAATGGGGATAGTATGATCTACTTCTTAGGAATCTCCAGAATTAAATAGAAAGTTCTTAGCCCTGTGCCTGACACACACTTAAGCGAGACAGCTGGTATATGTGAAAGACATGGAAAAATGAAGAGTAACTTAGAGCCGGCCTCTGTTACATTTCAGCTGCATAGCTCTACTGCTGAGACCATGTTCGGTTTTCTCAATTTCAGGTGTTTAGAAATATCAGTCTGTTTTGATTTTACCCATAGGATTTAAAATAGAATGGAACAGTATCACATGTTAATTGACATGAATTAGAAAGAGAATGAATGTAAATGTTAAAGTTCAACATGGTAACGTAATATTTTATACATATTTTGCATGTATTAAAGGTTTTCATTAGAATGGAGATTTATGTCATTGTATCGTAGTTGTTTTCATTACGGTCCTTAAATATAAATGTCAGAAATGTACTCTCTGTACTACTTTTTAAATCCAATAGCTTAATTTTCACTTTTAAGTAGTGTGGAGTCCAATACTAAAGTAAGTTTGTTTTGCTGCCACTCTATGAAAAGGTTAAATGTTCCTTAGTAGACTCACACAATGTTAAATAAGATTTTCCTAGTAATCAACACCTAGAATACTATCAGAGCTTGTGGTAAAATCTTAAGTAAATATATTCCAGATATAAAGTAAAAATTGATTCATTTAATTTTTGGCCTAAATAATTTTAAAACCTGCCTTCCAGTGTTTCTTTCTGGTTAAATCAGTGCCCTTAGATATCAATCAACCATGTGCGTGCAGTGGAGCCTTTCTCTGACACTGATTCATTAGGAGAGCTCATTTAAGGAGTTAAACATCTCTCACTTGTCAACACTGAGGTAATTATGCACTATTAATTCTCATGTCATTTCAAAAAGTGCTATTTTAAAACTATTCATTTCATCAATCCTGAGAACTAGGATAAGGTAGACAGCCTGCTGTAAACCAATTTAAGATGTGATTACATTGCTTTATTCCTGCAATGCACGAATCAGAAAGTTGATTTAATGTGAATACAGCTTTTGAAATGTTTCTTACTTCATTTTAGGAGATGAATATGATTAGGCAACCTTGAGAGGACAAAGGAGTTGATGTAGAAGAAAGGAACTTTAATTTATTCTGCTGTTTGCAGAATCAAGGTGGTGGGTAGGGAAGGCTGAGGGAGAAAATCAGGAAATGGTGGTTTTATTTGTCCCTTTTGTTTAATGGAAACCTGTGTGTGTATCTGTTCTCTGCATATTATTAGCTGAGAATTAGAGTTTAAACTTCTTTACAGTGACCATCTACGAAGGAAGTAGAATATGATTTATTTTTTCAAAATAAGATGAATTCTCTTGCTTAACTACTTAAATTATTTTTAAAGGAAAAACTTCAAGTAAGTCAGACTCAATATATCATGATAGACATCTGAAAACATTGATTTCAACATCCTGCCAAGTTTGCAATACTTGAGGTTCATTAATATGCTGATTTTAAATAAATGTTAATGTATAAAATGTTGCTTTAAGTTGTTTCTCCTAATTTAATCTTGTAGAACAATTGTCAAGATAGTTTTCGCCTCATATTTTAAAGACATATCAATTTAAAGATGTTTAGTTCTACAAAAACAATATATTATGGTCTTTCGTATTTTGATTTAATTTGATTTTTAAAACAAAATGGTTTTAATGTCGGTTTAATAGAAGATACATGGAAACAGTTTATTGATAAATGATACTATTCCCTATATGCTTTCATGAGCTTCTGTTGGTTTCATTTTGTGTGTGTGTGTGTGTGTTCCTATTGGAAATGAGTTTTTTAAGTTATACTTTTGCTAATACTGAAAGATTAGTGATGATGACATAACTGACATGTTGAATGTTGAGTCTAGTTGTACACTGACCTCAAAAAAAAAAAAAAAAGGCAAAAGCGCCAATCTTGGAAGATTGTTGAACCTTAGCTTTACAGATTGTCTTACTACGTTGTCTCAAGCCCTAGGTATTTTGATTGGTGAACAGGTGTGCTGGACTTGTATGTTGTTTTCTAATCACATTTGAAATGATTAATAGTTTATGTAGATTACTATTGTAATAGGATTAATAACAGTGCTGACCCATGAGCCAATTTTTTTTGCAATGCATCTCAAATTTTAAAAATTACTATTTAACTATTGAATCATCTTGTGATTCTACCATGTTTCTGATAAAAGTTCATTTCCATTTTAATAATGGAATTAACTTAATTTACTTTTAATTAATTCTCATCTTCTTGTGCAACAGTTAAGTATTTAAGGTCTTTTACAGAAGTCCCTCGTTACATTATCTCTTTTAAGCATTGCTTTTTAGTCTGAAGCAACAGCTGCTTTTTTTGTTATTGTTAATTACAATTATAATCACACTGAATTTTGTTTCTCTTAGCAATTGGCAGTAGAGAAAAATTACATTTCATAAATTTGACTTTGGTATATCTGAATAGACATTAATCCTCAGATTTTAATGGTCAGCACCACTCATTCCTTTATTCAGCCACTTTTTGTTGATCTCAAAGGGAGTCCAGAGCTGAGCCTTTACAAACAAAAACAATTTTAGACACAGATTCTGCTGTGTAAAAGTTTATGTTTTATCTGGGGAGACAAGACATGTATGTAAATTAATTAATAGCAAAGTATGTCATGAGGCAAAGGAAAACCTAATGCAGATTGAAATGATTGCTTATGTACCAAAAGGACAGGCCTTGAATTGGATCTTAAAGGATGTATAGTATTTTTAATACTATAAAAGTGCTTTTATATTGCTTTTTTAAGTTGAGAGAAATAGAAAATAGGAGTAAAGGATGTGCGTTTCATATAAGCATATGATGGTGAGGATAGTTAGGAAATGGGGCAATTTGAAGTAGAGATTCATAAGCTATCAGATTTGGAATTCAAAAAGAATAAGCAGAAGACAAGAAAGAAAGATGTTAACACTTAATACCTATTATTGATTGGGTGTTTTACTTGAATCATGTCACTGAATTCTCAACATATATTCCTGTAGTTTGATATTGTGATCCCAATTTTGCGATCTTGAGAACCAGATCTTATAATCTTGCTGAAGGCCAGCTAAGAAGTGGGTGGAGTTGAGATGTGAATGTTTAAGTGTTTGTGTTATCAAAGCCTTCACTACTTCACCTGTACCATACTATAAACAGTGGGCAGAAGAGGGATTGTCTGCTGTTAACACAAATTGAGCATGCTCGAAACATAGCTCCTCATCTCTTTTCTTCTCAAATCATTTTCTTCCTACTCATATTTCTTAATGGCGTGGGGGCAAAGCTGCTTTTCTACCCTCTGAAAGTTTGCTGAAAATGAACTGACAATAAGCAGATTAGTGGGAGAAAAAGACTTACAAATTTATTTAACACGCATAAGCATGGGGGAATTGCAGGAGAATGATTACCTAATAACCCAATGAGGTTCAGATGCTTGTATACCCTTCTTCTTAGGGAAAGGAGAGATGAGGGAAATGAGGCAATGTTCAGGGGTAGTAAATGATTTTTAGGGGAACTTAATGAACATGGAAGATAGATGTTAGCTTGTCAATGATTATTTTTGTGAAGTGACTGAATTCAATATTCATTTTGGGATGAAGTTCATCGGGGCTGTAGGTGTGGTGTTTAATTTTCGGTCTCTTCCTCTGGGATACGAGTTTTAATCTTCTCTTCTTAATGAAATTCAGGGAAGAGATCAGAGGTAATGTACTTCTCTTTGGTGGGTCTGGTTTCTAGGTAGACAAGAGAACTTCAGAGAACAGCCTTGTCCTCTGGTTTGGGAGAGACAGATGATTGAGAGACAGGGGAGAGGAAGGTCAGAGAGACACTAGGGCTCCTGCTTTGCTTCAGTGTGTCAAAGCACCACATTTTGGGGTATTGTTTTCAGAACCCCAAGAAGGGCTTCACCATTCTTTCAGTCATTCAGACTTAAAATATTGGAGACACTTCTATTCTTAAAATTAGCTTTTGTTTAATATATGATGTTTGAATGAAAAATTTAAAAAGAACCTGGCAAATAATGGGTCATAGATTAAAACCTGTATTCTTGATTATATCTCACTATAGTAAGCCTAAGCTCTTTTGATCTCCAGTAAACCGTATATGCTTTTCATGTTCCACGACTTACCAGATGTTATCTATTCAGAGCTTCAGCATATCTAGAAGGAGTGAATTCAGTTTATCTAATCTTAGCCTTGTATATTTTGTCATACTTTGGTAGATGTTTTTGACTTGCCCCATATTTCAGCATTTGATTATATATTGATTTGGATTAATTTTTTCTTGTTAGTCTTTTTTTCTTTTCAATAAGATTATAGAAAGGCAGGGGTGATTTCATATTCTTCTTCAATAGCTTCCCCACACTTTGCTCATCACCATAAGGTTAGGCACCTAGTAGTCAACATGTATCTGCTGAATTACTTTACCTGAAATGATCTAAAGCATATTGACATGTAAGACACCCGTAGACTTGTTTCTGTTTCTGTAGCTGTATAAAGCCAGTACCAACTATCACCTAATCCATGAGTCACACATAGCAGTAATTTAACAATATTTTTTAAATGATTAGCAAAACCCTTTTAATGGAAATGAAGAGCTCTTTAGAAAATGTTGAAGGACTGTTGTTTCTGTGAACTCTATTGTTGGGTCTGGCTTTTTGAGTATCACTCTCTGATCAAGAAGCCATTTGTGTAATAGTCTAGATTCTACAAGTTCTTTGGGGCTTAGTAGTGAAATTTAAAGAATTTTGTTTCTAAGAGCTAAGTGACTTAGGATCTACTGGAATCCATGTCCCTCCTAAAGAAAACCTGCATGTATCACAAAAACTACTTGAAGGTACTGGATTGTGAAGAGAAGCAGAGATGCTGGTTGGATGTGCATACTACCACGGAGGAGAGGAGGTGGAGAGCTGTAGAAGTCAGTTCTCATCTCTGCAGCTTTTAGTCTGGGGCCAACTGCAGCACCTGTGGTCCGCAGCACCTGTGATCCACACACCTGGGGAGAAACTTGCAGTCTCTCTGGCCGGGGAACGAGGAAAGTGAAGCCTTTTGACTTTGTGAGCCACCATCCTTGGGGTCCTCATGCCCATGCGACAGTGCTTAAGCTCTAGCCAGCACATAGAGGTATAGGGAGGAAGACAAAGAGGAAGAAAAGGATAAGAGGAGAAAGTAGCAAACCAGCCTGACTGTCCCCTTATAAAGGATTTTCAACCCACCTAGTGACTCCCACCTAAATTTCATTAACAAGGACTGTGTCATGTGGCCAGTCCTGGCTGTGAAAGAAGTTGGGGAAGTGTAGTGGTTAAAATCTAGGCACATTGCCACCCTCAATAATGTCAAGGTTCTGTGAGCAAGGAGGAAAGGAAAAGCAATATTGATAGACTAGGCCACCAACAGGATCTGCCAGTAGACTAGTATGAGTTTGTATGCAGATCCTCTTCCAGAACCTACTGTCACATCTGCTGAGATCTTCAAGCAGGAGGAAATCCATCCCTTGTACATTAGCATGGGCTTTTAGTTAGCATATGTAGGAGTAAATATGTTAAGTCCCCAAGGAGTCTCCTCTAATTGCTGTTTGTAAGGGAAACAGGCGAGTCAGCTTAGTGTGGTGTATGTTCCGTCATTTCTGTGTTCTCCCTAGCTCCTGAGGTCTGGATAGGACTTCACTTCTTCAACTCAGTACTCCTTATTCATTCTGTGACTTGAGAACATTGCTTATCCAATTGAATGTGTTAAGAAGTAGACCTAGGAATATTTACTTTTTTTTACTAATGAAGTAGACCTAGGAATATTTATGTTTAATGAATACTCCTGCTCTAAAAAATGGTATTTTCAAATTATTGATAATCTAAAAATGGTTAGATATGCAAAAATTGATTCCATAAATGTATTTAATAGTTTTAAAATTTCTCAGTTAAGTCTTAATTGACCTTCAGTGAAATCCTAAACTGTTGTTTGAACAGATGCTTCCCAACTTTTGACACCATAGCATATATAGAAGGCAGACACTGAGTCTGTTGGCCTATAATCTCCAAAAAAAGGCAGCACCTAGTTCATTTTAAGGCTATACATGGTGGAACCTGGCATATACACATTAATATAGGATTTTAAAAATTAATTATTCAACTCGTATTTTGATGCTGTTAAATTAAAACTTTTTTTTTTTTTTTTTTTTTTACCTTTTAGTAAATTAACTTTCTACTCTCAGTTAATTTGTGATTATTGAGGCTACAGGGCTAGGAAGATCTGAGTTTCAGCATTTTTTTGACCTAAAATGTCATTTAAAAAAATCTCAAACTTGTAAGCTACATTTATTGCTATCTTTTTATTATCATTGATGCATGTCTGTATAATTTTTTATTATAGAAAACTTAAAGCATTTTTCTTACTGAAAACTTGAAGGGTATATAGAAGCAGGGAGAATAACTTAATGAACTCTGTTATACCAGTCATCCAACTTTAATAATTTTATCTTATATGTGACCTTTTTCATCTATATCTCAATTACCCACTCTCTCATCCCTCAGCAACTAAATTATGTGGAAGCAAATATTTGGAAGCAAATATTTGGAGTCTAAATTGAATAAACTGTAAAGAAAATTATGAGACAGTGGAATATATTTGAGTATTAATTTGATATTAAGGAAGCATTGTTAATATTTATAGACATGTTAATTATATTGTAGTATACTTAAAAATAACTCTTTACTTTTTTGGAGATACGTGCTGATGTATTTATGGATGAGTAATGTAACGTCAGGGATTTGTTAACAATTTGTTTCTTAAAAGTTCTTCCTGGCTAAGTGTGGTGGCTCATACCTATAGTCCCAGCACCTTGGGAGGCCGAGGTAGATGGATCCCTTGAGCCTAAGAGTTCAAGACCAGCTTATGCAACATGGCAAGACCCCATCCCTACAAAAGATTTTTAAAAAATTAGCTAGGCATGGTGGCATACACCTGTAGTCCCAGCTGCTTGGGAAGCTGAGGTGTGAGGATGGCTCGAGCCTGGGAGGTGGAGGTTGCAGTGAGCCAAGATTGCACCAATGCACTCCAGCCTGGGTGACAGAGTGAGATCCTATTTCAAAAAAAAAAAAAAAAAGGTTTTTCCAGTCATGAATCATTTGAATAAGCATATAGTGAATCCAGTATCTAATTTCCTCACAAACAAATACCTGCTTTTCCAGTGAACGTTCTGTCTCTAGTCCTTGAAGCCAAATCAAGGAGACAGGAACACATCTACCTCCTCTAAACAAAATAAGTTTTAAGAGAAAACCCACAAGCAAAGAAGGGCTGGAATTCCTTCCCTTCCTCCTTTCTTGAGCGTGGCACTTTCTTGGGAAGGGGGAAGTACATCATTCTTCAGATTTAGAATTGAACATCTTGGTCTCAAAAACAGATTTTAGGCCGGGGGCAGTGGCTCATGCCTGTAATCCCAGCACTTTAGGAGGCTGAGGCGGGCGGATCACAAGGTCAGGAGATCCAGACCATCCTGGCGAATGCGGTGAGACCCCATCTCTACTAAAAAAAATACCAAAAACTAGCCGGGCGAGGTGGCGGGCGCCTGTAGTCCCAGCTACTCGGGAGGCTGAGGCAGGAGAATGGCGTGAACCCGGGAGGCGGAGCTTGCAGTGAGCCGACATCGAGCCACTGCACTCCAGCCTGGGCGACAGAGTGAGACTCCGTCTCAAACAAAACAAAACAAACAGATTTTAATGATATAGAATTCTAATTATATTTTCCTAATTGTTTTCTTTTATGATATTTAGAAATCATTGCTACCGGGATGTTTTTTGCCTTTTTAGTAATTTTTATTTTTGCCCTGTATTCACTGTTTTTCTCTCTCTTTTTTAGTATGTTTCCTGTTATCAGTTTGTTTATAGGATACCAAGAAAATAACATTTGCTGAGTACCGTGTCCCAGGCGCTTTGCGTAGTTAGAGCGCATCTGCTTTTTCAGAGCAGCTGTACATCGTGTACGTTACCATTGTACAAGCAGTGAATCTTCGGCTCAGGAAGTGAACACTACCCCAGGATCAGCAGTTCATAGGAGGTTAGCCAGTATTTGGACTCTAGCTTCTTGGACTCCAAACTCCATGTACTTAAAGATCTACCATATTTTACTATTGATACTTTTTATTTTCCCAAATATGATTTCAGTATTCTTTAAGTTATATACTTGTAACTTATGTTTTCCAACCAAGGCCCAATTATTTTTGCTCAGATTTGGAAATTATTTCTTAAATTACAAAAGACTATTGCAGAGGCTCCCTGAACTTGTACATTCTTCTACTTAAGCATACATACAGTATGGGTAGTCAAGAAATATCCATTTCCAAAGGTCAGAAATAATGTTGAACAGTAAGGTATAAAGAATTGTTTTAAAAATGAATGATGGAAAATGATAGAAATTGATAGAAAAATTAGTGAGAAAAATATACTGTATAAGTAAAGATATATAATGTTTTTGCAGGTCTCGTTTTACAGAGAAAGTCATGTCTTGGCATTTTTTAATGGGGCTATAAATTTAGTAATATTTTAGTAAGAATAATAGGATGTTAAATATTAGCCCTCATTCCTGAAATTTTAGATTTTCTTAATGATACTTACCCTTACTCTGAGCAACCAACCTTGAGAGTGTATTTAACTGAGATTTTGAAGTAATGCATGATACATCTTCAATTTCTGTGACCCAGAAATATTGATGTGCTAATTTTCTGAGTTAAAAACTTTCTTTTTATGTTTTTGTCCTTGTTAAATGGGCAAATGCTGGCTAAATGTCTTGGAGAATACAGTATTTTCAGGAAATGACATGAAGTATTGATTTACTTTATTCTTATTCCCTCAAGCAGAACAGCCATAAAATATGTTCAATTTCTTCTCATTTCTATCTGCAGATTACACTGACTTGTGGTGCAGATGACAGGTGTGGACATGATAGGAGCATATTGACATTTACTAGGATTTGACTTCAAAGCTTTAGAGATGAAAAGCATACTGACAAAGTCGACTGGAACTTTATTCACATAATTATTGTGGTGCTAAATTTTGTTTAGCACCACAGTATAAACATGAATGTAAATCTGACGTAGAACATCCAGACAAGGACAATGCCTATTGTACTAAAACGTTTACAATTTTAAAAAGTCAGCATGAAACCTGCTTTGGAATTATTTTGGAAAACTCTAACTGTTGAATATGTGATCCAGATGAATAACTTTAAAATGTGTATCCTTTCATGAAATTACATTCAAATCAAATCAAACAGTTCCTTATCAGTTACTGATTCTTTCTTAAGTATGAAATATTAAAATTTAATTTGATTTTTATACAATTTTCAGGTATGTTAATTGTTGTCAGGTTAGTCACAGGTGACTGAATTCTTCCAGGATTGTGATGTCTCTTTGGGAGTGACACAGTTTAATTTTGAGTAACCTTTAGAGTCACTATGGTTCAAGGTGTCTCTGCTCATTTGCCTCTAGGAGCACCTGTGCAAATGGACCGATTTCCTAAGGGCTGCCGTAAAGACACATACTGTGTGTGCTACTCCTCATATTTAGCTCTGCTTCTGAAAGCCTCACATTCTGCTGGATTGTCATGGTTATCACTGTTATCTCTGCCATGTAGAATGAGAGAAGCAATAGAGATTAAGCTACTGATTGCAGCTGTTGACAGAAATGCCTACCAGCACTCCATATTTCCTCTTCTAAATTTTTTTTGTTTGTTTGTTTTTGTTTTGGAGACAGAGTATTGCCGTCACCCGGGCTGGAGTACAGTGGCACGATCTCGGCTCACTGCAAGCTCTGCCTTCCAGATTCACACCATTCTCCTCCCTCAGCCTCCCAGGTAGCTGGGACTACAGGCACCAACCACCACGCCTGGCTAATTTTTTGTACTTTTAGTAGAGATGGGGTTTCACCGTGTTAGCCAGGGTGGTCTCAATCTCCTGACCTCGAGATCTGCCCGCCTTGGCCTCCTGAAGTGTTGGGATTACAGGCGTGAGCCACCATTCCCGGCCTCTTCTACATTTTAAATACCATATTCCTCCAGTATTTATTCCTGGAGCTACACAAAGTCAATAGGCACAGAGATATTTATAGTATGTTTTGTAACATATGTGTATCATGTTAAATATTCATGTGCAAGTTGAATTAGCTTGACTTCTGTTTACCTTGTGTTTGAATGATTATTTTAGTCACTGTGTACCTCTTCAAGGGACTCTTTAAAAGAGGCTGCGATTAAACTTTTATTATGCACAAAAATTGTCTGAGATTCAAGATGGAGAATTTGAATATTTTGAGGGATCTTTATGCCCATAACCCAAGTTTCTTGAAAGCAAAAAAAGATAGCTGTTGGTGTCTCATAAAGAATGAAATTTAATGGTTGGGTAATTCTCCTTTTCCAGTTTGAGTTCCTTTAATGCATTTAGAGAAGGGGCCATCAGAGATGGTGATTGTATTCAGTGCTGTCCCCGCCCTCATCTGTTAGGGACAACTCTTAAGTACAGCTTGCTCACTGCTCACTGTCAGCCCAAAACCATGTGAAGAGGAAAACCTGAGAAAAACCTTTCCTTTATTGCCAGAAACAGAACTGACAACATGCTTCTTTGATTCTTACACCTTTCTAATGAATGTTTGGATAGATCATGACCTCATCTCTACTGAGGATGCTGCATTAGTGGCGAATGTCGTGAGGTGATAGATAGGACAAGATAGGTTAGAAAGAAAGGCAGGATGGCTACTTCAGGCAGGACCTTGCCAGGCACATAAATCTTACACAGTTGAATTTGTGAGGCACCTTCATCTCTTACCTGGAGGATAGTCATTGGCAACAAGTTTGAAAATAATCCAGTTTTCAGTTGGTCAGTCTTTTTTATTTAATGTTTATTACTATAATTGGCCTAAATATCAAAAGTTGCTTTTTAAATTCTACAGCAAATTATATGGGCTTATTTTTTCTGTGCATTTATTTGTGCTGAAATCTGGAGGCTGATTAACCTTAAGTGGTTCGATGGATATTAGGTGTCTGAACAGAGACTGGTCATGACAAAGGAGTCAGATAATAAGGCTGGTTGAATCCTAGAGACCTATGGGAAGAATTGAGTTTGTCCCTCGGGTTCAGTGATTTGCTGAAAGGACTCATAGAAATCATAAAATCTATTATAAAAAGCTATCATACTCACAGTTATAGCTTAATATAGCAAAATAATACAAATTCAAATCAACAAAGGCAAAAGGGACATAGAACAGAGTCAGAGGGAGACCAGGAATGAGTTTCCAGTTGTCCTGTCCCAGTGGATTTGTGTGGACAGTTCCTAATTCTCTCAGCAATGATGTGTGATAGCATACATGGAGTATTGTCAACCCGGAGGGTCATTGAGGCTTGGTGGTCAAGGATTTTGTTAGGAGGTCTGTCTTGTAGGTGTGGAACACCTACATGGGTAACTTCAGTTACTCAGTCTCCAGCCCCTCCAGAAGTCAAAGTTCTGATGCAGTGTGACCTGGGGCCCCTTGGGTGAACTAGAACATGTGTTTGCCGTAAATCACATTGTTAGCATAAAACTGTCTGGTGTGGCCCAAGGCCCCAGGTAGAAAAGCAAACTCTTATTAGGCAGAATATTCCAAGCACTTAGAGGTTATGTCCCAGGAGCTTGTGAAGAGCCAGTCTTTTCTTTTCTTTACAATGTGTGTGGTTTGAGTACATCAAGACTGCTAAGTTAACCCTTTACTGCACAAGTCTCTTGATATACAGGGAAATGAAATCCCAGTTCAACTGTCTGGACAACCACGATTTTTTTTTTTTTTTTTTTTAATGTGTGCATATGGACACACTACACGGCCTTTCTGAAAATTTTACTACCTATTTACATAAGAGCCTGATAAAAGGAAGATCTAACAAGAGTAACATTGAAATAGCCCAAAGTATTTGCATAACAGATTTACCCCAGGCTACTACTGCTGTTTCAGTAAGAGAGAGATGCCTTCCTTTCCCTTTCTAACCAGTGAGTCATGTTGACTCTAGTGATTTAGGTTGAATTTATTTCTCACTGGTTATTGGATGGAACTGTTTTCTAAATAATTGTTTTTTAAAGTATTAGAATCATACTTGAGTATGATTATGAAAAGTACTTCATTAACTGGAAAACAATATATTTCACCGAAAGTTAGTTTTTTCAGAGCAAGACTTCTCAGAGCCTTTCATAAAATAAACTACATTTTGATCCTTTAAGGGTTATTCAAACTTCTTGAACTGTAGATCTTTTTTTTTCCTTTGAATATCCAATGGGATAATTGGTGGCACACAGAACGGGAGGTCCACATAAATATTGACTATTATTATTTTGAAATCTTGAGGGTAAATGGGTTTTTTTTTGGAATATATTCTTGAAATTATGCAAAAAGTTGGCATTTCTGACACTAATCCGTTGTGTAGCATGTTATGTAGCTGTCTCTACTATGAGATAGTGTCATATATTTTTAACGAATTAAAACAAATTAGTTGAAATATTTTGTGCTAAAACATTTTACGTTTTAAGTGTGCATAAATTGAAAAAATGTGTTTACTTATATAATTATCTAATTGAAATGATTTTGCTTTACATTTCCAACTATATATTTAGATATAGTAGGGGCATTTGTTGAAAAAAATTTTTATGTATTTGTGAAAAAAATTCCTTATCATCATCTGATGCTTAACACATATGGAGAATAAACAATATGTTAACTTTAATTCTGGTGAAATTCTATTTTGAAAATGATGAATGGGAAACACCTCAGATAAAAAATTACAGTATTACTACTGAAGATTCCATTTTTTAGGACAGCATATCCTTCATGACCAAAGCTATTTACTGTCGCATGAAGGCATAACATGCAGTGCCAAGAGTGAGGTCACTGTAATTATAGAATCAGTAGCATTTAAAATTTGAAATTATCAGTAAAAAGCCCAAGGAATTTTCAAAGATCCTTTAATTTCTGTATTTATTCTGTCTTAGGGCATTTCATTAGTAAAAGAAAAAATGAGGAATATCTGATTTGACCTAGTTAGTATCTTAAAGGAAGCAAAGACTTGGAAGATGTCCATTTCAAGTGAGGGAGGAAGATGGTGTGTTGTTATAGAATCATCTTTTCCTCCTTTTGACCTCCTAACTCTTTCTCAGCCTAGTGATATTTATTCTCTGCTGTTATCAGGAACTGTACTCATTGTCTCTAAGCCTTTTGTTTCTTGGTTCTTGAAACTCCTCTGCTTTGTAGCTAAGGTAGGAGATATAATTTATGTAGTGATATTGGTGGTGGGTTTCTATTTATTTTGTATAGGATACGTAAAATTGACTTCAGTCAGCTGACTTCAGTCTTGCTAATGAGTGAAAACTACCCCTTTCCCTTGATGCTTTCATGTGGAGTAAATGAGCTGTGCTCTTCACTAAGAGGGAGCCAGCAGTAAGCAAGGAAACAGAGACTCTGAAAGCAGGTTGCTTCGTTTTACACAGCAGCCTCATTAGCTGTGTGTGTGTGGGCAGATTGCTTTCTCATTCTGTGCCTGCTTGGTTTCTCCATAGAATTGGTGTGAGAACAACAAGTCTGTTTATACATGCAGAGTACTTAGAATAGTACCTGGCACCTAGTAAATGCTCAGTAAATTTTATGTTACTGTTCTAGCTAAAGTGAGGTTACTTTTTACTGATATTCAGAAAGTTCAACCTTTGCTTGAAACTTAATTTGGATTAGAGTACATTCTCAATAACGGAGTGCATTCTGATAATAATATATCTTCAAGAAAATAAATCAATGCTCTGATTTAACCAACATGAATATCTTTTATTTAGAGGACATAATACATCCTATTCTGAGTCCTCATATACTTAGAATAAAGACTTCTGATTTATGCTCTGGATCTGAGATTGGTCACATAGGCATTTTTGGCCTAGCAGTATTTGGTTTTGGTTTTGGTTTGTTTCTGAAGTTTCTTAAGCAGGGCATGCAGTCACAAGCTGCAGAGTCTACTGTGCTCTACTGTCTTACACTTTTGCCTGATTCACCCCTTTAGAAGCTTCTGAGCCTGTTGCCCCTGTTATTTAAAATTTTTGGAATACCTGCATTAAATGTCACCCAGAGGGTCTACGTGTATTGAGGAGGACCGTAAAGGATGGTGTTCCTTTTCCTGGAGACTTGTTTTCAAATCTAAAGACATTAGGATGCTTCATGTATTTCCTTGATAAATAAATACTGTTGGAACCCAAAAGTAGACATCATATTCCTGCCAAAAAGATTAATTTGGAGAAACTAATTCAATAAACACAGCATAATCATACCCAATAGTATAACCTATGTTAACACACAAAAGAGTTAAATGATTTTCAAGGAATTTCTGTGTTAATACAACTGATATAATTCTAAAGATGGCTGGATTTAGCCTAACAGGCACTGTAAGCCTAGGTAAAGAATGCCTAGCCGGTTTTTTTTTTTGCTATAGCAGTTGGAGCTCTTTAACAGATCTTCAATGTTCACAAATTCATAAGAGGCTTCGTCTTGTTTGACTTGTGCATTGTTTATCTGCCCATCGCTGTTAACTTCTTTCAGTAAGAATGATGCCCTCTGAGTAATGCCCCTGTTGTGAACTAAGAAAGACCCATGAATTATTAATAACCCGCAGGGTTGCAGAGCCCTTGTAGGAATGAGAGCAGTGTGCTCTGTACGACAATTCTGTTCACCTGATCTTGACAAATTAGGAGCATCTAAAACATACTCCTGCTTGTTAATACAAGAAGTGGGGGAAAAGGTGACTTGGAAATGCATCAATATTTAGCCCTTTTGTGGAATCTCAGAAGGATAATAGGGAACAGTGTTTCTTCATAAATAACTGTCTCTCCTATCTTTGTGGTTTAGTGTGGTAGGCTAATGCCTTTCTGTCAAGCTAAGCTTTATGGTTCAATTTCTGCTGTATTCCTTGAGAAACAACTAGGGAAAAAAGTAAAAACACAATTATAAAGATGTCTACTCCGTAATCATTTAGTCCTGTTTATAGAACTTGATCCTTTTCAAGTATATTCTCCTATGTATTAAGCTGATAGGCAATGAGAGAGCAAATAAAACTCTTTACTGGAGAAGGAATTGTTTTGTCAATAGCCCGGCTTATGTGGGATTCTTGACAGGAGGATTAGGAGTTGTAGCCACACTGAAATGTAAAATATGTAATGCTGTGCTACACAAGGAGATGGGTTCCAAAACCTACATGTGTGCACTCTTGGTACTCACCAAAGTAACAGCTAAATTTTGTTTTAGGAAATATAAAGACGTTGTATATTTATTATCTAGTACTATTGATCTATTTTTCAATTGTGTTATCTAATACAATTGACCTATTTTTTAATTTTTATTGCAGTATACCACACAAATATTGAACTGTACAAGTCATATGTAGAGGTTAAATACTTTTTCTGTATATATACACCCATGTTCTCACCATCTAGATGAATATGTAGAATATTTCTAAGTCATGAAGACTCCCTCAGGCACCCTCCCGTCAACATCCTCACTGAAAGTCACCACCATCTGACATCTATCACTGTCGATTATTTTTGTCTGTTCTTGAACCTTATATAGATGGAATCATGTTTTATGTCTTATTTCTTTTCAACCAATATTATATCTATGAAATTTATCCATATATAAAGCAGTACCATTTGTAATTGAGACATTTACCTTCTGACTTGATTTCAAATTCAGGCTGCTTATTTAAGTAAAATATTTCCCCATTGTGAGCAGAATAATTCTAATAAATACCCTGATATTCAGGTATGTATGTGCTTCAACAATTGTCAGAATCATTACCATAATTTTTTTTCTCCAAATCCAGCAACAGGGACCCTCAAAATGTTCCTTTTTTGTTCTAAGAGCAGTGAGTTCTCCATTGTGTAAATTAAGAAGATCTTAATATTCATAGTTACTTGTTGCTGGAGGTTGTAAATTGCCAGTCTTGCTGTCATGCTGAGAATCAAATTGCATTTGTGGGCTGGCAACACCCTTGTTAAGCCATCCTCATGGTATGATAATTAGAGATTCCTGCTAGGTTTGGCTTGTATAAAAAAGTAACACAGGTGGGAAAATTTACATACACATCTTCAATAACAAATTGTTATAATTTTTCAGAAGGAGAATTTTTGTATTTCATGTAGATTGCTCATAAGTAACAGTGTGACTGCTTTTCTCTCATTTTTAGATATATAGCCTCTGCAGTAAGGGGACCATGTTAAGAAGAAGCACGGCCATTTATGAACAGTAAATTGAATTTATCTGGCTTTATCGCATTCTCCATTTCTCTAGAAAAGACTCTTTTAACTCTTCTCATAGATAGGAAGAATTAATATTGTTAAAATGACCATCCTGCCGAAAGCAGTGTACAGATTCAGTGCAACTCCTACCAAAATACCAATATCATTTTTCACAGAATTAGAAAAACAATCCTAAAATTCATATGGAACCAAAAAAGAAAACAAAGAAAAGCCTAAGCAAAACAAAACAACAACAACAACAAAAAACAACAAAGCTGCAGGCATCGTATTTCCTGACTTCAAATTATACTGTAAGACTGCAGTAACTAAAGCAACAGGGTATTGGTGTGAAAATAGATACATAGATCAATGAAACAGAATAGAGAACCCAGAAATAAAGCCATATATCTACAGAGTGCCAACTGATCTTTGACAAAGTTAACAAAAACATGCTCTGCCTATTCTGAGGTGTTCTCAGGAAATATATGTTAGTCCTTCTGCACATACCTATTTTCCAGGTTGGTCTTGAACTCCTGGGTGCAAGCAATTGACCCAGCTTGGTTTTCCAAAGTGGTGGGATTACAGGCATGAGCCATTGTGCCTAGCTAGGCTACCTTTTTAATATATATCATGGCCAATATTTGTTTATTCTGATTATTTATTAGTTCAGTTTTGATGTCTGGAAGGGTTGATTTTCTAGCCAGAAAGACTCTTATATCAAATATCAAATTTCCAGCCTCCCAAATGGCTTTTTCTACCTTATCTCAAGCCAAAGCAAAACAACTCCCTACACACAAACAAAAGAAAACAAAACAAAAACTTCCCCTCCAAAATCAGCCGTTAAACCACCCACGTCTGTCATGGGCATGACTTCGTTGTTCCTCCTCAGGAGTTATCATTTCGTTAAGTGTCCAGTGTTTCCAGTGCACTGGATCATTCTTAGAATGTCCAGCCAGCTGGGCACCATAGGGTCACCTGAAAGAATCTGACCCTTTAAGTTTTCTGCTATGGCTAAGTCATGATATTTATGGTGAAATATTACTTAAAAGATAGTTTTTCATTTGATTGATCACTTCCTATATTTTAGAGAAAAATCATGTCACCATTTTGTATTATGTTTAGTATTTTAAAATTAACTTTTTTTAATGTTGCTGTAGCCACCACATCCCTAACACAGACAGTGCTTAAAAGGCTTGAAAGGAGTCCTGTCTATTTAATAATTTGTATGTTCTCCCTTCAGAATGGACACTCGTCATAAACAGGCTTGCTCACCCTCTGTTGCACACAAAGCAGAGGTTCCCGTGTTTATAATATTGAATGCACATATTAGTAATGGGCGAAGAGAGACACACCCAGACTGACCTGTGCACTTGATGTCCACTGAGAGGGAAAAGCAAGCCAGGCAAATTATGGCAGGTGAGAGTCTGCTGGCCAAAAAGACTCTGCTCTGTTTGAGAAATGTTGAGTTTGATTCTTGAAAGTTGTCCATAATTCTGGATCTCAGGAAAGAACATAGCTAGAAATATAGATTTTGCTAGTGGTGAGCATAAGAAAGATAATTTTAGTCTCTGAATTTAACTTTTAGTGAGTAGATTTCCGTGACTTTTCTTCTTTCTGGCTAAACTGTTTACCATTTGTTACCTGCTTATACCAGAGGAAAAGGGAACTGATTTTTCACTTTTTAATGTCAACAGTAAAGGTGTAGAGGAGTACTTCTAGTTTTCATCTGTCTTAATTTTTCCCCTTTGTACTACCACGTTTTCTAGGAATTAGAGTGCTTTTCATATTTCTAATGTGAAATTAGTGTGTGTGTGTGTGTGTATATATATATATATATATATATATATTTACTTTTATGTGAAAAAATATATGCTTCTCTGAATATTGAAGAAGCACAATTCTTCTCAATGGTTACATTTATTAAAACTGGAAGTTTTAAAACACAGTATATCTCTAGTCAAAAATGTACTCAGGAGAGTCTTCATGACCCAGCTGTGCTGTAAAGATGACTGCAAACATACACTGATTTATTGCAGTACACATCTGTGCAACATGCTTCGTGGCATAATTTAGTCATCACAGCAGCACTGTGAAGTAGGTTTCATCATCAGCATCTCACAGATGAGAGCATTAATGCTCAGAGGTGTGAAGTAATTTGCCTAAGGTCCATAGCTGGTAAGCAGTGTGACTGATTTGTACGTGGTTAGGAACATGTCCAGTCCTGCTGCTGACTTAATGCAGTAGATGCAATATATATAAATTGCAAATTTTCTTTTTTACACCGTAAACATGTTTATGAAAAACACTATGCTTAAATTATGTTTTTAAGTTACATTTTAAAAGTCTGAAGAAGTTCTATTTAACAACACCTTTTGGTTAAATGAATACTTATTCCCATATTTATATATTTTAAAGATCTGTTTGGTCGTATTATTGTATATATTTAAAGGGAGGCTAGCCTGCTGGAGTTTGTTTTTTAATCATAATCATCTTTTTCTGATTTTGTTTTGAATAATTTACCTCATTAACCGTGAACAGATTTAAAATAAGTAACCTGCTCCTTGTGTCCTAACTTGTACCATCAAGGCAACAGTAACCCCATGTATTATGCATTCTCAGTATCTCCATTTTATAGATAAGGAAACAGAAGCTTCGAGAATCAACAACATTGACAATCAGCCTAAGACTTCTGACTCCAAATACTCAGCTTGTTTTCCTGAGTTTCCCGGCCTATCTAAATAGATATATTGTAAAGGTTGTCATTCAACGTATGCTCCATTAGGGTTTTCCGCTGATACTAATTGCTATGGTGATAAAATTCCCACCTCTAAGGAACATTTAGTAATCTTGAAAATTAGAGATAGTTTTTGAACTGTATGGAAAGCTATAGGGCATTAAAACACTTTTAAGTGCAACTTACATCTTAATAGTTACACTTTATGCTTCCTTGATTTTCCTGGCTGAAGAGTTCAGTTTTAAATCTCAAGGGTAGAAAACACTGAAAAAAAATCAGAGGATCTTGGCATACTTCAACAAAGATAAACAGCTTTTTGTAGTGTTCACATTATGTCAGTAATATCCAGCCTGCATATTTGAAATGAAGACAGCCTATTAATTTAAAATTGATTGGAACATCTTCATACAATGATGAGGGTAAATCAAGAAAATCAAATAAACATTCTAATGGGAAATGTGTTATATGTAATGGACTACCAGCTGCACAAAATACTCTGGTAGATAAACCTTTCATTAATGATGGCTTGGTGAATTGCATTCTTATTTCTTCATACTATTCTACTTTCTCAAATAAAGAAAGGTGTACGTTTTTTCACTCTTAAACATTTATTCACCTAAGTGATTTTGGTACTACTTTTGAGGAGCTAGTTTTTCAAATGAATTTCTTTCTTCTTTCTTGCCTTTTTTTCCTAAAAATGTTTAAAAGAAAACAGTTTTTAAAAGTATTATTTCCAAAGTTCTCTTTTTGTTTCCTCTGTTCCTGCTTCCTCAAGACAACCCATTATTACAAGACAAAGACAAATTTGTTTACTCTATAGGAAGGCTGCATGTGGGAGGAATTGTTCCATCTTGGAGTAATTCTAATTTTTTTTAACATTCATAAACTTCCAACAGACATGATTTTTGTATGAATTTATCAGATACCAAAATAACATCCCCAGGAAACTAACCAAAAACCTGATGATTTATAGTTACTTTGCTAATGATCTGTGAGTCACTCATTTATGTAGCATACTCCATCTTGTAGAACAGGCTTTCTTAAGAGACTAAGGTTGCTGGTTTAGTGTAGACTAACTACAGAGACTTGCGTCTTATAAATTATCCTTTCCCTGTAGGTTATCTTCTATGAGTCCATGCCAGTTATCTAGAACAGCTCGTTCACAGTAGAATTTTCTGATGATGAACATATTCTCTCTGCTGTCTGATACTATGGCTATTGACCTCTTGAAATGTAGTTAGTATGACTGAGGAACTAAAGTTCGGATTTTAATTAGTTTAGCCATCTGTGGCTAGTGATTACTCTTTTGGACAGCATAGGCCTAGAATAAGATAAACTCCTCCCTGCCTCACTGTTGAAGAAACATGAACATATTTGTATTTCTTGGCTCTCTTATTAAAAATAGCAGCTGTTTTCCATTCATAATCATGTTCATTAAGTAACATTTGCAAAATACAAGAAAGTAAAAATAACAATTATCGTAATGTCATTGCTCCAATAAAACTGCTGTTTGAATTTTTAGTGATACTGAATTTTCTCACAGTCATTTTAATTCTATGAATCATTTTTAATATAGCTGTATACCTTATTTGTACAGTTCTCTATCTGAAAATTTCAGTTTGGGATTCTTCTGTTTGTAAAAGTACCCTTAATACCTACATAATCATCTACCAAATGAATAGAATCTAGCATATGTTCTTTTTTTTTTTCCTTTTTTTATTTTTAAAACTTTTATTTTAGGTTCAGGGTGTACCTGTGCCAGTTTGTTACATGGATAAATTGCATGTTGGTTTGATGCACTCAAGATTGCCTGTTGATTTGGTGTACAAATAATTTCATCACCCAGGTAGTAGGCATAGTACCTGATAAGTAGTTTTTCAGTCCTTACTGTCCTCCCACTCTCCACCCTCAGGGAGGTCCCAGTACCTATTGTTCCCCTCTTTGTGTCTACATGTATTCAATGTTTAGCTTCCTCTGATAAGTGAAAACATGTGGTATTTGGTTTTCTCTTCCTGCACTAATTTACTTAATTTACTTAAGATGATGGCCTCCAGCTGCATGCATCTCGCTTCAAAGGACATGATTTCATTCTTTTTTATGGCTGCATAATATTCCATAGTATGTATGTACCACATTTTCTTCAGGCTACCATTGATGGTCATCTAGGTTGATTCCATGTCTTTGCTATTGTGAAAGGTACTATGATGAACCTATGAGCGCCTGTGTCTTTATGGTGGGACAATTTATATTCCTTTGGGTGTATACCCAATAATACCATATCTTCTTAACCAGTTCTCTATGGTTGCATAACTGGGATGTTTTCACTGCTGCGATTCCACACAGCACTACTATATGCACCTGTATGGCTGAAAGGCTTCCAAATTTAGGATTATCTTTGAAAATCTCTGGTAGATTCAGGTAAATAAAATTTACTGAGTCAAAGGGTATGAATATTTTAAGGCTATGTATATGAATACATATAGCCACATTATTTTTCTTTTTCTTTTTCTTTTTTTTTTTTTTTTTTTGAGACGGAGTCTCGCTCTGTCGCCCGGGCTGGAGTGCAGTGGCCGGATCTCAGCTCACTGCAAGCTCCGCCTCCCGGGTTTACGCCATTCTCCTGCCTCAGCCTCCCGAGTAGCTGGGACTACAGGCGCCCGCCACCTCGCCCGGCTAGTTTTTTGTATTTTTTTTAGTAGAGACGGGGTTTCACCGTGTTAGCCAGGATGGTCTCGATCTCCTGACCTCGTGATCCGCCCGTCTCGGCCTCCCAAAGTGCTGGGATTACAGGCTTGAGCCACCGCGCCCGGCCACATTATTTTTCTAAAATACTGTTGCATATAAAAATATTCATTTTGTTACTGGTGGCGAGTGTCCAGGTTCTTGGCATTTTGAGCAAAGAATTGGACGAAAGGCACAAACAAAGCAAGGAAAGAATGAAGTAACAAAAGCAGAGATTTATTGAAAACAAAATTACACTCCACAGGGTGGCAGCGGGTGGAGCAGCTGCCCAAGGACCCAAATACAGAATCTTCTCAGGTCCAAATACCCTCTAGAGGTTTCCTATTGGCCACTTGGTGTTCACCTCAGAAAGTGACCAATCAGAGGCTGAAATGAAGTTACAAAGGTCACACACCTATTCTGACATCTGATTGATTGCAGAAAGCAGTCAGTCAGAGGTTAAAGTTTCAGAATTGTACTTCTATGCAAATGAAGGCTTGGCCCACAATCATTTTGATTGGCTGTAGGCAGTAATCAGAGGCTGAAGCGAAGTTACAAAGGTCACACTCCTATGCAACTTTCAATTTCCCATCTACCATGCAGAAAAGCTGGGGGTTTGCAAAGGGAGTAGTCTCTGGTCCTTTTGTTACTTAGGTGTGGAAAGTTATTTAGTGTTTTCCTTTCAATTTAGTTTTAGGAAGTCAGTGTGAACAGCCTTGGGTTCTCTGCCTCCAGACTCATTCTCCTGCCTCAATTTCATCACCCAACACCAACTTCAGGCATCCAACACACCTTTAAGTTTTCTTTAATTTCTATCATGTTTTATTTCATGATAAATTTTTCCTGAGTTTTATCTATTTTAATAACTTATAGAGTTAGAAGTCCCACAAGAGAATTTCTCTTTGGTACATTTCTGCATTTTTGCTGACAAACTATGTTTTTCTTCCACATTCTTACGGTTTTCCATGAAGAAAAGGAAACGAGAGTGCATGTGCTATTCTGTGCTGTTGAGCACAGAGGAGTCTTCCTGGAATCGTTTTCAAAAACACATGTGAAAGTGAGAGGCCGAACGACAGATTTTCTATATTTTGCCAACTTTTTGCACTGACTTTATTTGTCTCTTATGTTTGAAAATATCTACTTGAAAGTGAGGCTTGAATATAGTGGTGCCTTTTCCAATGTTAATCACATTATGGCTGCTGTGAAAACAATAATAAAGACAATTTGGAAAACAGCTTATATTAAATATCTCCTGTTGTGCAGTGTTAAAAAATTATTTTGGACACAGTGGTCAGAAAATGATTCACTGAAGATTGCTTTAAAGAAAGCCTACAGATGTAAACCTGAATTTATGAGAAGGAGTGATTATTTACTCTATAAAAGTGTTTTCAATTGAGTTATTACCTAAATAGTGAGCTCCACTAGTGAATTTATGTTTCAGTTTTTAAAAAAATTGATTTACAAGCTTTTATGATATCATTTTTTGCATTAAGTGAGTTTATTGAAATAAGCATTCTACTGAAATGCCTTAGGACTAAAAACAGATCTGGTACCTCTAAAAGATAAGCTACTTATTGCTCTCTCATGACTTTATCAAGGCTCATCTGTGGAGTTAAAATTGCAGTGGGGATGAAATTTTGTGTTTTCTAGCTAGATTTGGATTCTATGACAATAATCTTGATCTCATGACATGTATGTGTATATATATTTTATATATATTTTAATTTCTTCCTCAAATATTAAGTGTATATATACACACACATACATATAAATAATACATATAAATATATCTATATTCTTCAAATATTAAGTATATATGCTTAAGTATATATTAAGTATATATGTATCTATATATACACACATACATGTACATAGTACATATAAACATATATCTTTTTTCTCAAATATTTAGTATATATATGCTTAATTATTATTAAGTGTATATGCATCTGTACTTTGATGAAGAAAAGAAAATGTGTTATATGTATTTAATAATTTGGGGAAAACAGAAAATAACATTTTAATTAAAGGAAATAGGATCAGAAACAAAAAAGAACAAACAAGATGGCATTGATATTTTAACATTAACATTGAATAGGAAATATACCCAAACAATGAGCAAGGGAGTTACAGTAGGAGAGAGTTTAAAATGAGGATTCTCAGACTGCTGACCCTAAGACTTTAACCTGTGACTCTGATCTCGCTGGCATGTTCTTCCTCATAACCTTCATTTTTATGGTTTCATGGGTCAGAGGCAAAATAGAGAGGGCACCTAGGGAGCAGAATTCTCACACCACAGTTTTTCCTTGCTTAGTATTGATACTGGAGTAAAGTGTTTGCCCTTTTGCGAAGGGGTTATTATCAAGTTAATATCAGGGAACATTTGGCCTATATTGTCTCCCAGAATAGTTGAGACACTGATGCTGCAACTTCATTAGTAGGTGTGGTTGCTTACTTCTGTCAGTAATATGTCAGTTAAGACATATTTTTAAAAAATGTCCTTTTTTAAACAATAGACTTAAATGTTAAAACTATAAGACTCCCAAATGACAATCTTCATGACCTTGAAATAGTCAAAGATTTCTTAGATATAATACCAAGAGCAGAATTCATAAAATAAAAAAATTTATAAACTGGATTTCATCAACACTAAGAAATTCAGCTCTTCAAAACACCTTTCTGGGGTATGGTGGCTCACACCTGTAATCCCAGTGTTTTGGGAGGCCAAGATGGGCGGATCACTTGAGGTCAGGAGTCCGAGACCAGCCTAGCCAATATGGTGAAACCCCATCTCTATTAAAAGTACAGAAAAAAATTATCCAGGTACAGTGGAGGGTGCCTGTAATCCCAGCTGCTTGGGAGGCTGAGGCAGGAGAATCACTTGAACCCGGGAGGCAGAGGTTGCTGTGAGGTGAGATTGCACCATTGCACTCCAGCCTGGGCAACAGGGCAAAACTGTCTCATGAATGAATGAATGAATGAATGAATGAATGCCAGGCACAGTGGCTCACGTCTGTAATCCTAGCACTTTGGGAGGCCAAGGAAGGCAGGTCACCTGTGGTCAGGAGTTCAAGACCAGCCTGGCCAACATGGTGAAACCCTGTCTCTACTAAAAATACAAAAATTTAGCTGAGCTTGGTGCTGGGCACCTGTAATCCCAGCTACTCAGGAGGCTGAGGCAGGAGAATTGCTTGAATTTGGGAGGCAGAGGTTGCAGTGAACCGAGATCGCACCACTGCATTCCAGCTTGGGTGACAAGAGAGAGACTCCATCTCAAAAAACAAACAAAAAACCACGTTGTTAAGAGAATGAAAAGACAAGTCAGGACTGGGAGAAACATATTTGCAAGTTACATATCTGATAAAAGGGGTTATATTTAGACTATTTAAAGAACTCTCAAAACTCAGTAAATACTAAAACAACCCAATAAAACTATAGGCAACAGATCTGAACAGATACTTCCCCAAAGATAGTATACAGATGACAAGTAAACACATGCAAAGATATCCCCAACATTATTAGTCATTGGGGAAATGTAAGTTGAAGCCACAATGAAATGCCATTATACACTTATTAGAATTCTAAAATTTGAAAGATGCCAAGTACTAGTGAGGATGCAGAGTAACTGGAAATCTCATACATGACAGATGGGAATGGAAAATGGAGAAACCACTTTGGAAAAAAGCATGGCAGTGTCTTATATAGTCAAATATACAGCTGCCTTATGATATAGCCATTCTACTTTTAGACATTTACCCCAAAGGAATGAAAGCATATGTTCATGCAAAGACTTACATACAGGTATCCTTACCAGCTTTATTTGTAATAGACAAAGACAGAAAATAACTCCAATAACCATCAACAGGTGAATGGTTATACAAATTGGTGTATGTCTATACAATGGAATACTACTTAACAATAAAAAGGAATTATTGATACATGCAATAGCATGAAATGATTTTCAAAATCATTGTGTGGAAGGAAAGAAATCAGACAAGAGAATATAGACTGTGTGATTTGACTTGTATAAATTCCAGAAAATGCAAACTAATCTATAATTCAAATGGGTGAGTGGAGGCCTGAAGAATGTTAGAGAGAGGCAAGAGAAAGAGATTACAAATTGGCAGGAAGAATCTACTGGGGATGATGTGCTCATTATCTTGATTGTTGTAATGGTTTCATGGGTATGTACATATGTCCAAATATGTCAAATTATATACACATTAAATATGTGTGATTTATTGTGTGTCAGACCTCAATAGAGCTTTTAAAAAATACGTTGTCCTTTGTGTCTGTTTGCCTAGGTAAGTTCTTTTTCAAAGAAGGTTTGCAAGCTAGCCAACACCTCCTGAGTTGATGCAGGTATTATACAAACGTGGGTCAGCTTGACAATTGCATTACATACTAGCAGTCCACAGACTAGCTTTCTAGTGTAAATCAGTCATATGGGTCTGAGTATATTCACTTCTGACAGACTTCCAGGCCAGTATGATTGAGAGAACAAAATCTGAAATTCAGAAATAAATAATAGTTGGAAAACATTTTCCCTATTAAAGATGTCAAGAGTCTGCAAGTTCACTATTTTAAAAAAAGTTGATTTTGATGATAGTTTCAGGTGCAAAGAGTATTTTTTTTTTTTTTTTTCTCCACAGTGCTTTCACGGTGGGGACTAATGGATATAGAGGCAGGGAGGCCAGAATAACCGAGTACCTAGAAGTGAATCTTTGTGGAGATAATGAAATAACTTTATTCGAAAGGTGCAAAAGGAAGTCTTCCATCACTAGCTCAGCTGTTACGGTCCTTGAACTGCCCTTTCCCATCTGTCTTTCTATTAATCTTTTTGTACCTCTCGTCGTTGGCTGAGCCAGGCTTTCTTTTGGTGATGCTGCTTACCTTGATGCCTTCATGTGGCTGCTACTCATTCTGCTTTATCTCTTATGTCCTGTGATCAGATTTAGGGGTTGTCTTTAAGTTCTCCAGTATTTTTTCCAGCATTTCCTACCACATGCATTGATTCTTAGGTCTTTTTTTTTTTTTTTTTTTTTTTTTTTTTTTTTTTTGAGACGGAGTCTCGCTCTGTCGCCCAGGCTGGAGTGCAGTGGCCGGATCTCAGCTCACTGCAAGCTCCGCCTCCCCGGGTTTACGCCATTCTCCTGCCTCAGCCTCCCGGGTAGCTGGGACTACAGGCGCCCGCCACCTCGCCCGGCTAGTTTTCTGTATTTTTTAGTAGAGACGGGGTTTCACCGTGTTAGCCAGGGTGGTCTCGATCTGCTGACCTCGTGATCCGCCCGTCTCGGCCTCCCAAAATGCTGGGATTACAGGCTTGAGCCACCGCGCCCGGCCTTTTTTTTTTTTTTTTTTTTTTTTAACTGAGATGTCTTCTCTCTCTGTTGGCCAGGCTGGAGTGCAGTGGCACCATCTTGGCTCACTGCTACCTCTGCCTCCCATGTTCAAGCGATTCTCCTGCCTCAGCCTCCCTAGCAGCTGGGACTACAGGCGTGCACCACCACACCCAGCTAATTTTTGTATTTTTAGTAGAGATGGGGTTTCACCATGTTGCCTAGGCTGGTCATGAACTCCTGACCTCAAGTGATCTACCAGCCTCAGCCTCCCAAAGTGCTGGGATTACAGGTGCGAGCCTCCACGCCCAGCCATTCTTAGGTAATCTTTTACAATATGTGTGCTGTGTGTTAGGCACTGTGAAGAGAAAAATAAAAGCATATCTCTGCCTCACAGTCTGTTGTCAGTAACTTTTTACCTTAGTTGAAGCTCAAAATATTTAGTTAAATCTCTTTCTTTCTTTTCTCTTCCTCTGTTTACCACAGGCCATGCCTCCGCAGTAATGGAGGAAGTTATCATTCAATACCTTGTCCCTCTCTGCCTTAATTCTTGGGCACTTCTTTTGGCAACTTCAGAATCTATGTTACTGAGCTGCCCAAATCCTGGCCAGACATTTCTGCTGCTGCAGTCTGATTTATTATGCCATTTCTCTGAATTGACAACTCAGAAATCTTAAATTTGGCAAGTCCAATCTCTGACAATAAAGTTTTATTTTTTTCACCTCTGATTTTTTTTTGTATTTCCACTAGGTTGGGTATGGAAACTCATCAAAACATCTGTTCTTAAGAGCTGTCTCTGTCGTTGTAGTCAAGGAATTCTTCTTGGCACTTTCTTTTCTGAAGGCATCATTTCATTATGGTTGGTGGTTTTTTTCTATGATTCCCTCCAGTAGTGAACATTCACCAGAATCCACAAATCCCTTACTTCCATAACTTTATAGTAACTGAACACTCTCTTTTGTATTTCTGTTACTAATGTCTTCCTCTCGGAGTATGAAAAGCTTAGACTTCATCCATCATCCTCAACACAACTCAGAAGAAAAACCTTTCTTATTATGTTGCTTCTTTAAAAGATTAATCTTTTTTCTTGCTGCTTTGAAATTGTAGGTTTTTATGCTTTGAATAATTACACATACTTTTGTCTACTTCTGGACTTTGTAACCTAGGAATCGTTCTGTGTATAAGTCAGTTTTACATTCTTGAATTTTTACAATATGTTTTAATATCTGCTAGGTCAGTTTTGCCTTTCATATTAGTCTTTTAAAAATAGTTATTCTCAGATACTCTTTCCAGATGACTTTAGAATAATTTCATTAAGCTTCCCAAAAGTATATTACAGTTTTTTTATTAGAATTATATTAAATCTACAGATTAATTAGAGAATTGATGACTACCTAAATTATTCTTTCCATCCAGACACATAATATCTCTCTAAATTTATAAAAGTGTGTCTATCTTTTAGTGTAGCTTGTAGTTGTTTTAAGTCCTGCATACTGGTTATTTTAGATATCATACTTTTTAGTGATAGAATAGGTGTCATTACTTTGGTTTCCTTCTGACTTCAAATGCTGTCCCCTTGAAATTTCACCTGGTGTTGTAAATTTGCCTGTCGTCTATTATGCAGATGAGTTCTCAAGCCACGTTCTGAGCTTCTGTGTCTTAGTTCCATCTTTCTGTTGAATAACATCCCCTCTTTGTTTTCCAGAGCTACTTCAAATTCAATCTGTTTAAAAATGGGCTGGGTGCGGTGGCTCATGCCTGTAATCCCAGCACTTTGGGAGGCTGAGGCGGGCGGATCATGAGGTCAAGAGATCGAGACCATTCTGGCCAACATGGTGAAACCCCATCTCTACTAAAAATACAAAAATTAGCCAGGTGTGTGGTGGTGCATGCCTGTAATCCCAGCTATTCAGGAGGCTGAGGCAGGAGAATTGCTTGAACCTGGGAGGCGGAGGTTGCAGTGAGTCAAGATCGTGCCATGGCACTCCAGTGTGGCAACAGAGCAAGACTCTGTTTCTTTCATCCATAAATAAATAAATAAAATAAAGTCTCTTTCTCTGCTGCCCCAAACTGTGCTTCCTCTGTGTTACCATCCTTAATTAATTTTGTCACTGCCCTAGCCATATAAGGTCAAAACCATGAAATCGTTTTTGACTTTCCTGTGTGCTAATTCTTCTGACTGTGCCTCAGCAATATTGCTGGCATCTGTTTCCTTCTTTCCAACTCCACTGTCTTGTCTTGTTTCCAGTCTGTATTATTTATTACCTAGCATTAGTTGTTGCCTGGAGTATTAATGTTTTAGCCTCTATTCTTTCTTCCCACTCTCACTCCAATCTGTCTTCCATGATAATCCTAGTATCTAAAACACTGATATCATTATCAGCCTAAACTGGCTCTCTTTTGCTTGCTTGTTAAAGTCCAAATTGCACAATAGGGCCTTCAAAAATTGACCCCAACAGACTGTTGCCATTTTGTTTTCTGTCGCAGTTCCACTAGCATCCTAGCCCACATTGTTCAACCACCATTAGCTTCTCATGTCCTCCCATGTCTCACTTTCCTTAGTTACGTTGTCCAATCTGCCTGGAATGACTTTCCAATACCATGTTCCTTACTTTGGTGCACTCTGACCCCTCTTTCATGTCCTAGTTCCTACATCACTTTTAATGTGATATTGCCCCATAGCCCTACCCCTCGGTCATCCATCATTTCCTCCTCTTACTTCAGGGAACATTGAGTACACCTCTATTCTATGCATGTCACCGGAGTCACTGTTACATGTTGTTATTTCTGTTTCTTCTATTTCCATGTTAGGCTTTTGAAGACATTGGTGGGGCTTCATCCAACCAAGTTTTAAAATAAATATTTAGTCTCAATAAATATTGAATCTATGAAATAAATGCAGCTTGGAAGAACTGAATGGTATCTTTTGCATACAGTCAAAGCTGTAATGATGAATATAACAGATTTGGCATACATTGAGCTCTTATTGTGTTCTGACACCGTGCAACTAGCCCTGTGCACGGATTGGCTGGTGTCAATCTCAGAACCCTATGGTGATGCTCTCACAAGAGCTCCATTCTGCTTGGGAGGAAAAGGAGGCCTAGAAAAAGTCATTGATTTCTCCGGAGTCCTACAGGGCTAACAACTGGTGAAATCAGGCTTTGAGTCTTGCTGGCTTGATTGGAAGATTTATATTTTAAACACTGCTGCCTTCTGCTGCACTTGCAGTCCTGCTATAGCCTTGCTTGACAGGAAGTTTGAACGTGTGATTGAGTGTTGGCATGAGCTCAGGCTCCTGATTCTGTTATTTTCCATCTTCCTCTGTATGGTTTGGATGTTTTGGTTTGTTCCCTTACTTTGATTTACATTTTTTAAAAATTTAGGCTGGGCGTATTGGCTCACGCCTGTAACACCAGCACTTTAGGGGGCCGAGATGGGTGGATCGCTTGAACTCAGGAGTTGGAGATCAGCCTGGGCAACATGGTGAAACTCTGTCTCTACAAAAAAACACAAAAATTAGCCAAGCATGGTGGCGTGCGCCTGGAGTTCCAACTACTTGGGAGGCTGAAGTGGGAGTGTGGCGTGAACCCAGGAAGTGGAGGTTGCAGTGAGCAAGATCCTGCCATTGCAAGCCAGACCCTATTTTAAAAAAGAAAAAAAATCTACATTTTATTATACTTTGTTGTAAACTGCTTCTGATGTTTTTTTTTTTCTTTTCTTTTTTTTTTATTATACTTTAAGTTCTAGGGTACATGTGCACAACGTGCAGGTTTGTTACATATGTATACATGTGCCATGTTGGTGTGCTGCACCCATCAACTCGTCAGCACCCATCAACTCGTCATTTACATCAATTATATCTCCCAATGCAATCCCTCCCCCCTCCCCCCTCCCCATAATAGGCCCCGGTGTGTGATGTTCCCCTTCCCGAGTCCAAGTGATCTCATTGTTCAGTTCCCACCTATGAGTGAGAACATGCGGTGTTTGGTTTTCTGTTCTTGCGAAAGTTTGCTGAGAATGATGGTTTCCAGTTGCACCCATGTCCCTACAAAGGACATGATCTCATCCTTTTTTATGGCTGCATAGTATTCTGTGGTGTATATGTGCCACATTTTCTTAATCCAGTCTGTCGCTGATGGACATTTGGGTTGATTCCAAGTCTTTGCTATTGTGAATAGTGCCACAATAAATATACGTGTGCATGTGTCTTTATAGCAACATGATTTATAATCCTTTGAGTATATACCCAGATACGATGACTGGGTCATATGGTATTTCTAGTTCTAGATCCTTGAGGAATCACCATACTGTTTTCCACAATAGATGAACTAGTTTACAATCCCACCAACAGTGTAAAAGTGTTCCTATTTCTCCACATCCTCTCTAGCACCTGTTGTTTCCTGATTTTTTAATGATTCCCATTCTAACTGGTGTGAGATGGTGTCTCATTGTGGTTTTGATTTGCATTCCAATGGTTTTAAAAGTGAGTGGGTGTAAGTTACAAATCCTTAGTTAACTTTTCCTTTTCACTCCATTAAGTACTTGTTGACCGTGTCATCTGTGCCAGATGCTGTTCTGGGTACTGTTCTGGGCACCAGGGACACACCGTTTTTGCCTCGAAGTACTTCATGTGAGCTTCAGGGCAGGCACTATCATTCAGTGTTTACAGGTTAATTTGCAAATATTCTGGGAACTCTTCTTCAAAATTAGGAAAATAGGAGAAATAAATAGATGGGCAGTGACTATATTTGATATGTATAAAAATGATGACAAAGTATGAATATGTTTATAACTTACATATTGAATGCTTTGCTCTTGGCTATTAAACTTGTTTCCCATTTTCATCTTTCCAACAATATTTCATTGAACATTCCTGTTGCTAGACAACTGTCCACATCCACAACTTTTTCTGTAAGATATATTCTTATAATTGCAGCTACTGTGTTACCTTGACATAGTCATTTCAGGACATTTGATATGTATTGACAGTGACAAGCAAAATATTTATGTATCTGCTGTAGATTGTTTTAAAATCAGAAAGAGGCTTGTAACAAATATTAGAGTAGACCTCTGGCAGATAAGTTTTCACGTGATTATTTGTGTGTGTCTGTGTATCTGTACACATGCATATATACATACACACACACACACACACACACACACTTTCCTCTCAAAACTTTCTATAATGAATGCATAACATAAAGAGAAAAGAATTTTGGTTTACTACAGAGTTTGCAAACTTGAAAAAACAAATGAATATTTGTTTTTAAATATAATATTTAATCAGTCTTAATGATTAATCTTAGATGCCTCATAGTTTTACAGAAGATAAGTATATCAACTTGATTGTATCTTCTTTAAAGTACAAAAGTTAAACATGACTTCTCAAAATTCCCAATCCTAGTGTTTATTTTTTTTGGCCAAAGTGCTTAATGTTACATAATAAAAAAGGATTCAGAGATTTGTGTTCTCCTTTAGCTTAGTGATAGTAATTTTAACAGAAAACCATAAGTTTTGAGTGAATTTTTTTCACAATGGTATGTTTTTTGTTATTTAAGTGAAATTTCCAGGAAACACCTTTTTGGTTCAAAAAGTTGTTACATTTTTAAGTCATATTTTTCTGACCAGTAAGACATCTTTAATGTATTTTTTGTTTTTTTGAGCTAGGAGTGAGCCAAATAACAATAGGAGTGATGTTGCCAAGATAAAATGCTTAATTCTATATTATTTGGGGTCTCTACCACATTAAGTTCAAGTCCTTCTGCCTGATTTCTGGGGCTTCCAGTGTCTGGCCCCACTCTGTGTCTTCACTTTACTTCATGGGCACCACTGCTCTGCCAGGCCCATCCTCCCCCTAGCACCTCCCAGCACCCACAGTCTGCACCCCTGGCGTCTGCCTCCATCAACTGCCTTCCTCCCTCTCCCTCATCCAACCTGCCTCCCCTCTCTCCTCCTCTGAGCACCTGCCTGATTTCCATTTATTCTTTGACCATACAATTTTACATCTGATTATTTTTAATATTTTAATATTTCTTATGTATGTATATTTTTCATATTCCCTACTAGCAGATATTCAATAAATACTTTTAGTATGATTGACTGGTAAACTCTTCTATGATTTGAGAATTTTTGATTACTGCACAAATGTTTCAAAGTACTTGCTTTTTCTCTTGAGGAGTAATTTGTAGCCCTGAGGGATGATGGCTTATTCTCATCAAAATGACTTTGACTCTTTTTTTTTTTTTTTTAAAGACAGTCTCGCTCTGTTGCCAGCCTGGAGTGCAGTGGCGCAATCATGGCTCACTGCAATCTCCACCTCCCAGGTTCAAGCCATTCTTCTGTCTCAGCCTCATGAGTAACTGGGATTACAGGCGCGTGCCACCACACCCAGATAATTTTTGTATTTTCAGTAGAGATGGGTTTCACCATGTTGGCCAGGATGGTCTTGATCTCCTGACCTTGTGATGCACCCGCCTTGGCCTCCCAAAGTGCTGGGATTACAGGCGTGAGCCACCGCACCTGGCCTGACTCTTCTTTAGTATGCCTATAAGTAATTTTTCATCAGGAAGCAGTATAGTGAAAAGAGTGTCAGATTGGATTGTAGTCCTACTTCTTCCATTAACTGTTTTTCTGGTGTTACCTATAGAGCTTGATTTCCTTTTTTTCTGTAAATAGATAAGATTATACTTGGTTATTCCTAATATTCCTTCTATTGCTTCAAAATGCCATTTTATACATTCCGGAACGTATGTAATGTCTTCAACAATCAGATGGTGTTGATACCACCTACTTGGTTAAACATTATCAAAATAGAACTTTGTGAAGTTGTAGTTTGCTTATAGATTGATACTGTTATCAGATAGTATAAAAATTGCCTACCTATAGATTTTAGCTGCAAAATATCATGGTTCAACCAATTGTTTCAGTGATCTGGTGATTTTCTTAAATTCTATAGGAAAAAATTGTAAATATGGTATATTTACTCATATTTTCACCTTAGTTTTAATAATCTTGGAAAATAAATGTCTTGTTTTTCTTCCCTCAAACCCACATGGTTGAAGCAGGAAGCTTAGGTGGTGTCAAGTCTTCTTTTTAATTCAGGCCCAGCATTGTGTCTGGCTAAGGTGCAAGAGCTTGACCTCTTTGTGCGGCTTTGCTGAAGTATTTGTCCCCTGTGAAAGCCAATACAGTCAGTAGCGCCAGCATAGATAAAGAGCTGCGTAAGGTTGTATTTTAGTGGCAAGGCTGTTTTGTGACCATGTTCTGCAGGCAGACTGGAGGTGACAGTATTATTTACTTTTGTGGCTTGGGGTCCAGGGAGAGAATAAATGGCTATTGATTTTCGAGACATTCCAGTGAAGGGGCTGAATGCCTTCAGAGGAGCTGGGTGGCAGGACAGCCAGTGAGGGCACAGGGACTGCCTTTTCAAATGAAAATTCATTTTCTTGTTATTGTCATAAAGATTTTTTTCGTTCTTAGAGCTAGTTACAAAAAGATGTGACTGCAGGGCTGTTGCTGTTATAAATGTTTTCGATCTCCCTGAAAGAATGGAATTCAGCACTTTTCACAGCAGTTTGAAATTGATAAATAGAGTTCGGAGTGTGTACTTGCATTATGTAATCATTTGAACTTAAAGGGGATATTTAATTCTATTAATATATTAGCCACTTTACCGAGGATACTTTTAGGTTTGTCAAATATTTAGCAGCACAAAGGAAGGAAATTTGGTTTCTGTAAGTTTCCTTTAACTTAAAAATTGCAAATGGGCTTCTGAAGTGATATATTTGCTTTCCTTGGTGATTTATTAATTTATTGTCCAGGTGCAGTATTTAAGTGGACACTTTTTCAATGTGGAAAATATTTGAGACATTTGAAGTACATTGATGCCAAATATGCCATCCCTCAATCCTATAATCTCTTACAAGATTGGAAATTTGTAAGAGATTATGGGATTCCAGTCCTTGTAATATTTAGGATTCTAACTTTGTAGTGCCAACTGAGGGACAAATACCAAAGGAATAACTGCAAATTAGCTCATGTCAGTTATTCTTAAATCGATAGTGCACTCCTAATTTAATAGTCTGGGATGACTCATGTTCTCAAGTTATCTGTTTTGGGGAAGTACAAATTATTGGCATCCAGAAAGTCACTGGTATACATAAAAGTGAAAACTGCATGTGAGGCTTGTCATGGCATAGTCTGTGAGATTGCAAATGGGGTAACGTCCTTGAATTAGGAAGAGTTTTTAATAAATATACATATATATATATATTATATATATATATATATATACATTTATTCAAGTAATAAAGGGTTAAATCTGAATTCCTTAATTCTAAAGTTTAACCTACCATCCAGATCTCTAAATAAACAGTCCTCTTTAAAACTTAGTTGTTTTTAATGGGGGCAATCATGACTCAAGAAGATACAACACTTAATGTCTTCAACTATGTTGTGTCTGTATAATCATTTTACTTCTAATTTGTAACTATTAATCTATTCAGATGTGAAGAGCATAAGAACATGTTTCCTTGAAAAAAAAAAAAAAAGATGTCCACATGCTTTTTAGTTTCACAAGTAGAAGTTTCAGGCTTTTAGGTCAATGATATGATGGTGCCTTTTCCTGTGGTGAGGTATACTGGGAAACAGTAGATGGTATAATAAAAAAACAAATGTGGATTTTAGAGATTTAGAGACTGATTTCAAAACTCAATTTTTCCTGTTACTACTTGTGCCATTTAGGCAAATTGTTTAACCTCTCTAGGCCTTGGTACTTCAGATTCTCAAATGGGAATCATTATGTCTATCTAAAAATGGGAAGGAAACCATCATTGTAAGTCAAGATACATTGTTACCACCACCACCAGGGCCATCACCATCATCATTGTCATCCACTCTCAGAATGAAGTAAATGCCTAGAAAGCAGGTGCCATTGAATAGAGGAAAGAAGTACAGCTGAAAGGTCTGTCTTTCCTGTTCCTACTTTATGTCCCTGGGCCTACCTATTAGATACTTCTCATGACCAGGTGCCATGCCCACTCATCGACGCCACAGGATGCTATAGTGGGAGCCTGAATGAGTGCTTTTCATCACATCCTTTTGTGTCAACTCTTGAGTTCTCTAGGAACTTCTTGAGTGGCTGTTTGTCACTGTGTTGGTCTGACCGTGGATGGTTCTGCTGCGCCCCCATACACAGCCACATACGGTGCTCCCTCCCCTCTCCTCCCACCGCTGGCCCAGCACCTCTGTCCTCATCGTTTCATCTCTTACCCTCTCACGTTTTCCCTTTCTTTGTCATTCTCTTCAAACCATAGCCCAGGTCCTCTGTCTACAGCCTTTCTTGCCATTGCTGGCCTTTGGCACTTGGCCAGCATTAAGTCCTGAGGTGACATGGTTGTGTTTATTCCACTGGCAGAGTAACAAGGACAAGGTAAAGTAGATGTTGGACTATTACTAGATGTGATACTGCACTTTTCTCATCTAAACCTCTCTGCTTATCTTTTAAAATCTGTGCCCTTTTTACAATAAAGTTTCATATTTTAATCTTACAATTATGGGCTTTTCATTTTCTAAATATAACTGTGAAAATCTTGATGAAATACTCTGATGAGTTTACTGAGGATATATCTGCTTCCTTACTTTTACCTTGACACCAGGGGAAAATTATTACTCAAATGGTTCAAAGAATATTTTCATTATTGTTTTAATCAACATAATTATAAGCTAAATTGAGAAATGTATGACACTTCTCTGAAAGAAAAATGGATTTTTTTCTCTCTTGTCTAGGAGTTATCTATTTGAAAATAAGTAATTTTGCTTATTAATGTTATGTAAATACTACCATTCATTGAGTATTTACTATGTGCCAGGTTCTGTTCCAACTGCTTTGCATGTATCATTTAGTTTAGTCTTCACAACAAACCTAAGAGGTAAGTACTAATATTAACCCCATCTTATAGATGAAGAAACTGAGGCTCTAAGCAGTTAAATAATTTGCCTGTTTTCACTCAGCTCTAAGTGGTGAATCGAGATTGCAATCCAGATATTCAAGCTTCAGTATCCATATTCTTTACTACGCTCCGTGTATGCTATATTTTTCTGTTAGAAAAGTGAGAAGGTGGGAACTCAAAAGATTTATGTTTGCGATAGATATTTTAAATATATATATATATATATAGGACACCAATATACTTACCATAATGAAGTCACTTCATGTGAAACTTCTTGAAGGTTCTATAGTTTTTTTCTGTAAAATGAAATAATAACTCACAAGGTACTTTGTATGACTTAAATTTTGACAGACTTTCAAAGTGACAGAAAAAGAATTTGCCATCTTTTTATCATTTTTGTCATAATTTACATACCTTAACATGCATTTTTAAATGTGGTTGAAAGCTTAACTAAAAGATTTTAAACAGCATTCAGGTTGTATGTACTGTACATATGGATTATATACTTGGTAATTAACCCATTTAACATTTTAAAAAACTTCTGGCTGGCTTTGCATTCTGATCTAGCAAGGAAGCAAGACTTGTTTTTAATATTAAACTAAGAAAAACAAATTACTAAGGTAAATTTGTCATGCACAGACATATAATCTATGCCAATAGAAAGAATAGTTAAATTATCCACTGTTTAGGATTAGCCAGTTTTTTGAATTAGCATGGATAATTGAAGCTTGACAGTTCTTAGTAGTATTATCAAGTGTCTTTCAAATGATAATTTTCTTTATTGTACTTGATTAATTTGTAAGTAATTAAATAGAGTTCAGCAGTAACCTGATGTGTTCACTCTTCTTATTAATGTAGGTTTATATTCATAATCCTAAGTACTTTGCAAACTCATTTGAATATGTCATCTGTATTCCACCTTGTAAATTCAGTGTTTGTTTATAATGGAAACAAGAATTAGTCAATTTGCTTGTCCTGAAACTCTGATTGTTATAAGTGCTTACTTGTGAAATTTTAATATGCAGGTTATAGATACCAAGGTAGCTCATAGTACCAAGAAACCTCATTGTATTAATTTTTTTCCTGAGGTACTGTAGTGCTTTAATATAATTACCAACATAGACTAAAAATGAGTGTTCTATTTTTAAAGCTTGACATAATTTTAAAATGGGAGTTTGTAAAACATTTTTGTGGGGAAATGATTAATCTCAAATTTATTTTTGACATAAAAGCATTATAAAATGTTACTCCATGTGAACAACCTTAATTCACCTCCTGAATTTATGTTCTTATTTTCTCTGCTTTTCTTGGCTTCCAGGACATTTTGCTCTCCTAGGACTGATATCTTAGCGCTCTGTGGAAAGAGGAAATTTGAGTGCTGTAACTTGCTTCTTAAAAGTAATTGCAGAGCATTTGTATATACCAATGCCATTTAAAAAAAATTTTAGTTCACATCTGTTTTCCAAGGAATTATAGCTTCTTTGCAGATTTAATTATTTTCCCCAGATCAGTGGAAAATCCAGGATATTTATTCACTAGTGTCATTGTTATTTATATGCCATTATAATGATCCTCAGACTTTTAAAGCATACCTCATTCCAACCACAGTGTATCTCACATGATAGAAACAAAAGCTACTCCCTCCTCTTTTTTTATAGACATCTTAAAACTGGATTGGGAATAAACTGAGCATAATCAGAAGTCTTTGCCCATGCCTATGTCCTGAATGGTATTGCCTAGGTTTTCTTCTAGGGTTTTTATGGTTTGGGGTTTTAAATTTAAGTAAGTCTTTAATCCATCTTGAGTTAATCCATCTTGAGTTAATTGTTGTATAAGATGTGTGAGAAAGGGATCCAGTTTCAGTTTTTTGCATATATCTAGCCAGTTTTCCAGCACCATTTACTGAATAGGAGATCCTTTCCCCATTGCTTGTTTTTGTCAGGTTGGTCGAAGATCAGATGGTTATAGATGTGTGGTGTTATTTCTGAGGTCTCTGTTCTATTCCATTGGTCTATATGTCTGTTTTGGTACCAGTACCATGCTGTTTTGGTTACTGTTACCTTGTAGTATAGTTTGAAGTCAGGTAGCATGATATCTCCAACTTTGTTCCTTTTGCTTAGGATTGTCTAGGCTATACAGGGTCTTCTCTGATTCCATAATTTAAAATCGTTTTTTCTAATTCTATGAAGAATGTCAATGATGGTTTTATGGGAATAGCATTGAATCTATAAATTACTTTGGGAAGTATGGCCATTTTCATAATATTGATTCTTCCTATCCATGAGGGTGGAATGTTTTTCCATTTGTTTGTGTCCTATCTTATTTCCTTGAGCAGTAATTTGTAGTTCTTCTTGAAGAGGTCCTTCACATCCCTTGTTAGCTATATTCCTAGGTGTTTTATTCTCTTTGTAGCAGTTGTGAATGGGAGTTCATTCATGATTTGTCTCTCTGCTTGCCTGTGGTCAGTATAAAGGAATTCTTGTGATTTTTGCACGTTGATTTTGTATCCTGAGACTTTGCTGAAGTTGCTTATCAGTTCAAGAAGTTTTTGGCCTGAGAGGATGGCATGTCTTCTGCAAACAGAGACAACTTGACTTCCTCTCTTTCCATTTGAATACCCTTTATTTCTTTCTCTTGCCTGATTGCCCTGGCCAGAACTTCCCATACTATGTTGAATAGGAGTGGTGAGAGAGGGCATCCTTGTCTTGTACTGGTTTTCAAAGGGAATGTTTCCAGCTTTTGCCTATTCAATATGATACTGGCTGTGAGTTTGTCATAAATAGCTCTTACTATTTTAAGATATGTTCCATCAGTACCTAGTTTATTGAGAGTTTTTAACATGAAGGGATGTTGAATTTTATCAAAGGCCTTTTCTGAATCTATTGAGATAATCATGTGGTTTTAGCAATTGCAACAAAAACCAAAATTGACAAATGGGATCTAATTAAACTAAAGAGCTTCTGCACAGCAAAAGAAACTCTCATCCAAGTGAACAGGCAACCTAGAGAATGGGAGAAAATTTGTGCAATATACCCACCTGACAAAGTCTAATATACAGAATTTACAAGGAACTTAAACATATTTACAAGAAAAAGAACAGCAGCATCAAAAAGTGGGCAAAGGATATGAACTGACACTTCTCAAAAGTTTACACAGCCAACAAACATGTGAAAAAAACCTCAACATCACCGATCACCTGAGAAATGCAAATCAAAACCACAGTGAGATACCATGCCACGCCCGTCAGAATGGCAATTATTAAAAGGTCAGGAAACAATAGATGCTGGCCAGGCCATGGAGAAATAAGAATGCTCACTGGTGGTGGGAATGTAAATTAGTTCGACCATTATGGAAGACAGTATGGCAATTCCTCAAGGACCTAGAACCATAAATACTATTTAACCCAGCAATCCCATTACTGAGTATATACCCAAAGGATTATAAATCATTCTGCTATAAAGACACATGCACACATATGTTTATTGTGACACTATTCACAATAGCAAAGACATGGAACCAACCCAAATGCGTATCAATGATAGACTGGATAAAGAAAATGTGGTACCTATACATCATGGAATACTATGCAGCCATAAAAAAGAATGAGATCATGTCCTTTGCAGGGACATGGGTAAAGCTGGAAACCATGATACTCAGCAAACTAACACAGGAACAGAAAACCAAACACTGCATGTTCTCACTCATAAGTGAGTTGAACGTTGAGAACACCTGGACACAGAGAGGATAACAACACACACCAGGGCCTGTTGCGGGGTGGAGGGTGAGGGGAAGGAACTTCGAGGACAGGTCAGTAGGTGCAACAGACCACCATGGCACATGTATACCTAAGTACCAGAACATGTATAGCTGCACGTTCTGCACACATATCCCCCCTTTTTTTTTAAGAGGAAATAAAAATAAACAATTCAAAAATTCAGAAATGAAAAAAAAGAAGTATTGTGGGGCTTTACCAGTATAGCACATAACCGAATTCAGCTACATTCTCCCCATCCAAAGTCGGGGCTCATCTTTTTAGTTTCGTGTAACTTGGGAGTTGGGGGTAGGTTTCAGATAGAGGTTTTTTTTTTGGTTTTCTTTCAATTATATCTTCTCTTTTTTATAAGTGATGAAACTGAGACCCGCTTAATCCCCAATTTAACTTGTTGCTTTACTCCTCTTACCTTCTTATTTCCTGGGCATACACACTTATTTTCTGTCTACTAGGAGCCAGTGCAAGTTCTAATCTAATCATAGTAATTCTTTTTTTTTTATTGTTATACTTTAAGTTCTAGGGTACATGTGCATAACGTGCAGGTTTGTTACATATGTATACTTGTGCCATGTTGGTGTGCTGTACCCATCAACTTGTCAGCACCCATCAATTCGTCATTTATATCAGGTATAACTCCCAATGCAATCCCTCCCCCCTGCCCCCTCCCCATGACAGGCCCCGATGTGTGATGTTCCCCTTCCCGAGTCCAGGTGATGTCATTGTTCAGTTCCCACCTATGAGTGAGAACATGCGGTGTTTGGTTTTCTGTTCTTATGATAGTTTGCTAAGAATGATGGTTTACAGCTGCATCCATGTCCCTACAAAGGACGCAAACTCATCCTTTTTTATGGCTGCATAATATTCCATGGTGTATATGTGCCACATTTTCTTAATCCAGTCTGTCACTGATGGACATTTGGGTTGATTCCAAGTCTTTGCTATTGTGAATAGCAAAGTGTGAATAGCGTGTGCATGTGTCTTACAGCAGCATGATTTATAATCCTTTGGGTATATACCCAGTAGTGGGATGGCTGGGTCATATGGTACATCTAGTTCTAGATCCTTGAGGAATCGCCATACTGTTTTCCATAATGGTTGAACTAGTTTACAATCCCACCAACAGTGTAAAAGTGTTCCTATTTCTCCACATCCTCTCCAGCACCTGTTGTTTCCTGACTTTTTAATGATTGCCATTCTAACTGGTGTGAGATGGTATCTCATTGTGGTTTTGATTTGCATCTCTCTGATGGCAAGTGATGATGAGCATTTTTTCATGTGTGTTTTGGCTGTATGGATGTCTTCTTTTGAGAAATGTCTGTTCATCTCCTTTGCCCACTTTTTGATGGGGTTGTTTGTTTTTTTCTTGTAAATTGTTTGAGTTCTTTGTAGATTCTGGATATTAGCCCTTTCAGATGAGTAGATTGCAAAAATTTTCTCCCATTCTGTAGGTTGCCTGTTCACTCTGGTGGTAGTTCTTTTGCTGTGCAGAAGCTCTTTAGTTTAATTAGATCCCATTGGTCATTTTGGCTTTTGTTGCCATTGCTTTTGGTGTTTTACACATGAAGTCCTTGCCCATGCCTATGTCCTGAATGGTACTACCTAGGTTTTCTTCTAGGGTTTTTATGGTATTAGGTCTAATATTTAAGTCTCTAATCCATCTTGAATTAATTTTCGTATAAGGGGTAAGGAAAGGATCCAGTTTCAGCTTTCTACTTATGGCTAGCCAATTTTCCCAGCACCATTTATTAAATAGGGAATCCTTTCCCCATTTCTTGTTTCTCTCAGGTTTGTCAAAGATCAGATGGCTGTAGATGTGTGGTATTATTTCTGAGGACTCCGTTCTGTTCCATTGGTCTATATCTCTGTTGTGGTACCAGTACCATGCTGTTTTGGTTACTGTAGCCTTGTAGTATAGTTTGAAGTCAGGTATCGTGATGCCTCCAGCTTTGTTCTTTTGACTTAGGATTGTCTTGGCAATGCGGGCTCTTTTTTGGTCCCATATGAACTTTAAAGCAGTTTTTTCCAATTCTGTGAAGAAAGTCATTGGTAGCTTGATGGGGATGGCATTGAATCTATAAATCACCTTGGGCAGTATGGCCATTTTCACGATATTGATTCTTCCTATCCATGAGCATGGTATGTTCTTCCATTTGTTAGTGTCCTCTTTTATTTCACTGAGCAGTGGTTTGTAGTTCTACTTGAAGAGGTCCTTTACATCCCTGTAAGTTGGATTCCTAGGTATTTATTCTCTTTGAAGCAATTGTGAATAGAAGTTAATTCATGATTTGGCTCTCTGTTTGTCTGTTACTGGTATATAAGAATGCTTGTGATTTTTGCACATTATTTTGTATCCTGAGACTTTGCTGAAGTTGCTTATCAGCTTAGGAGATTTTGGGCTGAGACGATGGGGTTTTCTAAATATACAATCATGTCATCTGCAAACAGGGACAATTTGACTTCTTCTTTTCCTAACTGGATACCCTTGATTTCTTTCTCTTGCCTGATTGCCCTAGCCAGAACTTCCAACACTATGTTGAATAGGAGTGGAGAGAGGGCATCCCTGTCTTGTGCCAGTTTTCAAAGGGAATTTTTCCAGTTTTTGCCCATTCAGTATGTATTAGCTGTGGGTTGTCATAAATAGCTCTTATTATTTTGAGGTACGTTCCATCAATACCGAATTTATTGAGCGTTTTTAGCATAAAGGGCTGTTGAATTTTGTCAAAAGCCTTTTCTGCATCTATTGAGATAATCATGTGGTTCTTGTCTTTGGTTCTGTTTATATGCTGGATTACGTTTATTGATTTGCGAATGTTGAACCAGCCTTGCATCCCAGGGATGAAGCCCACTTGATCATGGTGGATAAGCTTTTTGATGTGCTGCTGAATCCGGTTTGCCAGTATTTTATTGAGGATTTTTGCATCGATGTTCATCAGGGATATTGGTCTAAAATTCTCTTTTTTTGTTGTGTCTCTGCCAGGCTTTGGTATCAGGATGATGTTGGCCTCATAAAATGAGTTAGGGAGGATTCCCTCTTTTTCTATTGATTGGAATAGTTTCAGAAGGAATGGTACCAGCTCCTCCTTGTACCTCTGGTAGAATTCAGCTGTGAATCTATCTGGTCCTGGACTTTTTTTGGTGGGTAGGCTATTAATAATTGCCTCAATTTCAGAGCCTGCTATTGGTCTATTCAGTGATTCAGCTTCTTCCTGGTTTAGTCTTGGAAGAGTGTAAGTGTCCAGGAAATTCTCCATTTCTTCTAGATTTTCTAGTTGATCTGCGTAGAGGTGTTTATAGTATTCTCTGATGGTAGTTTGTATTTCTGTGGGGTCCGTGGTGATATCCTCTTTATCATTTTTTATTGCATCTATTTGATTCTTCTCTCTTTTCTTCTTTATTTGTCTTGCTAGCGGTCTGTCATTTTGTTGATCTTTTCAAAAAACCAACTCCTGGATTCATTGATTTTTTGGAGGTTTTTGTGTCTCTATCTCCAGTTCTGCTCTGATCTTAGTTATTTCTTGCCTTCTGCTAGCTTTTGAATGTGTTTGCTCTTGCTTCTCTAGTTCTTTTAATTGTGATTTAGAGTGTCAATTTTAGATCTCTCCTGCTTTCTCTTGTGGGCATTTAGTGCTATAAATTCCCTCTACACACTGCTTTAAATGTGTCCCAGAGATTCTGGTATGTTGTATCTTTGTTCTCATTGGTTTCAAAGAACATCTTTATTTCTGCTCTTCATTTCGTTATGTACCCAGTAGTCATTCAGGAGCAGGTTTTCAGTTTCCATGTAGTTGAGCGGTTTTGATTGAGTTTCTTAGTCCTGAGTTCTAGTTTGATTGCACTGTGGTCTGAGAGACAGTTTGTTATAATTTCTGTTCTTTTACATTTGCTGAGGAGTGCTTTACTTCCAATTATGTGGTCAGTTTTGCAATAAGTGTGATGTGGTGCTGAGAAGAATGTATATCTGTTGATTTGGGGTGGAGAGTTCTATAGATGTCTATTAGGTCCACTTGGTGCAGAGATGAGTTCAATTCCTGGATATCCTTGTTAACTTTCTGTCTCGTTGATCTGTCTAATGTTGACAGTGGAGTGTTGAAGTCTCCCATTATTATTGTGGAGTCTAAGTCTCTTTGTAAGTCTCTAAGGACTTGCTTTATGAATCTGGGTGCTCCTGTATTGGGTGCATAGATATTTAGGAGAGTTAGCTCTTCCTGTTGAATTGATCCCTTTACCATTATGTAATGGCCTTCTTTGTCTCTTTTGATCTTTGATGGTTTAAAGTCTGTTTTATCAGAGACTAGGATTGCAACCCCTGCTTTTTTTTGTTCTCCATTTGCTTGGTAGATCTTCCTCCATCCCTTTATTTTGAGCCTATGTATGTCTCTGCATGTGAGATGGGTCTCCTGAATACAGCAGACTGATGAGTCTTGACTCTTTATCCAGTTTGCCAGTCTGTGTCTTTTAATTGGAGCATTTAGTCCATTAACATTTAAGGTTAATATTGTTATGTGTGAACTTGATCCTGTCATTATGATATTAACTGGTATTTTGCTCGTTAGTTGATGCAGTTTCTTCCTAGCCTCAATGGTCTTTACATTTTGGCATGTTTTTGCAATGGCTGGTACCGGTTGTTCCTTTCCATGTTTAGGGCTTCCTTCAGGGTCTCTTGTAAGGCAGGCCTGGTGGTGACAAAATCTCTAAGCATTTGCTTATCTGTAAAGGATTTTATTTCTCCTTCACTGATGAAACTTAGTTTGGCTGGATATGAAATTCTGGGTTGAAAATTCTTTTCTTTAAGAACGTTGAATATTGGCCCCCACTCTCTTCTGGCTTGTAGAGTTTCTGCCGAGAGGTCTGCTGTTAGTCTGATGGGCTTCCCTTTGTGGGTACCCGACCTTTCTCTCTGGCTGCCCTTAAGATTTTTTCCTTCATTTCCACTTTGGTGAATCTGGCAATTATGTGTCTTGGAGTTGCTCTTCTCGAGGAGTATCTTTGTGGTGTTCTCTGTATTTCCTGAATATGAATGTTGGCCTGCCCTACTAGGTTGGGGAAGTTCTCCTGTATGATATCCTGAAGAGTGTTTTCCAACTTGGTTCCATTTTCCCCCTCACTTTCAGGCACCCCAATCAAACGTAGATTTGGTCTTTTTACATAATCCTATACTTCTTGCAGGCTTTGTTCATTTCTTTTTCTTCTTTTTTCTTTTGTTTCTCTTCTCGCTTCATTTCATTCATTTGATCCTCAATCGCTGATACTCTTTCTTCCAGTTGATCGAGTCGGTTACTGAAGCTTGTGCATTTGTCACGTATTTCTCGTGTCATGGTTTTCATCTCTGTCATTTATTTATGACCTTCTCTGCATTAATTATTCTAGCTGTCAATTCTTCCACTCTTTTTTCAAGATTTTTAGTTTCTTTGTGCTGGGTACGTAATTCCTCCTTTAGCTCTGAGAGGTTTGATGGGCTGAAGCCTTCTTCTCTCCTCTCGTCAAAGTCATTCTCTGACCAGCTTTGATCTGTTGCTGGCAATGAGCTGCGCTCCTTTGCAGAGGGAGATGCGCTCTTATTTCTTGAATTTCCAGCTTTTCTGCCCTGCTTCTTCCCCATCTTCGTGGTTTTATCTGCCTCTGGTCTTTGATGATGGTGATGTACTGATGAGGTTTGGGTATAGGTGTTCTTCCTGTTTGATAGTTTTCCTTCTAATAGTCAGGACCCTCAGCTGTAGGTCTGTTAGAGATTGCTTGAGGTCCACTCCAGACCCTGTTTGCCTGGGTATCAGCAGCAGAGGTTGCAGAAGATAGATATTGCTGAACAGTGAGTGTACCTGTCTGATTCTTCCTTTGGAAGCTTCCTCTCAGGGGTGTACTCCACCCTGTGAGGTGTGGGGTGTCAGACTGCCCCTAGTGGGTGACGTCTCCCAGTTAGGCTCCTTAGGGGTCAGGGACCCACTTGAGCAGGCAGTCTGTCCGTTCTCAGATCTCAACCTCCGTGTTGGGAGATCCACTGCTCTCTTCAAAGCTGTCAGAGTCGTTCGCGTCTGCACAGACCTCTGCTGCTTCCCCTTTTGTTGTTTAGCTGTGCCCTGTCCCCAGAGGTGGAGTCTACAGAGACAGGCGGGTTTCCTTGAGCTGCTGTGAGCTCCACCCTGTTCGAGCTTTCCAGTGGCTTTGTTTACCTACTTAAGCCTCAGCAATGGCGGGCGCCTCTCCCCCAGCCTCACTGCTGTTGTTTTGGTTAGATCGCAGACTTCTGTGCTAGCAATGAGGGAGGCTCCGTGGGCGTGGGACCCTCCCGGCCAGGTGTGGGTGTAATCTCCTGGTGTGTCCGTTTGCTTAAAGCGCAGTATTGGGGTGGGAATTACCCGATTTTCCAGGTGTTGTGTGTCTCAGTTCCCCTGACTAGGAAAAGGGATTCCCTTCCCCCTTGCACTTCCCAGGTGAGGCAATGCCTCGCCCTGCTTCAGCTCTCGCTGGTTGGGCTGCAGCAGCTGACCAGCACCGATTGTCCGGCACTCCCCAGTGAGATGACCCCAGTACCTCAGTTGAAAATGCAGAAATCACCGGTCTTCTGTGTCACTCGCACTGGGATTTGGAGACTGGAGCTGTTCCTATTCGGCCATCTTGCTCCGCCCCTAATCATAGTAATTCTTAACACCTGTGTTTAAAAAAAAATTTAAAACAATATTTAAAATGCTCTTCATTTTGTAATTATTTCCTCTGGACAGGCAGCAGTTTCAAGAACGCTTTTACTACACGGAGAAACAGTGATGTCTGCAACTGACCCAACTCATAGGGAAATTCCCTTTTTTTTTTTTTTTCCTCTTCAGTTTCTTCCTGGGTAGCACAAAATCTCCCCTTTATGTGCTCATCCCCACATACAGTGGTCAAGTTTTCACCTCCTTATTTAGAAGAGTGTCAGTATCTATGGCCTTGATATTAACTCTTCCCTGCCACACTTTTTTCTTCTGTGAAATGAGATAGTAATGGTGCCTACCTCACAGGGTTATTGTGAACGTTGGAAGAGTTAACCCATGTGAAATGTTTTTGAGCAATCCCTGATATACAAAAGGCTTTCTACTAAGAATTAGCTGATAAGGAATGTAGGCCCATCGGCTGGTAGGTTGTGCACAGGCAATGGGTTGATGATTTGTAGGGTGGGGGGATATTTGGGAGCAGCTAGATGCAGGGTTCTACTCTGCTCCCTTGTTCTCCCAGTGCAAGATGCTTCCCCCTGCCTTCATCTTGTCAAGGTTCTTGGTTCCTTCACCCCTTTCCCTTCAGCTTCAGTCACTCTTCTGCCTCCCTTTCCACCAACCCAAGCCTTGGGAACAGAAAATCTCTACAGTGTGCAAGAGAATCATTCCTGCCTCATGTCACATTACCTGACTTTCAATTATACTATAAGGCTATAGTTACCAAAACAACATCATACTGGTATAAAAATAGACACATAGATCAATGGAACAGGATAGAGAAACCAGAAGTAAAGCCACATACCTAGAAGCAATGGATCTTTGACAGAGTTGACAAAGATACACACTGGAGAAAGGACACCCTATTCAATAAATGGTTCTGGGAAAATTGGATAGCTATATGCCGAAGGATGAAACTGGACCCACGCCTTTCACCATATGCACAAATTAACTCAGGGTTGATTGAAGATTTCA